>NC_088102.1:62886725-63254850 GCF_036370855.1 Dromaius novaehollandiae | reverse complement strand
CAAGAAAGGAAATGGCTAGCCCTATTCCAACAACAATTTCAAAAAGTAAAATAGTAGCAGTTTTCATCTTGTGAAAATTGATGCAACTTGATAGGCTTTATCAGAAACAAACTATTTGGTCTTAAGATTCTTCTCCTCATAGTTAGGAATAATTCCTTGGGTTATATGACTGCAGTGGCAGTAAAATAGTTTTGTAATTGCTTTATGCATAAGAAATTCAAGTTTAAACTCAGCTGTTTGCATGCAATCTTTATAAGCAGTCAGAGATCTAATATGAGCCATCAGAAAAAAATATTTTAGAGATTTTTCTCTTACTTCAACACCTCCCAGTACTGCTCTTTGGTGGAATATAGCAGCTCTACAGATTCTGTATCAGAAGAAATAAGGACAATGCTAAGAGGCTGACAAAATGGAATGTTTACCAGCTCAATGTCAGTTGTTGTTGTTCTTAATATTGTTTGTTGCCTTACCAGATCCCAACACAAATAAGCATCCTTATTGAGGATAACAGTTAAATACAGATATTTAAAGTTAAGCAAGTGTTTGAATGTTGCATTGAAGGAGGAACAAAAGCACAAATACAGCTGCACTTCCAATAGAGGTTATTATTTCAGGAAGCAAAGAAAACTACATCATAGCACTTGGTACAGTTACAATCAACATTCAAAATCATATTTACAAGTTGAGCTTATTTTGGTAAGCTGATCCCACATCAGAACACCACACCAGAAGTCACACAAATTGAATTTCCCTAGTGAGCGGACAGCCCAGGGTCTTCTCTGGTTATTTCAGATGGAAAAATGTGTAAGCATTACGTTCATGGCAATGCCAAAACCTTAGCTTGTCATGTTTTAGCTAAGACACTGCACAGATCTAGGTAACTAAGCACATTGTTGAGGAAAGCTGCAGGTACTCTGATTCTGTTGTCCACTCACTGCCTGAACGTCCCTAAGTTATAAGCCAGTTTGCTCATTCTTAGATAATGCTCACAAAGGTGTTATGATAGAACAAATCTAATAACTAGCACGTACTATACAGTACAGTTCACTGGTAACAGCCAAGCTTCAGTTGAAATAGGCAGCAAAAACTCTAGTTCCATACCCAAACCAGCCTCATCCTCCAAATCTGTAAAGCCCAGATCTGCGCTAGAAAGTTCACAGGATCAGATTGTAAGCATCCTGCACTTCAGCCATCTGCAAGGCTCTAAGTAAAACAAGAACAGCTACTGCAGCTGTCTTCCCTGGTTCCAGGATAAGCTGTCAGGATCAGGACATTTCACTTCTGTTTCAGAGGCAAGCACAGATAACATCAAGAGGCGTGTAGGGGAGATACTAGAAAAGTGTAACAACTGAAAAACAGGGATATAAACATGCAACACTAATCAGAATTACTGAATCCTTGAGTCCAAAAAAAAAAATTTTTTTGATCAAAGTACACTAAAATTCCAGCACAAGTTCAAATCCTATTAAAGATCAAAGAGTCTGGGAGGAAGAAGATGCTATTTTGAAGGATGGTGCCTTGTTAGACACCAGAACAACTGGTACAGGAGTGAAATGGTGGCTCACTGGATTCTCTGCTGAGACTTACTGGCAGTGCAGACTCCCTCTCCAGTAGGGCTAAAAAACAGTATAAACCTCCTTTTCTTAGGAATCTACCTATGAATATTTCAGATAATAAATAAATGTTTTAAAAGATTATTTTTTACAATTCAGCTATAGAGCTGGTGAAGGACAAAAGGAAGAAGTAACTGTGAAAATGCTTCTATTTCCATTGGGGTTGGCAGACCTTTAGCCACCTCTCACAATACAGCTCTGTTCTTCATCAGGCAGCAGGTAGAGGCAGGACCCTGGTCACATCCCTCTCACTCCTGGAAAAAATGCTGCAACAAGGCTGAGCTAGCACTGTGAAGGGCAATCGGGACTAAGGGAAACCCAGCAGTATTTGTTATATCGATTCCACTTTTAGCAGAGATTAATTCAGCATATGCTCTTCAATTGATGTCTGAGGAAGACAGTAAGCTACACAAAACAAGACCTACATAAACGTATTAGGCCAAACCCAAAGCCAACAAGGATCCTGGGAAAAAAATTTCAGTGCAAATATTTTTTTTTTAAATCTCATAGAAAAAATTTAAACTTGCACATTTTATTATGTTTTATCATTAGATTAGGAGCCTCCAAACAAATTAAAGTCAAGGCCAATGTCTCCTGCACATTTTCTTTCAATCTCTACATATAATTTACTTCAGAACAAAAGATGTTATGGTTGTATGTCATTCAAAACTTTCTGCTGCTCCACATCTCTGGTGTGTTAAGAATCACCGGCTCTCTCATTTTCCATGACCAAAAAGAACACTACAGGCTTCATCTCATGCAAAATAGCATGCATTTCAGGCACATTAATCATATAATGAACAGAAGTCTAATCTTCCCCCAGTGAAGTTAGAAGTCAACAATAAAACTTCTTCCACGAGATCAAGACCTAGTTGAGCTAAAAATTATTCCACACATCGTATTGTCCAAAATTTCAGTCCAGGTCTTAACAATCATGAGTAATGCCAGACCAGCTGTACATCTGGAGTTGTTCTGCTCACAGTGCCTGCTATAAAGTTCTGTTAACTAACCTATCAGTAACAATTATGTTGTCTTCAAAATATATTTATAGAATTGTCAGTTCTTTGCATCCACATGTGCATGTGTGCACACGCACACATGTGGGTGATAACTCTGCACAGGTAGTTTAACACGTTTTCTTGGTGTGTGACAGGGCTTCCCATAATACCAAAACAAAGCACCAATAGCATAATTTCCACACTGTTCCATATCAAAATAATTCCCATATCACAAAGAGCAAAGATAGCAGCAGCACTGGCAGTTGAAGTACTCTAATTAAATACTGTCGCTCATTGCATTCTAGCAGTTCTTCCAAAAAAACGATGAACAAAAGTTCCTGCCACAATAATGTGGAATTTTGCTAACTGCAAGTGAGATCTATTAAGTGTCAGTAAGTTTGCTAGAGATGTCTTCACAGCCCCAACACAGTTACGTTCCCATTCATACATGCAAGATATTGCCCTTGAATATATACAAGGTTTAAATGGGTTTACACCCTGCTCTTCCTCCCTGGCACTGTTATGTAATTCTTGGAAGCCTCAGATAGTTGACAATTTTAGAGAGTAAAGCTTTTACATTTAACATTCAGGCCCCAAAGAGAATGAGTATTTTTACAGCAGCATTCAGATTTCAACAGAGCAACGGAGAGGGGTGTTTTGCAATCTTGTTTTAAAACACCTTTTAAACTCCTTTGGAATGCACCTTTTACCATGCATTCAGGGAGTCACAGAAGCAACACATTTGCTTCCAATTAACTGTTGATTTCCATTCAGATCTACTCAGGACCAAAATCCATTCACCATGAACTCTGGTGACTCATCAGTCACACACATCACTCAGCAATGGTACTATTTCAGCAAAGTAGATCCACACTAACTTGTACTAGATGGTTCTTGCCACTGCAAAAACCTAAGGCTTCCCACTCCTTATGCACAAAACCTGCAAGGTGTCTTTTTCTCATCTCCATTGCTGGCCATTATGGGCTAGTTGCCCAGATGCAACAGAGGAGATACTGACTGACGTTTTATTGACAGCTATGGCCCAGACCCCTGGCTGTCTTGCTGGAAAACATTCATCAGAGGTAAAATACAGAAGTGATTACAAGGCAAGCTGAATGGCCCACACAAACATAAGGCACTATCTACTCCAAAGCCTGAGGGATTTTAATGGAAAGAGAAAGTGAAAAAGAGGGAAAGACATTATCTTAATCACACATAAAAGTGCAATCATGCTCCTGTTCAGAATGGATGGCCACAAACCATTCGGGGGGGGGGGGGGGGGGGGAAGCCTAATCAGTCATCTTTTAATGAGCTTGAACAACTAATCTTTCTTAATTTAATTTTAAATCTTAATCCATTTTACTGAAAAGGTCTTTGATTGTTACACCTTTCCCTGTCTCCCTTTCCATCTTCTTTCCTGCATTTCTGACATAACCCTTACTGGTATACGCTTATCCTGACTGGCTTTTTTTCAGGATTAGAAGTCGCCACTCAAAATTTTCTTTAAAAAGAGGGAAAATGGAGGAAAAAAAGCAGTGTCATCTCTATGTAAAATTACTTCTTTTTCTATTAGCAGCTTCAGGAACTGCCATAGTCTGTTGTCTTTTTTTTTTCCTGTGATAAAAATCAATTGTCATTATATGTCTCAATTATCTGATCTTTTTCGGGATGAAATCTTCATCTAACTAATTGGACTTTTCCATCTTAATGTCCTCTCCAATGCCCTGGGTGTCTTACCTTTTCCACACAACATTTTGTGCTAACTCCTTTAGTTTGACTAGCTTGCACTAGAGAGAAATCCTTCTAAAAAAGAAGTGGTAAAACTATGCCAAAATGAGATGGAAATGGGTTATTTCACATTTAAAGGAGCTTGACACTTCATTGCAGTGAAGGTAGAGGTACTGAAGGGGAACAGCACTCAGAATTTTACTCAGAGTAACTTCAACATCACTTGCAATACAATTTAGATGGCAAAGCCAATAGAGTAAAGGTGTAGTGTGTGCTTCTCAACTTAATCTGCAGCAGCAGCACATGAGGATGGGGAATTCAAACACTGCCAGTTCCCAGGGGCACAATTCTTCAAAAATCCTCTTCTGAGCAAGGAGAAAAACAATTTGTCACAGCCTTTAAATATATGTAACAAATTCCTCTAACAAGAGCAGGAAGTGAGGAGACATATGGCTTCATCCGTGAGTACTTCCTAGGTGGGATCATCTGACTTGCAACCCAGTTCTCCTTCCAGGATACAGGATGAGATGGGAGCAGTCTTAAGACAGCCACAAAAAAGGAGATTTTATGTTGTGTTACACCTTAAAATGATCCTGCACAGAACAAATCAAATGTCTAGCTCCAAAAATAAATCTTAAACCTATTTGAAAGTCTCTGACTTGCCTTCCCTTTCATTATAATACTTTTCCCAACCTAGAGGGTAGTACAACATAAAGGCTGGATCAGCCGTGAGGTTCCTGTCATACTTTTGAGGGAACTTTTTATTCTTGAGTGATTTAACTTGCTCTCACATCCTGCGCTCTAAGATAAAGATAAAATCTACTTACCTACCTCCACATAATGCTTGGATAAATGCCACTGTAATGATGCTACCTATTATCATTAAAATAAGCAGTCACGAGTGTCTCTCTTACACTGAAGAGTAACTTAAGCTACAGAAAGTCCCAGTGACTTAATCGGATCACTTGCAAAATAAAGTACAGTAACAATGGGAGAACATCTACTTAGTAAGCAGCCTCTAATGCCTTTTGCTCCATATTACCCACTGTATTTCCAAAGTGTCATCCATAAGTTGGTCCGACTTGTCATCCTTTCTTTCCTAAACTCATTTTTGACTGCAAAACAGCACCTATTTGTACATGCTTCCCTGCATCCACCCTCTCCTTGTACACCTAAAATAACGTCAGTATGCCCAAAATGCCATGACATCTAGTATTTGGAATGAAATGTGAAAAATAAATGGAAAAATAAAAGGTGTGTGCGTACCACTAAAAGATGGAAATTTTCTACTAGAGGGAAATCGTGCTCCTGGAGTTTTCAAACTCAGAGCACCATCATCCTCCTCAATCATGTTTTCCTGATATTAGATACTGTGAAAGCATGCAATCTGGAAACGAAATCTGAGCTCAACAGCATTAAGTACACAGAGACATTATTCCAATTTTCAGTTCTCTTTGGAGCTACAAGTCAGTTACTGATAAATCCCTGTTCACCACCACTATTCAAAATACATGACTTTGAAAAGACAATAATCTAATACCCATACAGCCTCATTTTGCCGTGGGCCAATTTACTGGCCCACCCGGGAAATCTGAAATTCCATGCACACTGTAATGCATGTGGGACTCCATGTTACTGGGGGCTTAACATGCTTACAGTCTACTATTACTGTCCATTTATTTTTGGCGGTGCTACTGTTAGCATTGCCTGAACTTAGAGCATTAAAAATTGGTCCCTAGAGACTTTCTTCCCACTTTGGTGACACATGTCTGGCCCCCCTTCTTCCTCTCCTTTCCCCTTCTCCCTCATACAACTTAAAGGAGTAAACAGGGCCCTGGAGTTTCAGCAGGATGCAGTTTCTAGCAAACTGAACTATCAGGGAGCAATAGCCAAGCTACTTTAGCAGTCTATAGCCTTCTTTAAAGGAGACAAAGATTTTTTTACTGAGAAAACAGACCAACAAAATCAGATTCTTCTCCTGTCAAAATACACTTTACCTACAATACTTCGAGTAAGTTAATGCTTTGCTTTTGGGAGACAAGAGGAACTTGTTTACAACGAACGTAATCTTCCATTCAGTAAAGCTCTTCAGAGTCTGTTCTGAATAAACAGATAAATGCCCAGATAGCCTAGACTTCTCAGACGAAAAGCCAGGTTGACAAGTAAGATAAGAGTGCCTGATTTAGGAGAACACTGTGCTCAGCAACTGCAGGGCTAAAGTCAGAGTAGATTTGGACAAGCCTTAACAAGCAGCTGGCAGTGGAAGCCTTGCTGTAATTCCAGGCTCCACTGGGTGCCACTGTTGTATAACATTATGTGCATGAGTCAACAAATTGGTAAAAACGACTTTTAGCTTGCATTTTGTACTCCTGGAGTTTTCAAACTGTACTCAGAGAGTTATCACTCACTTCCTGTGCCCTTAAAATGCCACAGGATAATTCTTTAAGAGACAGAAATATAAGGGGGATTTAATTTCTCCTAGAGCACTGCAGGCCCAGAAGCACTCAGATTCTCCCCCAGTTTGGTACTGGATAGGCCTTCTAGCCCCTTGAGTGGAACTGCTCCTTCATGCTGACTGATGATCAACTTACTACTTCTTTTGAGCTATCTCCTCTAACCTCTGAAGAGATAATTACATCTCCTCTTCTATTGAGCTTTAATGCAAGCTTAAATATCACAATAGTACAACCTCGCCACAAACCCACAGGTGACCCTATCAACACTCACTTAGTTAGCGTTCTCAAATTGTGCACATATAAAAGATGGCTGTAATGCTGAAAATACAGAAACAGCCTACCTTTGAATTTAATGGCAATTAAGTATTAGTTTTATGGAATTCATGTGATTTCCATTTGATGGTTGGTAGATACCCATGACTTGCTAGCTACCAAGGCTCAGGTGAGTCAAGCTGGAATCCAAAAACATTGAAGACTTTAATGTTCTGAGTCACTTTTGAAAATCCTGGGCAAAAGATGTAGTCACCTTTAGCAAAACAATGTCATGTCTACTTCAGAGGGTCCATTCTTCATGGTATTATCTTCGTTTTTACTGTATTTCCTTTTCCCAGGCCTTTGACAAATAAACAGCAAGATTAAGTTTTCTGTCTTACCTAATGGAAGATTTTGAGAGCTTACCTTAAGCATATGAAAAATTCTTACAGGTAGCAAAACACTGTTATGAAGTGATTTCATGCTATCCTTCCCTACTGGAATCATTTGTCAAACTATTCATTAAATTGAACTGATATAACCACAATTGTTTCAAGTTTCTGAAAACAAGGGAAGCAAAGTCTTAAGTGGTTATGAAGTCTATTTTTGTAATTTCTTGTCTTTTCTCTCACTCTTCTCAACAAAATGATTCACCCTTGTCTGGTAACCAGATTTTGGCATTGGTAAGTACTCAAATTCCTATAGCCATTGATCTTTGAAAGGATCTCAGCTTTCTTCTAGCAGAACTCCAAAATACTTGAAATTCTGCCATATTCTGACACAGATTTTCCTGTAAACAGAAGCATGTATGACTCTGCCAACACTGTCTGTTGGATCTCAGAGATGGGCAAGAAAAGGAGAATATATAAGGATTTGTCTGGCAGATACAGGCTACTCTGGGGCAAAGAAGCTATAACAGGAAGAGAGAAAGACAGAAACTATGCAGCAGATCAGGGAAATCAACAGAGGCAACCAGCAAGGAAAAATATACTGAATCTTAACCTGATCTTCATCTTGCATCTGAATTGATCTTCCTGCATCTCTGTGGCTGTTTGTGGCTAAGGAGGAACATCAAATAATTTGTTAGGGTAAATGGCTCAGTCCAAGAGATTTCCATGGTAGGAAATAAAAGTATTTTCAAAAAAAAACTGAGACAGAACTACCAAGTTACATTACTGCAACAGCTCTACTAAGGCTCTCTTCTCGGCATGCAGGTTGTTGTTCTTCAGAAATGGCAAACTGTGCAGGAATGACTATCACCCACGTAGTTACTTCCTTTATGCCTGTTCATTAAATCATATTAAAAACAGCAACAAGATAAAACGACTATTTACTTGCTACTTAAATTGATACGTGGCTGTTAGACATGTGTGTGGACGTAAAGGGAACGTCACAGATGGAAAGAAGATAGGGTTTATAAATCAATTTGCATTGTCATAAAACTGGAAAATCCCTGCCTTTCCATTAACAGCTGAAATGCCTTCTTTTAATGGAGCAGGAGAAAGACCCAGCACTGCCTTCAGCAGTCTGGAACATACATATTCTCTTCTGTCTCACCAAGGGCTAGAGCAACTGCCCATTCACAGCCATCCAAAATACTTTCCAAAGAGGTCCTGTTCTGCCTTCAGAGTTCTTAAGAGCAGTGGTCAGGCTACCAGAGAACTTCAGCTGCAGCACTGCTATCTCCCGTTTTACTTGTTAGGGAATCCTTTTCAATTTTTTCTGTTTCATTCCCTCACCTTATTTCATAAACTTTTTCATAATTAATTAGGGATAGTTAGGGACTCTGGCGAGAAACGAAAGGACACTAGAAGTGTTTTTTTCAACTAGACATTACAGACTGCAGTATCACCCAGCACAGATGAAGATCTGTAGGCAACAGACTGACCAGGGGATGATCACACTTACCTAAAGGGCCCACCACGTGCAGAACTTTCGTGGCCGTAGTTGCACCTGTTCACGTGACAAGTGCTCCGGTGACACAGGACATCACTTCAACCTCTTAAGCACCCAGCTCCCCATTACCCTCAGTCAGATCAAGACTGTCCCTAAGCCACCCACCCGTCTCAGAAAACAGCTCCTTTGAGAGTGAAATTTTACACAAAAGATGCATAAAAAAACATATGTATAAAGAGGTGGGAGGAAAGGCTATAAAGTCCTAAGGGACATAGACAAAGCTTTTAGGTAGTATCTCAACCACTCAGCTGCAAGTACGGCAGGCCAGGGACTAGTAAAACTAGTAAGACACCTTCTGCTCTACAAAGGTATCAGTGTTCACAGTCTCTAAGGTTAACAAGTAGGTAACGTTCCCACTCTGCCTTTTAGAAGTACCTTATCCTGCCTTTGGGGAGCTCAGCTACTGCAGAAAGTTGTTTCCTTCTTCAGCAATATTAAAGAAAGAGTAAGGAGGGGGGAACCTTTCCCACATCCTCTTTGTAACAACAAAGTGAGAAGATGAGCTCTTACAAACTGGAAAGACTTCTGCCTTCCTACTTCCACCTGCTGGTCCCATGGGGATTCCTTCCCCCCAAGACCTCATCTCAGCTGAATATCCTTCTCAGGTCAAATTTTATTGGAAGGCTAAAAGCTGGTAGAGTTAAACAAAAGCACCTACACACTTTCTGGAAAAGAAAACTTATAGACAATACTGGCAAGAGAAGGAACAGTCAGTGGTAGAGCAATTACTGGGATCTTAATGATAGGCAAGAGAAGTACGATACAGTTGATAAACGAGCAATGCTGTTAGACATTCAGCTTTTCAAAAACAAGATTATTATCTTAAAGAGATGGGATTGTTTTTCCAATAACTCTTTAAAGGTTTTTGAAAAGCCTTATGAAACACGAAAGTTTTAGTATAAATCAGGCAGAATGCCAGATCTAAGTGGTTTCCTGCAAACAAGCCTAAGCAAAAAAACATTATACTGAAGCACAAAACAGGCCTCTATAGCACCTGCCATTATTTATTAATTAACCTTCACTGTTTTAAGAAACACAAGGTGACTCATACATATCATAGGTGAGCTTCAGCTGAGCCACATGGTAACTCTAAGCTCATTGCAAAGTGTGAGGTAAAAAAGCAACTTAAACAACTAACTTCTGTTTTGCTAAGAGTACATGCAGGATACATTACTGCAGTAATTCAATACTTTCAGCCCTGACTTAAAATGCATGTCACAAAGAAAGGATATAGAGTTTGAACAAATTGGTCAGTTAGCTGGGACTGGGTGTGATTTCTTCTGTTTCACTTTTACAACAAGCTCTGGGAAAACTCATCTCGTAGTAAGCATTAGCAGTCGGCCCACAGTAGAGAGCCAGAATATACTGACGCTGACAGGAAAAGAAAACCTTGAGATAACTTTGCATTTATGTATTTCTGTTTGCATAAGAATGTTAAACTACTAAGCACTCATCACGTAAACTGAGCAAATCTTCTGGTAGAAAGTTTAATAGCCCCCAGTAGTAGAACTGGTTAAAGCTGTTATTGTAACAGTTTCTGGCATGTACTTTTCCCCTATCTTGTAAAGCATTCACTTTTTTCTAGTAATAAATACTGGAGAGGAGGAAAGAGAAAGAGAGAAGGTTTTTTAACCACATATTTTGATGATAATTTTGGCAAATATTGGATGAAAACAAACAACCAAAAAAAACCCCAAACAATTACACACATGTAAAAGAAAAAAAAAAAAAAAAAGAGGTTTCACAAAATATAAATTTGCAAATTTCCCTCTTGGTAACAAGATCTAGGGCCTCCCTCTTGGGACCATCTCTAGGACCTGATTTGCAAAAGTTCCTCCCTACATGCAGCTACAATTCAGGGATTAGGGAAAATCTCCATAGTTTACACCTGCCCTGGACCCTGCTTTGTAGCATTCCTACCACCTCCCTGTGCCAGCAAGTGTGAACACTGATAAGGGCTGTGGTGTAAAAGGCTTGCTAACCCCATCCTGAACCTGAGAAAGGGGATAGTGGCTTCTGGAAGTACAAGAATTACAAAAGTCCTTCTGGAAGACAGCCAAGGTCTAAGAAACCACCTAAGTTGAGGTTTATGCATTTTGCTGGTTTGGGCTCCTACCGAAAAACAAGCCGCAGGAAGTGGTCAAGTTGAGAAGCTCACTCAGAATTTGGATGCTCTTGTGAGGTCCTGACTCTCACCCCAATTGTTGCCTGACACTCACTACCAGATCAAGGTAAGCCAGTTGCTTTGTCTGGCAGCCTCCATCATGTTATCCTCATGTATGACTGGGACTAGCTCATTTACAGATGAGTTAACTCCAGCAGATAGAAACAGATAGCTGGCATGCCCTATAGAAAAGAAATATAAAACAGCTGGAAACAGGGGAAATTCTTCTCAAATGGGGGGGAGGAGATGGAAGGAGGGATTTTGGTCACTCAGTACATCTGTAAGTCTAGTTTTATCCTAATGAGGAAATCTGCTGCATTTAGTGAAGCTGAAGTTAAATGAATGAGCAAAGGATTTCTCCTTTTGTTTTTCAGTAGTATGCAACTGTGAAAACTGTTTTTTCAAAATTAAATGTGTATAAAAACTTTGAAGGTCATTTATGCAAGCAAGAATAGATGACCAAGAAACTATACACAGCACTAGAAAACTCCAAGTCATAGTTAAGGTCAGGCAGGAAAATAAGCGTGGCAGAAGCCTTGGAAGGCAGAGTAATGCCAATACTGAATTCTCAGGCTCCAGCGATCCTTAAACCTCCATTCTGTAACCAAATTGTGTAGGTGAACCTTTTTTCCTGCACAGAGTCTAGTAGGGGGGTTAGGCAAGCTGAAGGGTCAGCCCTTACATGAAATGGAGGCTCTGGGCAGTAAACTCTCCCTGGACCTTTCTAATGAGTCACCAAAAACATCAGCAACAGTGAGTCATGAAGTCTGTAGCAGGACGGGTCAGTTAGATTAGTACATCTAATTTCAGCACAGATTCTGTTAGAGGCTATCTAATGTGTCTGTCTGCATGACTAAGTATTTTCACTCCTATCTCTGCTCACACTTCATTCTGGCTACAGCTAAGCTATTTAATGTGTACAACGTAAGCATATCCACTATGTGTGTTTACAGGTGTGTTATCACAAATGAAGATATGAGATGCAACTACTTCTTGTTGAGTGAGAAGAAAAGAAGAATTAAGAAAGATGTTGTTCTGATAGGTCTGGTCTTCAGGCCGTTTCTTTCTGGTTTCTTCTCTGCCTCTATCAGGGACAGGAAGAATATTTGAAGGTCCAAAATAGCTCTCTCCCTGCACTCTTTTTAAATGCTTCCATTGATTCTCATTAATCTCTGCCTTCAGTTTAGGAGCTGACTAAGCTTTTCCTTTCACCTTAAAATTAAACTTGCTTGATAGATTATTATTATTATTAGGTAGGAAAAACCCACCCGTCATTAGATGTGTTGGCTTCTGTTTCCTCAAATGTCATTCATGGATCATTTGTTACCCTGAACATTGTCACTGCTTTAAGGATTATATTAAATCCTTACAAGAAAATCATCATCTAGTGATTTCCACACTATTTTTCATTTATAAAATTCTCTTAACATCCTGACTTTTGAAACATAAATCTAGAGCTATTTGGAGTGCTTTAAATATAATACTTAGTGCAATATAAAATCAATAGATAGCATAAAATACTAACATAGCTGACTGCAAAAACCATGTGTAAATTATACGGGAGCCAAACAAGTGTAGAGTGGGAGCCTGGCACCAGCTCAAATCTTCAAAATGAAGTTGGAGGGAATGGCAATCTACTGGCACTGCTCCAATTTGATCTTGCACAGTAAAGTGAACGCCTCAGTAAGCTGGCGCAGTATGAGGATTTTCCTTTTCTATTTTCAAAACCTATTTCAGTGAAGTGTACTTTTTAAAACAAGAAGAAAAAACACTTAAGACTGTCTCCTCTGCACTTCAGGTTAAAAAATGTAGGTGTATAAAATGGTAGAGCTGTGCAGTAGATAGGAAAGTAGATGCTGCTCCTCCTGGAATAGCTGCATCCTACGGGGGAACCAAATGCCAGAGTGCACCTATTTTATCAGCTCACAGCCTGCATGAACACTGCACTGGGGCTGTGTCAACACACAACAGGGAAGGGGTAAGATTTACTCCGAGTGCATCATTGATAATACCTGAGTACCACTGCAATGACTTCTGATTAGGTGTTACTGAAACGTGACAAAACCCAAATAAAGCAGAGTTCATCTGACTGTTACAAAATTTTTGCACACAACTTACTGCAGTAGGCATGTTATTACACATCTGTGCTTAAGCAATCTGCCACTTGAAGCACAGGACAAAGGGAAACAAGACCTAATTCTGTGAGTGAAAGGACTCACACTAAGATATGCTCAGTGATAGCCAAAGGAATATTTACTCTATGAAAGCCTCAATGCAGAACAGACCAACAGATGTGCATCCCTGTTGACTTTATAACAGGTAGGGGTTCAGTTGCTTTCAATGAAATTACTGATGGGCTTAGGCTAAGTGCATATGCATATGCTTTCAGAATCTGGGCCAGGCCTGTTATCTAGATGACGATCTACTGATAAACAACAGAATTTGAATTCTCTAAATGGCAGCTATTCGCAAACTCCTTAGATAAGTCTCACATTGTCCTACTTTACTAGTATTATCAAAATGTTTATCTTCAGTGGTACGCTTGCTAGCTTTCTCTGTCTTCTAAAATCAGTAATATGATTAAAGTGAAGCAAAGTTTGTAGGGAGAGGTAATATCTTTTATTAGAGCAACCGACAGATATCTCCTTAGACCAACAGGGCTACAACAACACAACCACTTGAATTCAATTAGTCATTTTAACAGAATTGGAATAACGGCAGTGACCTCAGTCAAAGCGTTTAGTGTATACTTTTTCCTACAGAGATCTGGCAGTGCCCCATAACCCTGCACTAACATGTCTGCCTTTATTTGATTCCATGTCTCTTGAATAAGACTGTCGAAAAAACTTTGTTTTTCTCTTTGCATGAAAAAAATGGTACTAGCATAAAGCAAGCTAATTTTAATCTGCTGTGTGTGACTGGCAGTAGGTTTTGAACATACCAAATGATATTGCACAAATTAGATGCCAGTATTTTAGACATCATGTTTTCACACTGGCTTTCAGCATTCAGAATTATGTTCCTTCCACAACTTCCAAAGTGATTTGCCCTAGAACCGCAGCCTGTAATGTCTGAAGATTTCCCTCTGGGTTCATCAGGAATTGTCAGACTGTGACTACCTACAAAGTCTTGCTATACTTGCCTGGGGTCATGATGAAAGGAGCTGCATTTACTAATTATGTATATATAGCCGTGTAATCAGGAGGTAAAACTGGAAGCACCAGCTAATATATATAAAGCCAGCAGTTGAGGAAGGGCAGTTCCCGCACACTCAGATATGATTTAGTGAATCTTGTGGGGACTTTGACAGAAATGTAATTTGCCAAACCCAGCACATTTTTCACTGCCAATTAATTAAACAGCCTTGCTGAGAAGAAGTGTCGAGTAAATTAAAGAGCTGCAAGCCTAGAACTTTACATTATCTAATTGTGCCACAATCTCAGCTACTGAAATAGATTTGCCTGGTTATTGAAAAGGCGATGTAGAAAGCAGCTTCTGAATATGTCGTTCCCCATGCTGTTCCTTACTGTTCACTGTTTTTCTCATCTCAGTGTAACTCTTCATTCTCCTCCTGTGATCTACACAATTGCTCAGTGACAACCACGATACATAGTTCCCAGCTCTGGGTGTCAATGGTACAAAGTGTCACTGTGTTCAGAGCTGGGTGTTGAAAGTTCCCTCTTTCAAGATTCAGAATAGGAATCTCTTCATCCGTTCCTCATTATTCGTAACTTCACAAGCACTACTTCAAAGCCTGACTACAACTAGCCAGTCCAACGGAGGGGAGCCAAAGCAATGTTGCTGGATGCAGAAAAGGGCATTGTACAAACCAGAAGGGGTAACTTTTCAGCCAAAGGGTTTTAAAAAGAATGCATGGCTTTCCACCTAGATCATCTCACATGCCCTTAGTATACAAGCCATTGCCCTGTGGTTTTATGGGCACACAGAGAAAGTTTAAAGTTTATGCCCATCCATGAAGTTTTACAAGTTTTTCCTGTAAACAAGCACTACCTTATGGAATAAATAAGAATGATACTCCCTTCACAAAACAGTATTGGGAACACATTTGTCAAAGTGAGCCATGAAAAACTGGAAAGGATTAAAACTTTCCATGTTACCATGTTTTTGCAGGAAACAGACAAGAGAAGTATCTCCAGCAACTTATTCCCATCAAATGATTTCTGAAATTCTTTTATTTTTCTATTAATGCACAGCCCTTTCCTTGCCTTGTCTTACTCAGGAGACAGGATAACATGACACGAGAGACTTTCTATGAAAGAAATTATATTTCTATGAACAAATTTTAAAGCTCAAAAATTTTCTTTAAAATAGTTTTCTTAAAAATCCTTTCTTAAAAAACTTAATTTTTTAAGCTCTTGAATTCAACTCATTTTAGAATAAAGCAAGTATCCACGTAATTTTAGTTATCTTTTAGACATGCCTAATTTCTTGTTCTGAAACAAACCAGGTACAAAAATGCTGAAATAGGCCATAACAATTTTTCATACATTAACCAGAAAAAAAAAAGAAAAGAAATTTTAACAGAAAGCTCTTTTCTTAGAGAGGCTAACAGGCTGAGACAAATCTCTGAACTTTCTGAGATTTTCTCCTTGCTGGAAGTCCACTAGGAAGTCACTATTTGACATGATAAAAATCAACATTTCACTGCTTCTGAGAGGGCTGCACACTACTCCACTCTTCTTGAAAGAGCAAACCACCTGCAGACACACTTCAAAATGTACTGACCTATGGGCCTGTCCTTTCTAATCACCAGGAATATCTCATTAACCTCTTCTAAGAGATCATTTCTAAAGTATGACTTTTCTTGATATTTTACATTTGGAGTATTCAAAGACAGTTACACAGTTCATGCAGATCAGCTGAAGCTGGGATCTCTTACATGGTATGAGATTATTTACGTACCATAACAGGTAGTGTGAGAATAAAAACATTCAAGATTGTGGAGCATTCATGTGCTACAACAATAAAATCCCGCAAAAGCTACAATATGTGGGCCACTAGCTAACTTTTGTGTTTAAATTTAAAAAATGGGTGATTGTACCCTCATACCTGGTCATCCAAGTCCTCGAAACCAAAGCCCTCACAAGGATTCTCACTTCTATCTCAGCCTACGGCTACAGGAAACTCACTGGTTTTAGCCACCAAGAATTAATGCAACGCATTACTTCAGTCGGCTCTGCCTTGAACTTCTGGTTTCAGGTGTTAACCTCAACTAAAACCAGAGCATTACCTTGTTTCAAACTCAAGGTATCAGCTCACATTCACCCAAAACCGATGAACAGATTGTAGTTTCAGGTTCTGAAAGAAATATTTTACTTAATTCCAATAAAAAGAGGTTACTGCAGAAATCTCTTGTATTTTGTCTGTGCTTGACAGACTGCATCCCAATCAGGCAGAAATTATTATTGTGTATAAAATCATGATTGTGTTTAAAAATCAGACTGGTTTCACAATAATCAACAGATTTTAGGTCACTCTGGTGTTTTAGGAGTCTTTGTGAAATTTTTGCTGTTTCCCAAACAAAAAATCGTGCAGTTCATACCTGCTTTCCCTGTCCCCAGATTCTTTTTCTGGACTTAAGTCATTCGATATAATGTGCTTTAAAGGAAGGATTCAAAGCAATTTACAATCCTTATCTAGGCAATTTTGCTTAAAGCACAGTAATAGAACCTTTTTTTCAAAAATGGCACAGCTTTTATTAATTAAAGTAAAAACTATCGTCACCAATCTCTCTGTGGAATAACTCTCTTAAATGAGTTAATTCCAGGTGCCTGGCTCTCGGGACTACTTTAAATATAGTAAGTAAATATACACTGCATAGTGTTAATATTTAGGCAGCTGCTTGAATGAACACCTGTATAAACCATTTTATTTTGTGGCAGTTGAGTCTTGATTCTATGTCCCAGCTGAGTTGCAGTTTTTTAATGTAGTAACGTTTTACATGACACAGGTAAAAACTGCAACATTGCATCTGTTATTTATTTCTGAACTAACTCTGCAGTTCTTTTATTGCAGCAGGAATTTTGCCTCAGTAAAAATCTCACAAGTGAGCTCCAGCATGGCAAGAAAATTGGAAAGCCGTGCCTTCTGGCACTGATGGACAACTAGCATTATATGGACATATCCGAAACAGAGAAACTGCCACAGACTTCAGGTTTTAATAAGGCTGCACATCAGCATATGTATAGGAAACTGTGCAGAGAGCTCTGCAAAACAAGGACATAATGCTGTCTTTGGAAGTGAAGGGACTAAAGAACTGTCATGGGCAAACGGTGTGCTGAGGTGTACAAGTGTATTGAAATGCAAACCCCTTTTCCAGCAAGGCTACTGCATGTTGAAGACAAAATCTGTTTAGATTCTACATGCCTTCACGATGAACATGATATTTTAAGTACGGTTTTTCCCAATGTAAACTTGAGGATATACATTTTCAGACAATCATAGATTGCAGGTTTTTTGCCTTAAGTTTCATGAAATGCACATGTTAAGTCTAGCCCAACTCTTTGCCTTCAACAATCCTTCCTACATGAAAACCCTTGAAGTAAATTGAATTGAATTTTCAAAGCACATTGGGAATGGTCCAGATATTCTTCCCTCTACAACCCTCATCACGTGTCTGTGTCAAGAGCTAATCTCCCACTACACCATTATATTTCTGTTCTAAGCATCCCAGAGACACAGAAATCCCAGAGGCTGGATACACAAACAGATCTCTACATACAGTATTGTTCTATGTACTGTTCTTCAGTTTCTACTCAGGCTCGTCTCCCTCAGACTCCTTTCAGTTCTTCCCTTCTTAGGGATTTACTTTATTACTTCTTTGCTCATAGTCCAGAATGCAGAGAACATGAATAACCATCCTTTCTGATTCTACAGGCTTTCTCCCCGAAACTGTGTGCGCTCAGGGGCCACAAGACGTCATAGACAACATAGCTCTCGCTTACCTACAGGAAACAGGCAACTACAGGAGTAATGCACAGGGGAAAAATTCTGATTACTTTTCTAGGATCTCACCACGCCACTCTGAAATGGGATTGCTCAGACAGCTGAGGCACCAAAATGATCTAAAGCCCCTGCCTGCTGGTGTGGATGTGGATTATGAAGTTAAAGTATCCTGAACAACTCGAAGCACCAGTTACCACTTGCGGAGCACAGGTTACATAGAACAACATTCATTTACACACAGCCCTCAGTCACAAATTGAGGTAACTTCTTCTCCATCTCTGTATATTAAAAGTCTGACTAATTTGTTCATGTTAAGTTCCTGGAGCTGTGTAGTTCAATGCACAATGAGGCAACACTTTTTTCAAAAGTCCTTAAAGTACCAGCAAATGAAGTAATAACTATTTCAGCATTTCAACCATCTGATTTTGCATTTATGGTAAATATAGCCAACTAGATTCACCTAAAACAGTAGAAACTAATCATTGTAATAACTACATTTTTATTGCAATTATAGCACAGACAAATCTGCTTATCAAGATAATGAAAAAGTAATAATGGCTCACAGAAGAGAGCTTTTCCAAGTGTGCGGGAAAGCACAAGACAAGAAAGAACAGGAATTATTCTTTTAAAAAATTGAGGAAAATATTTCTGCTTAAAATAAGAGATTTTCTACATCTTTAGAAATCAGATCTCAATTGCTACTTCCCTCACTAATAACCAGGAGAGTATTTCCACATTACAATCCAAAAACTTAGTCAAGACAAATGGTTTAAACCCAGTATAGCATCATTCACGTTAAATCTGCACTAACTATAATGAAAGCCTAACAACCAGGCATCTTAAAATCCAGTAAAAATGTTAGACTGCTCTCTACTTGCATTGCCTCCTATGGATATCCTACTGACTCACTTGCTTGCTTTATATAAAACCATCTGCATCAACACAGATGCTCTTGATTTACTACTGAATTAGCAAGACTGAAAAGCATTGGATAAATTAACAAAATTCCTAACATCTTCAGTAATTAAGCACTGCAATCATTGCAGAAAGTATACCACCCTCTTTTAGCTCACTTCCCAAATAAATGTTCCATTAGAAATGATATCTCTTGCTGCTCTCTTTTAAGTGGTCTTTTATACACTTTAATGGCTGCAAAATCTAATTGAAATACAGAGGAGCTTTTTTGTCTTGAATTACCTGATCTGAACTGTTTAGGGCCCAAGCTTCATCTGTTTGAATAAAGTAAAAATACTGTACTAAAAACACAGTATAAATTGCACTGTTGTTTTAATGCACTAGGTGGCATAATCATATTCACATTAGAGCAAATTAAATGCTTCACCACTACCCTAGTATTTAATTGGACAATAGAAGCAGCCCTTTCTGCCAGACAAGAGGTCCTATGATAATTTCTGCAATAACAGGAATGCTAATATCGTTAACCCTCTGTTTTGCTCTTTGCAAGAGTACTTCAAATTTAAAAAAAAAAAAAAAAAAAAAAAAAAATCGGGCTCATTTAAAGAAGACAGTATCAAAAAGTGGTGTGGTGCCCAGATCAAAATCCTGGTCATCTGATCTGATGCACTTTCCATTGATTCCCTAGCATGAGAAAATCTCTTTGCTTCTAAATAGGTGTACCAGAAAGGGTGAAAAGAGGGTATGAAGGGTAGCAAAAATTTCTTGTTTACTATCCCCCAATAATAGCTCCAGAAGAAAGTCACAGCAAGTATTGCTTTCACTGAACTAACCTCCTTCCGTCAGCTATATAGACTGGAAAACCTGGCTGAAAGATATTTACAGGATGACACAGCACTGTAATGGCCTCTGTTGTTCAACCTCTGCTAGTACATGAAAGGACATTAACCTCCTAGAAGGGAAAATTTCTTTGCTTCTTTTGATGTACGAAATATTCCTTCCCCTCTTCCCTTACCTCTCCTCCAAAAAAATCCCCAATGTAATGGAACCACATAACATATGGATCCTCAGTAACACAATTTTAGGCAAAATAGTTGCCAAAGTGATACCCAAATACTCCTATAAATCTTTGCCTGTTCTGTCAGGTGAGTAGGATTAACTTCCAGCCTCTCATGTTCCAGATGTAGGTGTTGCCAAGATATGGATTTAAGAATCGAAGGTCCAGGTAAAAATGAACTACTGAGTGCAGTAGTAATGATTTCAGTTAAAAATCCTTTAAAACCTACTCCAACCCTGATTTTGACAAAATTTACCCTGAGCAACTCTACTTGTGACCAACATTAGAGCAGATCAAAGACATATGGGCTTGAGAGTTACCGCTTTTTCTAGGACTCGTTTCATCAGCTTTGATATGGGCCATACTAAATGTATGGTGACACTGCCAGGAATGGGACCAGGTGAGTTAAATCAATCTTGTCCATCTCTAACTCTATTAATTCCACTATTATTATGGACATAATGAAAGATCCTTTTAGACTGATTCTGGTGTCAGTCTGAACTAGCTTTATGTCAAAAAAAATTTAAGTCATCTTCATTTACTGTAAGCTCAGAGACTTGCTTTTTGCTGCAGATGTTTTGTCACGGTTTGCTTCAATTCTGGGCAGTAAATTACAAGGTACGTCAATGTAAAGTAGCAGTGAAATCATTTATCATTAACTTGAAGGGGCCATTATTCAGCTGTGAAAGATGACTGTTTTATGAAATTCAAAAGATGAGATCATGATTTAGTGACCAGGAAAAGCGTTCACTTTCCAAAACACAGCAGCATATAGCAAGAGAGAGGAACAAAGCCTAAGCAGTTGATACAATTTTATCAGGATAATGTTTTAATATTATTCTTCCCAGTTAAAATCAGCTTTTATGAAACTTGTTGCTGATTAGCAGATGCATTTTGCTATCAGTTGGCTACATCTGTTCCAGTTCTTTTTGTGCAATTACAGCTCCAACAGGTCACTTCAGTACCACAAGCAGGTGCCCTGTCTGAGTGTCAGGAGAAGGATCTAAACAGGTACAAAGCTTTCTGTGTTTTAAGGGGTTTGGATATTTGAAATATTGGAGCTTCTAAACAAAGACTTTAAAGACTTCAGAAATTATTTCACTAGCTTCTTGATGTAGCAACTAACATATTTACCTGCTTTATGAAAATTATCCTCATTTAGAGGGGTTTTTTTTTTTCCAAACAACTGAATAGATACTGTTATTGCTGCAACTAATTCTGTGAAGACTGAAGATCTGTCCAGCACGAAAAGCACAGTATGCAGCATCGTACAAATGTCACCAAGTTACCAAATTTGAGAAAAGATTAAAGACAGGACTCCTCTGTTTTATGATCCAGTCAGTAGAGAACGCTGAAGTGCCTACCTTCTCCAGCTGGTGCATCCCTTCCTCTACACAGCAAATGGATGCCAAGGTTCTCAGCGTCTGGGGGTAAAGGCACCTGAAACAATCCTGGCGGCAGATCTTAAAGAGAGCGACTACACCTCCTTCCTGCAGGGGAAAAGCAAAATCGAGAAAGCAGCACTGAGTGTTTCTCTTGTACTTGATTTGGATTTTGGGGCCAGGGGGGAGAAGGAACACTCCCTTAGTAATTAATCCCAATTAGCTATCATCACAACACCAACAAAGAAGTGTTAAGCTCACACGGAGAAGTCAAGCTGATTAATGCTTATACACTAAGTGATGAAAAAGTAATATAGCCTCAGTGGGAGGTGTGCTTAAGCTATTGACTTTTACCGTTTACAAGCACAAATTAAATTAAACTTGACATTCATGTGAAAATTACCAAGAATTATCAATGGGCTGCAGTTGGAGTGACAGTTCAACCATAACCTATTAGTTTAAAATAGATTTCTGTTTGCAAATATTTCCCATTTTTCTCTACATTTCTGAGCTCCATAAGGTATTTGCTTCATGCTAAAATATGAAGGAGAAAGTCATATGGTTGAAGAGCAACAGAAAATAACATGGAAATAAGTGTCAAAATCTATACAGATAAAATCCATAGCATCTTTGTCCTCTAGCACATGGAATTTGTATTGCTACACATTTTTCTATAGATGTGGTAATTAATCACGTAAAGATTTGAGTATACACACATCCCTACAATAACTAGCCTTAATCATTTCCAACATAGTTTGTAAACATTAACTGTTAGCAAAGTTCACATAATAAATAGAAAGATATAAATAAATACAGACAATATATGCACTTCATGTTTTTTATTGAAATGTCTTACATTTCAAAATGCTATGGCACCAGGTCGAATACAGATGCTTTATATTATATAAGAGCAGACACATAATAAAGAGGCAAGTATTTGAAATACTACAGATGAAAGAGCTTAGATTAAAAAATGCAGATTACAGTGGTAAATTGAAAATAACAGGAATCAGGGACCAAGATATAACCAAGAGTAACATATAACCTTAAATCATCTTAAGCCTGTTTAAATGGCCTCTACATAAAAATATTTTTCACATTCACAGAAATCATTTTTCTTTTCCTGAAGTATTTGTGTTATTTGAAAACCTTTAGCTCAACAGGTTGTTCTGACACAGGACTGTAAGCAAACGTGATTCAGACTTTACTTGTTTTCAGAATCCTTTTACATTTTTGTATTAGTTCTACTGAAATATAATACTGCAAGCAAAGTTATCTCTTCAGTCTAAGTCCCAGTTTAAAAGAAGATAATCTTAAAAAAAAGGCCAGAAGTGGACAAAAAGAACACCTTAATATTTTCAAGATGTAAGTTTTATATTATGTCTTCACATAAGTATGTGTTGTTTCTATGATGTTAATGGAAACAGTAGGTTTACATCTAAGAGAAAAATTTGGTTCTGGAATCTTAAGCAGTGCAAGATTATTTTATATCTAGTACTGCTATATATAGCCTACTGCAGAAAGACATTTTTGAGCCTTTAAAATACATGAAGGTGGAAGAGTAACAGAAAAGTGTTTCAGTCATGGTTTTCTTCCACAAAAGGATACTAGTATTTCACCCAATTAGTAATTAAATCATCTACGGAAAATACAGAATTAGCTAGTATAGTACAGAGTTGTCCCCAAACTTAACATAATTGCTTTTGGCTTTTTTTTTATTATCAGTTTGAAAGTCTCCATAATTTAGCAGAATCAGAGATGATCTGATTCTCTACTTTGATCATAAGTACAAGCTTGTGGATGACACTACTAAATCTCCAGTGATGCTGGTACATTTTCCACAAGCTTTCTGTATGACAAATAGATGCCCTGCTTTTGCCTCTGATGGACAGGGGGTGATTTATTATTGCATTTTTCAGAAGGCGATCCAAACTGTTTATTTTGTGCCCTGTGTGCCATTACCAAGCTGTAAGAGGTTGATCACAAGTAATGAATCTAGAGAGCTGTAGTGAAATATGGGATACACAACAAATATCGAGCTTGATTTTACAGCACGCCAAAAGCATTCAGCTGCCCTGAGATTTACTGGGATTTCAGTATTCCCCAGAATTTACTCACCTTTTCCAAAATTTGTCCCCTGTACCTGTATCAATGATGATAGAACTATTCCATCTGACAGGGATAAACGTAAGTTGGTTAAGTGGGTGAACAGTACCATTCAGACAAAGAAGCCTAACAGTATTGAGCTTTGCTTGCTTTGGAGATTAATTTAAAGAATACCCTTCCAAAATCTCCTGATAGGTCTAAGCATGCTTTTGTTTATCCCTTGTAGACTTTCGGTCCAAAACTGGAAATGCCAAAATAATACGCTGCTCTTGCTGTAATTCAAGTTGCATCCAGGAGGGGCTTCACATACTCTCTGCAGTCACAGGAGATGAGAACTTGCTTTACTGCTTGATGACCTACTTCTCTCCTTTATTGGATTAATATGAATTCAATTTCCTGGAGATATCCCCAAGATGCTGTTCTGAAGGTTTAGCAAGAGATAGCAGAATTGCTCAAAAGATAATCACAGGAAGTGTGTGAAGGAGGTCATGAGCATAAAAAGGCCCACTGAGCAGTGAGGTGAGGAAGTAAAGAGGGAAGAAGAAGGTCATCCAGCTCTAAGGAGTAATATTTTGCAGATTCAACCTCAAATGACTCAGCAATGTGCAGCAAATTCTCTTCAAGCCTCTCCTCAGGAAGGACAATAACATTTCTAACTAGCCCAAAAGGTATCTGAAGAAGTCTTCATAGTAAATATTTACTAGAAAGGCAACTGAGGTACAAGGAAGTTAAGGGCAAGATATATAAGCTTTTCTGAGAGCAAGTGATCTGCTGTACACACATATGGGACTCAAACTTTTGTCAAGCATTCAGGCTCAGCTCATCCAAAGAAAGCTGAAACAGATGTGCTGTACCTGCTCATCACATCTTTCTTCACTTTTCCCTCCCTCTCTCTCTTTTTCGGACCTTATTATTATAGCACCTAGTCCAATACAGTTAGTATTACACTTTAATTGATCATCAGTTAAATGGATTTCTTTATATCAAAGACTTTTTCCTGTATTGCTCTATCTCCAAATATTTATTTTTACTCTGGAACTGACTTTTGTTGATTTTTCTGGTTATCACAAAGCTGAATTGATTTAGAAACAGTCTACTTCAAGTAATGTCAATTTTTTACAAGCGCTCCCCTCCACTCAGAGTTTGTAATTTCTGGTGTTTGAGGTCTCCTTATGATCTCAAAACATGAAGATAGAGTTTTAGCAATCAAGACTATGATCTATAGGTTTTAACATGAAAGATCCCAGGATCAAAATCCAACAGAAATAATGTAATAGAAAAGACTTTTATGAACACATCCCTGCAGTGGATGAAACCCCAGACAATGACACAGCAAATTAGTCATCCTGCCTAGTGTTTGTTAAGTATGTGTCATAAAACATGACAGAAGTGTATTTTATCAACATTTGGTTCAAAACATGGGAAACTGATCTGCAGGCAGAAACTGGAGAAAAACTTCCTACACATCTCTCTGGTTGTTGGAATGAATTCTCCACCTGACTCTTGCTTTCCTCATTTTCTCTTTTTGCTTTTAAAAGGCCTGAACTGGTAGAGATTCCACCATGCTGCCACCAGCATAGCTGCCTGCAGATGAGCAGTACGTATTATGGTCCGAAACTCACAGCACAATATTGTTTTTCTTTCTTTTTTTTTTTTTTTCCTTAGCAGAGAGTTTAAAGATTTCTTTTAGGATTTCTCCCTTCCTCATTTCTTACCTTGTCCGTGCTGCTACTCATTTCTGTTACAGATCTTCTTAGTCTTTATAGTTCTGACAGTTAGTGAGAACAACTAGGTGGCTGCCAGGATGAGTCAGCAACGTGACCCTTTCCCAGCAGATTATGAAGTTACATGCTAAAACAATGAACACCTGCATTTCAATTTTCACTGCTAAGCTCAAAATGGTTTCTAGTAAGTTGAAGGGTGCCTCCACCTGGAATAAAATTACAGACATTTTTTCAGCAGGGAGTTTAACATTTCAAAGCCTTTTTAAATTTTTGTAACATTGTGGGGGGGAAGAGAGGCAGAAACCCTCACCAAAACGTAATGCAAGAAACCAGTTCCAGCTAGCCTTATGTTATCATGGTTCCTGGTTTTCATGTCCAAGGTTTTGAAGTGCTTTAGATGCGTTATTTACAGCTTGAGACAGAAAGGAAAAACTAAAACAGAGTCCCACAAGATCCCACATTCTTAAGAGGAGGAAGACTTCAAGCTTGCATGACAAATTTGTTGAGTTTTCCTTTCACTGTAAACAAATCATCTCACTTCTCTGGCTAGTTTTTACAAGTAGTAACAAGAATACTCTCAAGGAAACTTCAGCATCTGCGGGAGGTTTTGAGAACTTTGCAAAAATTGAATCCATTCTCACCCTCTTAGTAACCGCACGCAGTTCCAAATTTTTATCACCTTGCACTTTTTCACTGCCGTAAGTAACTACCCAAGTAATTGATTTCAAAATTCTGATCTGCTACAATTCCTCTGCCCCATTGCTCACTGATGCAAGTAACAGAGGCAATACAGAAGGTAAAACATGATGGTGAGTCAGGACAAAAGCACTTCAGTGCGCAGAGGAAACAGACACACAAGTCAGGTGATGGAAACACCATCATAATTTGGCAACCAAACAGCACTTTGGGTTCTTTTTGTAAGGGGATCCATTTCCTCACTTGGAAACCACTTAGCGCATCCTGTGCGCATCAATGTAGTATTAGCCATAAATTAAGAGACTTGTGTAAATTAAACTATTGTGGAACTCTCACAATGATAAAAAGCACAAGACCAATTTTCCTCAATTTGTTAGTTCTGCACTTCCTTAATACTCAACATTTTAGCATTGTTTTTGGATACCACTGAGTGGAGCTCAAATACCAATTTAGAAAAAATTAAACCTCTCAAGCCGTTGCCAGGATCCACTACACGTTTCTGAGTCAACCTCATTCACAGCCTTGGGAACAGAACAGTACTTTTTATGGTGCAAACATCCATCTAAGTACAGATCAGAAATAAAATGATTAAATGGTGCTACTTAACCTCATCTTTGAGCAGGGCACAGGATTGGAGCATCACTCCACAAGCAGAAGCTTAAGAAACAAAGTTTCTTTCTGTCTATATACACTGGGGATGAGATTATCCTACCCTTGACCTCACATAATGCCATAACATTCTCACTTTTTCAGGATTCAAGTATCCTCAATGGTCCAAACTCTGAAGGGGTGACCAGTATCACTCACCTTGGCAGAGCAACTGGTTTACACTCACCATTAGCATCAGATACTCAGTGAATGAGAACACACTCTGTCAGAGGTAACCTATACTGTGATAATACCCCTCTTCACCTATGGCCTGATCCTGACCTCCTGCAATCAATAAGAGCTTTGCTTCAGCTGACACAAGATTAGGATCATAATGAATAAAGACATCATTATTACGTTGACTGGGTGAGTGCAAGAGATGATTTTTTATTATAAGAAAAAGTTGTTTCTTTGAAAGAATAAGGGTCTGTTATGCACCTGAGGCTGCATCTGCAGTAGCTATTTGTCTATGTTTTATGGAAGCATGAGGGTCAGCACATGACTCCATCATTTGCCCTTATAAACTCCAAAGCATAGTTCACATCTCTTTTTCTTACATTTTGACAATTCCTGTAAAAGGCAAATGATGGTTGCAAGGTATCTCTAAAATTACATCTTTAATATCTAACTCCTCTGTACACACAGCTTAAGATGTGTTGCTATTTCTCCGTGTACTCATTGCCTATATGCATGGCTGACTGTAAAGTTTCTCCCTACTTGAAGTGGTTTGTACTTAAGAAGTACTGTCAGGAAAGACACTAAAACAACATGAAGGAAATGGTAACACATCAGGTGGCACAAAGAAAATTGTATTCAAAGCAATGTCCAGAAGCCTGTTGGAGCCTATCATGCTACTGGGGTTCCTTGCAGAACCCCTGAGCTTTATTTAAATTTAAGGTTTGGGATTTGGGGTTTGGGGTTTGGGGCTTCCCCCCCCCCCGCATTCTAATAAGATGACTGTGGCAATAAGCTTTCCATTTCCTTTTTATGTAGAGGTTCTGGTAGTGTATTATGAAACCCTTTCTACTTTTTGGCCTAGATAGAGCTGCAAGATGGTTGGTTCTCTTACATATGACATGCTTGCAGACATGAGCCTCTGCAAATAAACAGACTTTCAAGTTCCAGCAGACACTGTAGCTGTCTCTTGGAGTTTTGCAAAAAGGAAGGTCTGCCAGTAGCCACTGTGGAGCAGTATACTAGATCTCATAAAATTCCTTTTCAGTGTCAGCCTGAAAGCCTGGAAGAAAGGCATTCCTGTGAAAACATCTCTGCATCCTGGCAAACTGCAAAAAAGCCAAAATCAAATGATGGAAACTTCATCTCTCTCCATCTCCTCTCAGTCCATCAATTCATATAAGTATTTGTAAAAATACTATGCACTCAATTCCCACATTCTTTCAGGAAACTGGATCACCCACTCTTTCAGAAAACTGCATTTTTTTTTTTTTACATGGGTCTCAAATTGTTTGTTATGGTGTTCCTTTTTAAGTGAATGTTTGTCTGTCATTCATATAACTCTGGTAAAAGTATTAATAACTGATAAAACTGGGAGTACTAAAGCCACAACGAAAGTGAAGGCTATTCACTACATTTTTAAATGAATGCAACAAGGCCTAACTTTTGCCCAGCACATAAAACATTTTCACCAATGGTGGATGCAAAATGGCAATTATCTGGCTGCATCTATTCAGAACTATTCTGCCTCTGCAAATAGGTGAAGATTTGGTACTGAGCAAATCCTCAGCTGCTTCTGCAGTGCAACTTTACAGAGCTTGTTGTGGATTTTATTTTGATTCTGTGATTTCAATGTCCCTGTCTTCACAAAAATGTTTTTGCTCCATTTTGTGTGAAGCAGGTATTTCTGCCCTCAATTAGGTTGCACATAGCTACTACCTGGCTGATTTCTGAACACTACCATGGCACTTTTGGTAGAGATGCTGCTATGTGGCATGAAACATACTAGTTGATTTGTTCCTTTTATATTATGAACCTGGCTCATTAGCATTGAAATTGAGCATTTTCAGGACCTTAACTGTACAACAGTATTAGTATACTCTATATTAAGTTAAAAGGGAAAATCAATTGCAGCAAAGCTAAAGAAACAAAACTGGAGTAGGGATGGAATGAATGGAGAGGGAGCGAATAAGAGACGGAAACACTGTTCAACTGTTCAAACTATTAACAGCCATTGCGCCAGAAACATTCTTATTTATACCAGTGGATTTTGGATCATGCCCCTTACTACTTGTTCATCATTTGCCAGACCATTCAGACTGTACATTGGTCTTGAAAACATAAATAAAGGGAACTAACATCAGTTAAGTTATATCCAGGGTACATCAGGAACACACACACAGTACATTTTTTCAGGTTCACCATTAACAAACTCTTTTAACTGCTTTCAGTATTAAAGTTTGAGTGACTTTGAGTTATAACATACTGAAATCAGTTAAATTCTGGTGTATGAACTGTTAACCAGTTAACCACAAATTCTTTTAAAAATGCTTCTTAATCCATCCTTGCCACTATTTTAGTCTCTCTCAGAAGAATTAACAATAAGTTGATTCCATTCCTGCTGTGATCATTAAATAATGATTTCTCTTGATGTTCTTCACAGGTTTAAATAGTGTCCTAATGGGCATAGTTTCAATACATCTTCAGTTTTAAAGTTAAAAGCCCTGCAGTCTATTTTTCATTGGCAGCTAGTATTTCTAAAAAACCTGATAAAATGAGTGATTGATTAAAATAATTTATCTGTCTATTGCCCTTTTTCAGTGGAAAATGGTAGGAAAAACAATCAAGGAAATTCACAATATTCTAGAAATCCAGTTAATATGTCATAAAGAAGCACTGTGCATTTTTGAAACTCATCAGGAAGAAAAAAGAGACAGATGGTATTCTCAAGCTGCAAACATAGTGCAAAAAGTAGCTGAAGTTTTTCTCTTATGGGAATACGAAAGTCACTGTGCTGTTGATTCTACCAAGCTGTCATCTCTCCATTACAGTGCATAGTGCAGTACAGTATTATAAAATAAATACTCCTTGGACAAATCCGCTGGGTTTGGGGTCTGCCCAGCAGCCTGGAATGTGTTTTACTTCACGATGAAACCATAATTATTTAGCTCCTCTGGTGACAGCAGCAACAAAATACTTGGATACTTATTTCAGCCTGAATAACATTTTGAACTATTGAGGCATATGATAATGTTATCTCAGCATTCTGAACCAGTCTGACCTAGAAAAATACCTAATATAGTCAGTTTACACTTATTCCCCTAATTCTTGCTGAACAGTCTTTGGAGAGAAACAGCAAAAGACTGCCAAAGACAGACACCCTTTACTAGTGATGTATTTTAGGACTAAACTCAGATGAGCTGCAAGCCAAGGAATTACATCCAGATCTTTTGCTTCATGTCTCTTCGTTACTATCACCACCTACTTATCCCTGCTATGTGCAAAGCAATAGCCCGAACAAGGAACTGACATATTAATAGAAAAAAATTTTGTGTTATAAAGCACAAGGCCACTAAAAAGTTAGTCCTCCTGGCTCATTGCTTTTTCCGGTCCAACATGTGTTCCCCCAACATATAGGTTTTAAGTTCAGATTCAACAGATTAAATTCATTTTGGGAGGAATGTGCTGTATGTGTTAGCAAACTGACATCTGAAAATCTTAATCTGGAACGCAACTTGATTTTAAGCTTAGCAATTGATCATGTTTGAAAGACTTAAGACAGCTGTAAATTACAAGGACTCAGAAGCTTCCTGTTCCTCTGCTTGCCCATGCAACTTTAGTCTAAATCTCTCATCTACAAGATACTGAATTATCCATATTAAGTGGGCCAGCTGAACCTATTCAGAGGTTCTTCCCATTTTGCTCATGTTTTGGTGACTGAATAAATGATGCCTTCTGGGTTGTATAATACAAGATAAAGCAATTCATCTCCAGGAAGCAGGAATTTTGGAGCGCATAGGAGGGGCAAAGGTGGGGAAAACAAAATAACAGCCTTCCAATGCCTAAGAGGAGGTTATCAATAAGACAGAGCCATGCCCTTTAGAGCAGCACCCAGCACAAGGACAAGAAAAAACAGACATAAATTTAAACAAGAAAGATTCTAACTAGATATAGGGGGGGGAAAAAAAGAAAAAAATTCACCATCAGGACCCAGACATTGGACTAGATGACTCCTGATGTCCCTTCAAACCTGAATTACTCTATGAAATATCTACATCATGAAGAATCATTAACTGAAACTAGCCTTATTGTCTGCTGTCTATCTCCTCACTGTTGCATGCTCAATTTATTTTTAAAACCACAAAAGAAAGAATAGTTTCTTAAACTTTTTCTTTGACCTAGATTATCTACCTCCTGCAACACAGAATTTCAGCTCATACTGTACATTTAAAAGCTCACAACCACTACTGTGCTAAGTAAAATAATTAATTCACTAGTATCACTAGTTTTACTTTGAATTAATCCATATACACCCTTACCTTAGCTATGATGCGGCACAGATGAGCACCTTCCTGGGTAAGGCTGAATAAACTACTAATAGCTGACTCAGTGATGTACACATTGTCTGACAATTCTATTTGTCTCAGCAGGTTCTGTGTGACATAAGATAATAAACATCAGTTATTTCCAGTGAAAAACATTACCATGTTGTATTTAAAGTTGAGATGGAGTGGAAAATCTAGCCCATTAAATCAACGTCACGTTACATCTCACCCAGAGAAAGAAAAGGGAAAAGGACATGATATGGGCAGGAGTCTGACTCTGATAACACTTTACCACGTTTATTTATATTTGAATAATGTAACCAAGAATAAATAGTGATCTTTAAAATAAATATGAATGGAGTAAGAAAACAGGTATGAGTTTGAAAGTACTCATAAAGAGCTCTACAGTTATTTAGTAATTATTTGTTTTGGCCTAGAATTAAACTAAAATTTTCAGAAATTCCTAGTGCAGAGGCTGTATCACAAGGTGATACAAAACTTCCACCTTGTTATTGCTATAACCTAACACTATATTCTAAGGTGCTGGATCATCACTATTCTCAAGCTATACAGCAAATTTCATTAATCAATAAAGGCAATTCTCACAAAAATATAGTTTAATCCTCCAATATATGAAATAGATTAAATACTTCTATCTTTCTGAAGAGTTTTAAATAGCTTTTGCATGTATGCCATTGCAGCTGCACAGATTACCAGAGCTGTTAGAAGAATATGAAGTTTACTGATTTTTACTCTCTGTAAGTGCATACAATCACTACAGGAAGAACGAATGATAATCCTCAGAAGGCAGAAGGTAAACATTTTCATTTTCAGTACAACTTTGTAAGAAGTGCAAAGAAACAGGCCACACTTTACACTGTTACTGATACAAAATTCAGTTATCTTGCCTTTAAAAGGCTGTGTTTTCCTTCCTCCCACTTTTAGCATTTCTCCTTAGAAAAATGTTCTGAAAAAGGCGTAGCTTAATGGTTTACATTTTGAAATTAATCCTATCCTGAATAAAATCTTGATATACTAGTTGGAAAAGAAACTCTTATGTAGACAATTTAAGCTGCGAGCCCTCTAAGACAGACACACAGAGTGCTTCAGACTAGCAGACTACACCAGACAGCATGGTTGTATGGCAGAAGTCAGCGCACAAGCTGACTGAAAAGCTCAGAAAACTGCTCCTAAAACTGTTTCTAATAATGATTTCTCCTCTAAGGCTTCAGCCATGCAAATACACACAGTGCAGTGCAAAGCAATAAATTCTGCTTCCTTAAAAGAAAAAGAGAGTAGGATTTAATACATGTCATTAAGAGTCAAAGTGTCCAAGACAGAGCTATTAACAATGAAGAACTATTACTTTTCAGGTTAAAAAGACTAGGCATCAAAACAATCACAACCTACTCACTGAATTTGACATTTAGGACCTGCCAGTGATGTGCGATTATTTACATACTTGGACTCATATATGGCATTTCATGTGGTTCTCATAAATCCTAACCAAAGTGCGTTAGCAAGAAGCTTGCAGTTTGACCGTAACTCTGAGAATATATTCCGGGGATTCTCACTTCCTAGCAGTAATCTCTTAAAACTAAAAAGGATGATTATGAAAGAGACACAACAACAGGGTTTGCTATCTTAAAGTACCAAGGTACATTAGAATTTAAGCAGTACCATGCAGTAATTTTGTTTTACAAAGTAGTAAATTTCTTCTTCACTTAGCCTCTCATTTTCTTTTTTTTCCACACAGGTACAGCATAAAATTTCAGTATAACATCAGTTCTGAAAGATATACAAACGAATTGAGCATAACTACATTTGGTTTTTTGTGGAAGATGAGAGGGTGCAAAGGGATTAATAATGAGATGTCAAGAAAGAAACCAACTGAAGTCAAGATAGATTGGTTAAGACTTACAAGTTATTATCTCAAAAATGCTCTAATGGAAAAAAATTAATACATTTATAGTCTTACTCTAACTACTCAGTGTATTTACCTACCTTTTAATCACCACTGGAATTTACACATCATCTCTGCAAAGATGCATCATTACTTCAGAAAGGTTATAAATATATGAAGGACTTTGCTCTCAAATCCTCACACTCTTGGTTGGTTATTGGTTTAGTTGATCCTTTTTGTTTGCCATGTAAGGGGTTATTTTCTCTTTTGATGCAAAAGGAATGCTGACAGTCACATATAGCTTGCACACTTATATTTTATCACTACTTCTCAGAGTCTATAACATGCACTGGTTAAAAAATAAGTGCACTGTAATAATATACATGTTATACATACATGTTACAAAAGGTTTAGTTTTTAATGAGACTCATTGAGAGCAGGAAGGACTTTTTTCAAGGTTTCTAAAGAAAGGCATTGTCTACATAAGGTGAGAGTAAATGGGTCCAGAGGTTTTGTTAATAAGACACCGTCCAGAGATTAGCTTCCTTGCAGTGAAAGAGACCTAACAGGAAAAGTGATTAACACAGTGAGCCACAGGATCATTTTGTTGGGGATACCAGAATCAGGTCAACGAGTGTTAAAAATGAAGAAAGCTTGTGTTCTGGAAACACTGTATTAATGCATATGGAATAACAGTAAAGCCATGATCAAAAATAAAGTTATTGGAGAATCTGACACTATGCTGTCTCAAAAAAAACCCCACATCTATATCTCTGTGAAGGTATTTGAATCACTGACCACAGGTTTGTTGAAAATTGAGAGCTGTAATTATATTCCTCCCCAAATGGATATTTCCTTCAGGACTACATACTTTAATTTTTTTTTTTTTTTTTTTTTAACTGACCTGTGCCTCATGCGTTAAAACCAGCTCTATCAACTGGCCAAAATACTGAGCAACAGTAGTGAGTGTTTCATTAATACAAGATTTCATGGATTTCAGTATCTGTTCATCCTCAGTTTGTATGCACCTGGAAAGAAGGAGAAAGGGAAAAGATCAAAGAGAAAAAGATGCAATGGGCAACAACTGTTTTATCAAGTTGATCGTCACACATGAGCTCTTGACGTTGCATCAGTATGTTAATAACAGGGATACAATGAGGATTCAATTGTTCACACCAGGACACCATCTGTGTGTCATTAATATCACAGTAGATTTTATTAAAGCATTATCTACACATAGTAAGTATAATAGCAAATGGTAACTGTGGACATTAATTGTAATCTCAGGATTACTTCACAGACTGCAGGCCAATTTTTGCTGCAGATGCTCTGCACTTATACTAGTGTAACTCTTCTATTTTTGACCTATGCTCATAGTTACAGTCCATTCTGGTGTTCCTGCATTTCAACTGTGTATCTTTCAATAATCTTCACTTCTTTATTTGCTTTGCCATATTTTAATGACAGGAAGATAAGAGCCTAAAATGAGTGTCCTCCCAGATCAGTAAATTTGTTTTAAACTTACACAGTGTACCCCAAAGCAAAATTCAGTCTTCTATGCAAAAAAATTACATAGCTTTACAGAGTTAGTATAATTGTTCTGTAACCAGTGATACTTGGCTACAACTGAACATGCAAGATGAAAATGGAAAACATTATACAATTCAAGTGAAATAACTAATACTTATCTCAGAAATGCATTCATCAATTGTCAAAACATATTCCACCAGTGCAAGCCATCATACTGGAAGATACGCCTAGTTTGGTTGAGCAGTATCTCCATCTACACAGTAGTTCCCTTTTTCAGCTGTACCCGTCTCTCACCCATGACCTGTATCTTCTTTTTGTCATATACCCAAGGAGTGCGAGGGATGATCTGGGGCAGACACTACCACATCAGAGCTCTCATTAAAGTCAGTATGTCCCAAAGGAGCATATACAAGTTTTTAAGCTCTGTGGGTTTGGCAAAAACCAGCAGTGCTCAAGAAATGTTCTTTCCTGATAATTAGCTGGTATCTTTTTCCCTGATGATCTCCGGAGCAGAATGACTTGCACAGTGTTTAAAGCAAACAGAAAAAGACTGTTGATTGAACTATGCTGGAGAATAACTTCTGTCAGTCAGGGGAAAACATCATGATAGGAATGGTAAAGGAAATTCTTATTTTCTGGTCTCTTATATAGACAGCATTCTAGGGCACATGGAGCTAAGCAAACCTACAACCACAATTTAAAGGAACATATATTTATTCATGTTTGATTTACCAATACATGGATATGTACATGCAGGAACACATAGTACCCCAATTTCACAACATAAGTTTTCACACACAGACTGAACTCTTGTCTCTGAAGAACTCAATGGGAATTTTGTCACTGATATCATTAGTGCTAGACTTTCTCCCTTGATGTCCAAAAGCCCTGAAAAATCTACTTGCACACAGCTTTGTGTCTATGTGAGGCTCCCTGTGCCACAACAGATCCCCATCTTTCATTAGGATGTACTTCAGATAAAAACAACTTGCTTCACCCACAGGGGGCTAACATTTAGAAAGTCCTTCAGAGCTGCAGGGGCCCAGTTCAAACATTTGAGAGCATTAGTGGATTTGTACTTCTCATTAGAAATTCTACAACGTAATGAAAGAGCAAAATGAATATTTTGGCCAGAAGATTTAAATTACCTTTCTGTGAATGCTGTAAATTCTGAACATTTGTCTATTAAAAGTTTTTCAAACTGCAGAGAGAAAGAAAGAGGCTTTAAAGCAATATACCATATACATGACTGCTCTTAAAAATAAATAATGCTTGTTTATAATAACTAGATGAAAACCCTTCAGAAACCTAATATTTTATATGAACACCCTTTTCCCACTTTCTTTTCTAAGCAATATGAGTAGAAATAAAACTGAAGATAACAAAAAAAGTGACATTTTCTACTTCTTAATAGAAAAGAGAACTCACAGATGGGGAGGTCTAATTACCTCAGTCCAGTGGTCCTCAAAAACTAAGTTTTTTTCAACATAATTTGTCACCATTTTCAACATTCAGAATTATATGATAAAAAAGGATCCAAACAAAGATAAGAATGTTTCAACAGCAAGAAAGGGACTAGAAAGTGTTAAGCGAGCATTAGTACTGGTATGCAAGTATTTCTTACAAATTGCTTAAAATAAATAGCAATTATTACAATAAAAAAGTTAAACAAGGCAAGTAAGACATCTGGTAAGGCACCCCTACCTGGTGCATTTCCTCTGAAGAATTCCTGGTGAACATATTGTATTCATTTATCATTGAACGCACATGGCAGTTGACTCGTACTGTCATGCTGTGGACTCTTTGCCATCTATTCTTCTCTAGTTTTTGAGCAATCCTGGTCAACTCTGTGCTTATGATCCAGGCTCTTTTTAACAGCAATTGCAAGTTATCACATGTACTATATTGTGAGGAAAGGATAAGCTCATTTTGTTCATCCTTCTCAATGCTGATTGGTTTGGACTGGAGAATACACATACATTCACAATCTGTCATCAACTTCAAATCTTCCATCCATCGCTGAACAGAGTCCACCTGAATTAAGTGCATGCTAGAAGACAGAAAAAGAGAAGGAAGAATAAGGTGAAGCAAAACAATCTTAAGTAATTTAGACTAGCCTTCAGAAACACAATATTTAAGCTACATCCACCTACTATGTGGCAACTGATCGAACAAATAACTTACCTGTAGTAATGCAGCAGTGTGTTTCCTATTCCAAAGATGGGTTTTATTTTTCCAGTCACCTTTACACCAGGTAGCTTGCTATGAAATTGTTTGTGTAAAATCAGTAGGGACTAGAGCTAAGTACTGGAACAGTTTAGACAAAGGTTCTGGTGCAACAGGCCCCAAAGTTCCTTGCAAATTCAGTGTTAATATGACAGCAAAGGAGTGTTTGCTTGTTGTTTGTGGGACTGTAACGTCAGCTTTTCCTAAGCACTCTTTGCCTGTTAGTCACTGAACAGAAAAAGTTTCACCTTGCAGCACCTCTCAGAGCCCTTACATCCACACTGATACAGCCAAACCAAGGCAGCTAATGATACTGTCAGCAATATCAATTTCTGCCATATCATAATGCCATAACCTCAGCTGGGTTCTCTTCCTGACAAAGTTCTTTACCTTCCCCCTTTTTTCATACCACTCTCTGTATGATTTTAACATCCAGTTTTCAAAGTGCATTTTTTGCGCTACTGCAGAGGTCCTATGAACTGGTCAGGCTGAAAGAAATTCTTCACTGAGTATACCCTAACACAAGGTTGGTGGGTAATAAGCCTGCATTCTGCACCCTTGCACCCTCCAGCAGTGACACAGCTAATAAACGTGGCACCCAAGACAGCAGTCGTACATCCTCTCTAGGCTGTTCTGAGCTTGTCTTCGTGAGGGATCCCGAGTCCCCCAGAGACTCAAGGCAGAGTTACCTAGAACTTCCACTTACAGCAAGCTGCCCAGATCTGACTCAAAAACCTCTTATTCCTTGCCCCCCACGATACACACCTACAGAGCCAGGCAGGCAGCCAGACAGAACTAGTGTTACTAATTTTATATGACTAAAAGTCACATGGAGTAGAGGTTGCAGAACAGCATTCCTCCTTACCCACTTGGTCTCTGCAGGCAGGCTCTGGCTTCCACTTTTGCTTCACTTAACTCAGGGCCTTCCTCCATGGCAGCAACACTGACACCTTTGATTCGCAGAAGTTTCTTCCCTCTCTCTGAAGCCTGTCTGGCCATCACTGCCTTCTGCAGACTCTGTCCCCCTGCACAAAGCTGCAGATTCCCAGCTGTATACTTTGACTCTCACCTCCCACATCCAAGACTAAAACTCTGCTTCCCATTGCAGGCTCCCCAACTCCCCAAGGAAAAAGCATCATCTCTGCCAAGGGATCCCATCTGACCCTTGCTTTCAAACCCAGGACCAAACAGGCACAGTCTCTCTCCAGAAATCATCAGACTTCAAAAAAAAAAAAAAAAAAAAAAATTGTTCAGGTTTACCAGTAGGTCCAGATTATTTCAGCTACCATTTCCCCCTCCCCGACTCTCACAAGAGATCAGTTATTATGATCTTTATATAAATCTAAGGACAGTTATAAACAGCTAAAGGAAAAAGACACAGGAGTTAAGAAAGTCTTAACTTATTTTCGATTTGTTTAAATTTTCCTTCTCTTATCTTTTTCCAAAAGCTTAAAAGATTCTTAATGATGGCTGCTGAAATTAGAATTAGTGAATCATTACATAGCATAACCCAAGCCTACAAGGAAATTTTTGATCTTGTAATGGTAAAGAGAGATTTCATCAACACCTGTTCCCCACCCCCCCCCAGCCCTGTTATATCCCTCTCAACACAAGATCACTCCCTGCTAAAAAAAAGACAAAGTAAGATGTCAAGAGTTTGAAGAGTCGCTGGCCAGTGTCCATGGCACAGATCTTCAGTGTGCAGTCTGATACATTCTAAAGGACACGATTTTCAGGTAGCATTTAACCTATCACTGTCAATAATGTATTGCAGCTATTCTTGATTTGCATGTCTAAAACAGTTTCCACAGAATTTATAACAAGTGTAACTAACTGACACAATGTTCACCCACACAACATATTTTCAAAAGCAAAACTTAGTAGGAATTTCAGATCGCTCAGATGCAACAAATGCAAGAAACATTCCATCAATTTTAATCAGCTGAAGATTTAGCCTTCAATATTTTGGTGAGTCTTCTCAGTATGGAATCCCTCAAATTTTTAGTACCTCTTTCTCTAGTAAGAGATGGATTAGTACCAAAGGAGTCCAAAGAAATGAAGACAGAAGGAAAGAAGAAATTCAGTGAGAGCAAACCCAGCTGAACTTAGTTATGGCTTTATTCAAGCTTCCATCAGTGTCATACAGCTACTCTGACAGTGTAGTTGATTGCTATATACCTTCTGGCTATGCGGTACAGCAGTTTGTATTCAGTTTTTCAAGATGCTATACCAGAAAGTTTGTATTATATCCCCCTTTCTTTCAATTCAGGTACTGATTTATTGCATTCAGCCCCACAGTAATAATGCTCTGTGCTGTTATATAAAGCCTTACTGTAAGAACAGACTCTGCAATTGCACTAGCCAAGCTAAAGATTACTAGGCAGAAGGCCTTGTTAATTCTTGTGCTTCCATTTATACACTGAGCACCAGCTGAATTCAAGAAATCCTCTCCTGAAGTAACGTTGCATAAATGACCAAAATTTATTATGTACATACAAAGAGGATGCTCACCTCAAAAGCCATTTAATATAAGCCAGTAGTGAATAAGATACAAGATATCACTTTCATTGATCCAATCCCCCTTTTCACCACATTGGATGAAGCTACTTTTAATTTTAAACTTTACAAGCTACTGCTATTTAAGGTCTTTATTCCACTCAGCTTTGAATACTGTGTAATTGCATTTCATGATCGATTGTGGCTCTATTTTTGCTATGCATAGTCTCTTTATAGCTTTTTTGGATCTGAAGCAAGGTTCCCTAACAGACAAAAATAACAACTTTAAAAGTTTGAGATCATGATTTATAATGACATGCACAGTTTGCATGCTGTACAGGATAAACTCATCTGACATAGAATAATGTACTCTTCATTTCTAAAGTGCTCTATGATAATTGATTAAATCTCTATTTAGTAGGTACAAATAAACTCCTACATTACACATTTGCATGGAAAAACGCAGATTTGAAGATCAGTCAGATAAAACAAAGAACTGCCGATGTTGCTTTCAATCTAAAAAAGCCAGTTTTCACTCTGATGAGAAAAAAGAATAACCAAGTTGTACAAAAAAGGTACAGATTTTAAAGAAACTCTCCTTATTAGCCCGTGTTCCCAGTAAAGTCATTGACAGAAGTCCAACTGGCGAATTTGGAATGTTCAGTTATGTGAAACTTTGTACTGGTAACTCACAACAGTGGCAGAAATAGCATCATTCTCCCTCTTTCAGACAAAAGAATTGCAGAAAACTCTCCCTGTTCACTATGTCAGTGTTTCTGTGACATTGTTCTTTCCAGAAAAAAAAAATCATTATTAGTCAAGAGAAATACATAAATGATTCCCCTTCATCCACATCTCCCTGTACTCAAAAGAGGAAAATCTTCCTGAACATTCAGCAGATGAATCTGCAAATTAGTTTCTTATATATTAAAATAAGCAAAGTAAAAAATGTGAGCATTCATAATTAGCTTTTAAAATTATATTCCAGACAGCATTTACTGACCTCAGAAAACAAGCTGAAAATTTCCATCTTACCTCCCATTACTGAAAAGATACTACAGATATAAAATAAAAACAGCCATAATGGGTCAAACCAAAAATCTGTCTAGCCCATTATCCTTCTCCCAACATGGCCATTAGCAGATGCATAAGGGAAGATTATAAGAGACATGGCAAGGGCTGAGCAACCCCTCCTTCCCATCTTCTGGCAATTAGTGCTTTAGGGACTTCCTAAGCCAGAAGTTGTGTCTGAGCAGGATGTTTATACAATTCATGGAACAGAAGTAGCCATTAATCCCTTTTTGAACTCAGTTATGTCTTTGGCCTTTAAAACAACTAGTGGCATTGTCTCATATTGTTTGATTATATTTTGTATGAAAAAGTGTTTCATTTGTTTGCTTTAAACTTGCTGCTTGAACATATTAACATGGGCTCTTAGTACACCAAGACATACTGAAATGATGGTTACACGTTCACCCTTTTTGTGTAATTCATTATTTTATTTGCTCTATCATATCTTCTCAGTTATCTCATTTTCAAGTTAGAGAAACTCAAGTCCATTAGTCTGTCCTCATGCAGCAGCAATTTCACACCTCAGATCATACCTGTGCCCTTCTTTTTACCTTTTCTAGTTTCCCTGCGTCCTTCTAAGAGGAGATGGCAAGAACAGCACACAATATCCAACATTCAGGCACGTTATGGATTTATGCAATTGCCTTGTTTTCAGTACTGTCCCTATTTTCAAAGAATTCCGCAAATTACATTTCTCTTTTACTTACTTGCTTTCCAGATGTCAAATAATATATTATGAGTGATAATACATAATTTAGAGTCCATCATTCTATAGGTATGATTAAAGAGATTCTATTCTTCAGCTCACATCTCTTCCTCACATGCACTACTTTATGTTCATTGACAATCAGTTTCACCCAGTATTTTATCTTTCAGAGACCCAGTATTGTGAGACACTTCAGTGACTTTTTGTGGTTGTTTTATTTTGAATTATTTTGAATAATTTTGCATTAGCTGTAAGTGTGTTGTTATCCTACTATTATAATTATTTTCCACGCAGTTAACAAGTATGTTGAGCAACACCGATACTACCATATGGGACCTTATTGTGCAATTTGGCTTAGTTCTGTTTGATGGAGTAACAGTAGCAGGGTAACTGGCCAAGATCCTTAGGTATATACATAATAATTCCTCACCAGTTAGAATTTCTGAATTTAGTATTTCATGGCATATTGACAAAAAAGCAATTTATCTAGACTTTACAATATAAAAGCAGCATTTCATGTAAAAATTGCAGTAAAAATAATTCAGTGCAAAATAAAAATTCAAAAGAGAGTCTCCAACATTTCTTCAAAGTCATTCTATTTTAAATGAGGTTGTAAAATATTTAATGAAGTTTTCAACAGCATTCTACTGAACTTGAGTAACTAGCAATTTGAATACTGCCTAGTCTGCCTGCCAAAACAGAGTCTTTTCTAAATTGTTACATATTGACAAAATCATTTGCTGTCATTGGCTGAAACCAACAGCATGTTAAAAGTATATAGCCTCAACAGAAACAGATGCCTGAGATCCTGTTCCATACAGACGTTTCTGCAGTATACAACACATCACAGGCAAACTTCATCCTGGAGAAAGACTGATTAAAAAAAAAAAAAAAATTCCCATTTTAGCTTTCTAAAGAGCCATATTGTTTTCATAGCTCTGTGACAAGCTTTTCTCTTTTTCTTGCTATCTTCTTCCACTTATTTTGTATTTTGTTAACTAATGAAACACTAAGCTTTTTAGGATAGGACCATGTAATCCTGTAGATGCCAATCTTGCCTATCTCATGTTGGTGCTATACGCATACAAAAATGAATAAATAACGATAAGCAGATCATTTTTAAAAACTTATCCAGCTTGGAGCTCTCCACTTCAATTTAACTAGCAGCTCGTACAAATTTTTTTTTAATACCAAATGTTAAACAATGAAAAAGAGTTATGCCTCCATTTTAACAATGGATTTCACTAAGTGCAAAAATTTCACATTTTATAACATTGTGTGGAAGTCTGAACTGATCAATCCATGTGAATAATTCCAGTGGCCATTATATTTATAAAGTGTAAAGAGTTCTGCTCAGTAGAATTATGTTTGCAAGGCTTCTTAGTCTTTTTATCCATTTTCACCCATTATGACAGATTTATAACCAGTTCTCATGAAAACATTTAGTACAACTTCCAGATAAGCCTAGGGTGAAAGTCAGGTCTTACAACTACATTCAAATTTATTATTCTAATCAACAGTAGCTAATTAATTGGCAACAAACAACTTCTTGAATGGATTTAGCCCCTTCTTTGTACATAAATCATCTGCAATTTTTTCCTAATTCATCTGTTCAAAATTATTCATAGGCACCCAATGTACCCAGGATCAGTTTCTACATCAGTAAAATGGACAGCAGAATTCAACTCTCAGTGGAAGGATTCAGTGAAGAGTCTTAGAGAGGGCTCTTATTTATCTTAAGGTTGCTTTAGGCAATATTAATTGCATGAAAGTGCCTTGTAGATGCATGATACTGTATTTGCACTGATTTTAGCAAAATTTTACATAGCTAGAGAAGTACAGAATAGCAGTAGGGTAGCTGAGAATCAGGTCACTGATTTTTAAGTGAACACAATCACTTTGCAGGTTCTCACAAAGCAACAAAGAGGTCTATAAATATTTGCTGTTTGTAATTGATGTGGCAAGTGGAAAAATTAGATAAAAGATTCACACAGTATTCTTTGATTTGACTTCCTTCTCCAATAAAACATCAGCAGCCCAACTTCACTAGGACAAAAGATGAGTTTAGTATGAATTTTTTAAACCTTTAGAAAATACCAATAAAAACAAGGTAGCTCCTTGTTTTCAGAGAAGTTAGAAGGCAACTTAAAATGGTATTTTAATTTGCTCAATGATTAATACCTGTAAGGAGTGAGTAAAGTCAACCAATTTCCCTGAATGAAGCCTATAAAAGATAACGCAGGCTAAAGCCATTGAACATTTCTCAGAACAACAAAACTTAATGAAAGGTATTGGTGCATTGCAGTCAGCCAAGTATTCTGATTAAGTATATTCTGGAAGATGGGACTCTGATAGTCAACAACGGTATCTTACACCCTTTAACATTTATGTTTACTTTGAGAGTCAGCTTAGACCACAAAGAAATGCAGAGGAAGTAATAAAAGTTTTACCACTAGTTCAGGAAGCAGGATGCCGTAGAGCAAGCATAATTAAACACTGGCAGCAAAACCAGAGTTACTTAAAAGTGACAGATAAAAGACAAATTTATTACAACAGTGGTCATAAATTGTTTTGTGAGTTTCTTGAGAACACCCGAATACCGTCATTTTTCTCAAGACCAGTACCCACAATCCTCTCTTCACCTGACCTGAAACCAGAGACGGTCCCCTTGCTATTCACTGGGACTTCACAGGCCCCAGATTCAGTTTGGCATCTGCACTCTGGAACGATGAGATTATTCAAACCACCAGCATCCTCAGAGTCAGTGCTACTACAGACAAAACATGTTAAAACCACAAACAGTTTGCATGCATGTGTCCGGTTAGGCATCCGTCCAACTTCTGCAGGGAGACCAGCCTGTGAAACTTAGTGCTTAACATCTGTGGTCAGGCTCCTGCATGCTGTGAAATCCTTTGCATTCACAAATATAAAAGAAATATCTGTAAGGAAAGTAAAAACACTATAAACATTTTTAATATATATGGTATGGTGTGTAAATTTACTACAGCTTCATCACACCTATCCAAAAGGCCACATAAATCATTCAGTGTTAAGTGCTACACCAATGTCCTTCTCGGATCTTTATGTTTTTCTGAGAAATCCTCACTGTAAGTTGTCCCTCTAAAAATGTCTGGAAGCATTACAACATCTCAGAATTACTGGCACGGTAGAGAACATAAGGGAGGCATGATATAAAATCACAGACCAATTCAACTTGCTGATTAAATTCTGTAAAATTTAAGTTAAATTTTATCATCTATTAAACTCTACCCATGTAAGAAAAATTAAGTAGGACCAGATCTTTCAATGTTTGTCAACTGATGGTCTAGTCAGAAGGCAAGCAAACTAGTTCAACCTCTTTTTGTGAATTTTTATTTGCGCATTAAATTGCTAAAGCAGTAGTTGTCTAGACCAGAGCAGAAGCCACTGAGTTCACAGAAAGAAGACAGGAATTAGAAAGGATATTATTTCCTGACAGAATGGGGGGAAAATGCTAAATATGCCCGGCTATCAGCAAGTTATGACAGCATAAGGCTACTATTGGCCTGCTTGCAGGCAAAGCTGAACAATCGGCACGCTAATATTGTCAGAGTGATGACCAGCTAAAGAGACGTCTGTTGAATAGAATTTGTATAACATTATTAATTTATATTTGCAATGATTAGTATTGCTTTTGTGATGTCTGACCACTATAAACTAGTAAACTAGCTCAAATTTCCAAAGCAAAGGAGTTTGGTGAACTCTGTCATACTCGCATATTCAGACAGTGAGCTGTTACAGACTCAGGTCAGACACGTTTGATCTGACTTGAGGAAGACAGCAGACTTACAACTGGGCAGTTTTAGCCACTCTACAATTTTGACAACAGACAACAGCATAGACAGGAAAAAAAAGCTCTGCCACCAGCTCTGCTGCCTGAGAATCCATTCCTGCAGAAGTAGGGGGGACTGCCCATATAGATCCATTGCTGCTGGATCCCATCACCCAAATGTGTCAGCATGAGTTATTGAGGCTGTGGTTTACCAAAGACATGCTTGTAATTTTTATTTGCATTTGACCACTGCTGAGACTGGAAGTGATGGTGGACTTAAATTCTACTGGTGTGTACCAAATTTTTTATAATAGCTCAGGTTATACCCATTAAGGTGAGTGCCTTGCCTCTAAGAAAGCAACCTGCATAGGGAACTCCATGATGGAGCACTTCTTATTCAAATATTGGCCTTGTTTGTTCTTGTTTGTGAGAGAGTATGTCTTAATCATTGAAGGTCAAGGATAAATTAACCCATTTACAGCAAGGCACTGGGAACATTATCTAAACCCTGCTTTGCTCTGCAAGTTCATTTCAGCAGCAATATGTACACTAGATGCATTCGCCTAATTTTCTCTGGGCTAAGATTTCTCACGTAGCTAAATACTGCCAAATCATATGGTAGTTATATGCCATGCATAAAAAGTTAGGATAAGACCATCCAACAAATTCACATTTGGATCGTAAGTCTAGCTCATGTTCATTTCTGATGATATTTACAGAATGTCAGTGTGAAGCAGACAGAAGGGTTAATACATAGTATAAAAACACCTGCTGACTGAGATTTTTGAAGGATATTAGCTGCTCTGTTCAAAATGCTGCTGCTTAACCATTTGTTCTACAGTGAGCAAGTAGCTTCCCTTCATTCCTCTGGCAAATTGCTCTTTGATGGGCCGTATGAGGTAGCCTTTCCCCCGAGGTTAGGTCCTTAAATAAGAACTTCTCCACTGCACAAATAAGCCAGTGCTGAAGTGGCAAGATCCTATCACTCTTGTTCACTTTGCAAATGGCAGTCTGGGTCTTGCAAAAACATGAAAGCCAGAGTTACCTCCTAAAACCAGTTTTCCTAAAACGTGAGACAGCAGAGCTGAGGCATCTTAGCCTTGTAGACAAAGACAAAAGCCATGACTTTGGACTGTACTTGGCCCAACATAAGCAGAAGTGCATAGCCTGAGGGAATGTCAAAAGACAGCTCTACTCGGAACATTTCTACAGCTTCTTTCAGACCTTTGAGGTGGACTTGGTGACTGAAGAATATTGATAATCTTGGATGGATGTTGTTGTCTGTGTACATTTAAATTGCTGCTTACTATCTGAATACACAGAGTTCTCGCTCCAATAGCTGGGGAGGGGGGTCCTACATTGCGTGACAGGAGAGAAACGTTAACAGGACTCTCAGCAGAAGAGAACATCCTCAGGATATTAACCAAAGAGTCCATCCTGGTCCACTGCTTCCGGAAACTCAGGCTACGCTTGTAATTGCAGAGGACACTGTTGCTCAGAGCCCAATAAGAACAATGTGCTTTAAGAGATAAATCCTTGTATACACCTAGCAGAGAGAGAGAAATAGAATTGAGAGGGAGAGAGAGGGAGGGAAACAATGCTGGAAATAATTTGGGGCCATAAACCATAGGAATGCTTAGACATAATCACAAGCAAGTACCAGTTTGGAGATGAACATGAGGGTCCATGAAAATAGTGCCTGTGCCTCACTGAACAATTTTCTTTTTTTTCTTCTTTTTTTTTTAAATCTGCCTTAATTTGTGGTTTAATAACAAACAGTATAGCCCTCTGTGCCTTTTTCAAAGGAGTTATGACATGCATTATGAGCAACACCATTAACTTTTCACCTTTTACTATTTACTCATTAAAGGTCCTAACCCTACTGATTAAGTAAAGCCTGGATTACTTAATGAGAGAAGCAACAACCATTTCACAGGGAATTATGAGATCAGTATCACCCAGGAGACTGCAGAAATTTGGGGAGCCTCATTCACATCTGTTGCATAGCAGCTCTTACTAAAACTGTCTAATAAAAAATTTTAAAAAAAGAGTAAGAAAAGGATAGCCTTGTTTTGGCTTTTCTAAGAGTCACATTAGAACACTAATCCTCAAAAAAACAAGTTTAAAAGATTAAAGTTAGCAACACAAAGCGTTACAAATGTTGGATTGGGTTGGTAGAAATACCTTAATTAAGGTTTCTCATTAGAAGAAGCAAGCAGTTTCTTATCAATAAAACCCCATATTTTAAGCACATGCTTATACGCTTCTGTAGGAACAGAGGACTGAAAAATGAGCCTGCCCCCCCCCCGTCATTAAATACACTCTTCAGATAGCAGAAGCAACCATGTCAAAAGGTTCTTTCATAAATGATTTAAAAATCACCTCTAAAAATTAATTATTGAGGGCTCAAAAGTATGCTATTAAGTGGCTATTCTAGAATCTCATTGTTCTGGTGGTTAGAAATTTCTTATTTCAGATCCAAGTTTTTTAATAGGGGGTTCATTTCCACTTTTCTCTTACTTCTTAAACAGGAATTTATCTTCCAATGTACTTCTAGAAAGCAAACATCCTTTCAGCTTCTGTTTTGTGAGACTTAACAAGTAAAATCCTTTAGTCTCTGTTTATAAGACAATGTCTCTCTTCTTTTTTCCCCCTGAACATCCTGATAGGCTTTACCTGTACCTATTACAAAGTTATTTTTTTTACTGGAAGACTTGATATCATGTTTTATATCAAATGAAATCTCACAGTATCTTACACAATGTTATTAAGGCCTCCCTATCTCCACCAGAAATATTGCACTTCATATAGTCTAAGACCAGTTCAGCTGCCTTCATCATATCTTATTGGCAAATCAAGTTTAACAGTCATGTCATTGACAACCAGTATAAATAGGTCTTTTGTTTTTTTCTCCTCCATCCAATGAGTTCCAAATTGTTGCAGACTTGCTTGTTCTCAGCCCCTAATACAAAACCTTGAGATTTCTACTAACCATTCTTTTTCAATTATTCTTGACATCAAGAGCATCTTACTTTTTTGACATGATAGGTTGATCTAGGCTCATCTTCTGCATTAGCAGTGCTCCAAAATTCAAGCTACAGCAAACTGTGTCAATCATAAAATAAAACATTTAAACAAGACAGGTCTCTAGATTGATATTTGAAGTCCACTTCTAACCCTCTCCTTTCAAAAATAACCCTTGCCATCTCCCTTTCCCATTTCACCCTTTCCCTAACAGTTACTATTTTATCTGTCTTTACCAATAATCACCATGCGTATAATCGCCACAATTTCCTTCGCTAAAAGGAAAAATACAAAACCAAAGTTACACTATCAGATAACAGGTTAGTCTGGTACAATCTACCTTTGACAAGTTCAAGTTTTGGCATACCCTTTACAAATTGATTCCAAATCCTTAGCTATTCTCTCCTAGAATTTTCTTTCTTGAATTTCTCTCTCTTCCTTTTTACTTCCAGCTAGCTCTTATTCCACCCTCCCTGTATGTAAGTGTTAGGTTTTGCTATCTTCACTTGGAGTCACTACAAACTTTTGTTAGCAAGTTTCACACCCTACAATAGTCACTATTCTGCCTTTAGTGGATTGAGTTCTTTGTGTTTTGCTTCCTCCTCAGACATGTTTAATTCTACTTCCATGTGTTTTGACATGGAGTCAAGGCTAGATGGTTAATGTTCCTGTCTTTACTGAAAATTAAGTCTTTCTTCAGTTGGGGCACTATTTCTATGCTGTGTTTAGGATCAACCCTTTACTGATTACATAAAATAAGCATTCCTTACCTTCTTCTCTTTCAATCTGTATGGTTACTGAATTCAGATAGTGTTAACAAATAAATTGCTTTCCTGAACAAAGGTCTCATTGGAAACAGTATAACTGGCAGACTCCCACATAGTCAAATCACCTCTTAAATGACTATTTAATAAACACAAACCTGCTGTGTTAATTTCCCCACCTGGGCTCTGCCTTATGCTCCAGATGAGGGTACAATAATGCCAATAGCTGTGTGTCTGTGTGTGTCACTTCCCCTTCTGCACACCCTACCTCCCTCCCGAACAACAGAATAAGTTTTAAGCTCTGATTTATTTGGAAAGAGCCCGTTTCACTCCTGCCTTTTGAATGCACTTCAAAATTCTGATTTCTCTTCCCTTTCCCTCCTTCTGCTGATACTACTACTTTTTTCTTTCCCCTCATGTACCCACTGCGCGGGTGCCAAAGAGAGACTCTCCTCCCCCCCCCCCCCCCCCAAAAAAAAAGGGAAGCCGAATCAGGCACATTTGCATTCTATTTGCTATACACAGCCACACTTGTATTTTCTGAATTACTTAACACTTGTGTGGCTCTCCAGCCACAATAACTTTACACAGATCAGCAGAGAGATTAAGTAGCTAGACTACTTGAGGAAGAACTGGAAAAGCTGGGCTCTACTCCTTGCTCTCCTGCTGATCTTCTGGCAAGCTTTTTCACCTCCTGCCATCATTTTCTCCTGCCAGATTGACTCTCTATTGTCTGTTTAGCCTATGAAGGAAAAGGTATTTCCTCACTTTTGCACTGAGTGTTGTGCTCAGAGTTCTGATCCTGGTTGCAGCTTCTGGATGGTATCATAACACACACGAAGGAGACAGGCAAAATCTGCAAGTTTTTCAAAGCAATCCTGACAGGAGTTCTGAAGCTAAATGGCAATAGGAGAGAGGAAATGAGCAGTTATTTTTACTGCAGAAGGTGAGTATTGAACATGGGACAACAGCCGATATGTGAAGAATGCCTGAGCTAGAACAGCCTCATTAAAATATAAAATCCAAAGCAATCGGAATCTAAGACCTGAAAAAGACGAGAGTTCAGGAGAGTTCTTCAGGATGCTAAACAAGACACCACTGAGGTGAGGAAACAACTACAGTCTGGTTTCCTGGTGAAATTAAAGATGAACAGGTTAGGAGTCCCACCGATTGCTCATTGCTTGGATATAATTCATTAGTGAAGACTTTTCGCCTTACTGCTGTTCACAGCAGCTCTGGTAATCTCTGATGTAGAAGAGGAGTAAGCAGAGAGCAAACCTTGCTGACGAGAGCACCACAGCACAGGTGTCAATCTCCATCTTCACAGAAGGGAGTGGGTGAAAAGCATTGCGTACCACAGAGGATGGAGCAAGGTGGCTTTTACGAAGAGTCAGAGAATGGTACAAATGATGACAAGAAAAGACAACAGACAGAAAAAGATCTCTTCCCCTCTTCTCCCCTTAGTGAGTAGGATGAAATAGCATATCTATTTATTTCTCTTCGTTTAGAGAGAGCAGGGTTTGGGTCACTCTCAGTGAATTTCTGGCACAAATGAGTTATCTATGAATCATAAGCATTTGCAGGCTCCACAATCTGCAGTGCATTAAAAACAGAACAATCATGTTTTCCAGAAAAAAAAAGAAATCATTCTGGTATTATTGCACAAAAATAAGTCAATTATCTCTTAATTATTTATTTAGCATTAATAAACTTATTGACCATGAAAGGACATGGAAAACAGCTAACAGGAGCAAAAAAATGTAGTGAATACCATTGTTTTGCAATAATATATCCCAGGTTCAGTGAATTAGCCTCTGGCACCAAAAACAAATAAATGAGTATTTTGTGTGAGTACAGTATTTTGCATTGAAAAACAATTAAAAGGATAAGTGGAACTAGGTTTTTGTCCTACTATAAGGCTTTATGATACCTCACAGTGCAGCAAGCAAATTAGATGCGAAAAAGTATCAGAACTGAAAGCAAGGAAAAGTTCCATTAACTGGTTTCAGCTAAAGAAATTTGTTTCATTTAAACTACTATGAAAACGATAACACAACTTCTTTATAAACGTGAAGTGTGAATGAAACATCTGATGCACAAAAATATAAATGACTTATTAATGGATACTCTTTTTTACTCTCGATTTATCAATCTCTCCTTATTATGAGAGTAAAGTCTTCAGAAGAAGGAAAAAACTATGTATTTGTGAAGTGCCTGATTAACATGTCCTTTCATGTTGCCACCATATAACCAGAAATTAAAATGACTTGACTTTATAGAGAAATAAATGCAAGTAGACCCAGCTTTCTGAGTGATTACCTATGTTCCACTGTTTTCCTGAGCACATGAATAAATTCATCATTTATTAAGTGATTTTCATCACTTCATGAAGTTTTCCTCACAAAACTTGCTCAATGGTTTCTCAAAAAAGTCCATCAGTTCTCAAGTAGGATGTGTTTATCTATAACTGACACCCATAAAAAAATCAGGCTGACATCTCAAAGCTAATTCAGCAAATCACTGACTGAAAGCAAAAGGCTGAGCAATTCAGATTCCGGCTTTCATCCTGACACCTATTTCTGGAATGACTCAAACAATGCTCCCAAATCCAAATCCTGAATTTGAGAGCATTTGAAACAGGATCAAAGCTGTGCATTTGGGGCCCATCTCTAACTTTGAAGGGAGATGGACTTTTTAATCTTTCGAACACCTCCTTTCCCCAAAAAAGTTTCATTTAATTAAATTCATCACTAGACTGCGCTATAAAGACAGACTATTCCTAAAAAGCAAAGCAACTAAACCTTCCTACTGAAATCAGGAGACAAGAACCAGTTATGCAATTCACACTGTGTGAAGAACACCACATTTCTCTTGGAAATACTCTAGAAATTAATCAGTCTTTTGAATAGATGTATTCTTCAAAAGGCACTGATATCAATTTCAGTATCTCTGTTCTCTAGCACTGATAAAACAGGATTAAAAAAGACCTTTGCTTTCCTGCATCTCACTGCCGCTATGCATAACAGGACAGAAGTGTCAATGAACATTTGTAAGGCTGGTCACAAAAGAACAATCAGAAACAGTGTGATAGAAGCAGCAAGACAGACAGTAATAGCTCACCATGGTTTCACACCTTTAAATTGCACTAGATTCTTTATAGAGAAGTAGTCAATAAATCAATGTCACATGCTGCAAACTTACTGCTTTAACTCAATCAGTGAAAACAACATCAAATATATTCTGTCTGTATTTTGCCAGACATGTATTGACAAAAGTAGTGCACCTGTCTTTGCTTTCTCTTGCCTCCCCACCATTTCCCATCACCTTGACCCTTCAGACATCTGGCCTGAACTCAGAAGTTCTGAAGACTTGAGACACTCCAGGCTGCTCTATTCAGACCAAACTATGATAATGTGAGGCTTTGGAGAGCAATATTGATAGGAGTGTCATTGGCCCTACTAAGAATGAGGAGAGAAAAGTATTCTTTTCCTGTATTCAGGGAATATCACCTTTATCTCACTCCACCACCCATTCATTAAATATGTGCTTGGATTTTCCATCAGGCATAACCTAGCTGAAACTAGTCTTTCCTGTATTTAAAGCTGCTTGGAAAGAAGGCTGGTGATTACATGAGTGAAATTACAAGATAGCACGGTATGGTATATGTAAAGTTTAGAAATATGGCACATTCCAATGAAGTTTTTATTTTACTTCTGTCCATATTTCATGTAGGTGTTCACTTGTAAAAACACACACGCAACTGTTAAATGTCATGATAATTCATAAAAAAAGAAAGGCAATTGCTAGATCCATGAAGCTAGAGACCAACTATCAAAATGCTGTTTAACACATCAGACCTAGTGGTGGCTGGGCATTTTCTGAGTTTTTGCTGCTTTTGGGGTTTTTTTTGGTCAGATCAGGTTGTGTGTACCACAATTTGCAGTCTCAATGAAGAACGTACATATATACAACCTACATTAGTCAAAAAATCCAGCAACTGGAACATCACCTGTGGGTTACCAGGCCAAATACCTGATTCAGACCATGAGGTTGACTCCTTGTTTCACACATTTTAACTCCATGTTCCAAGTGCTAGCTATTTGCTATTCTAACATCAGTCTCATGCAGCAGATTCTGCTGGAGATGTTTGCCTCTCAATGGATATATAGTTATTGATCCAAAAAGATATTAGGGCAATTACCTTGCACTTCAAGTCCCTGCTTCAATGAATATTTGCTGGAAATACTAACTCTCCAGGAGAAAGGAAGATCTTCCTGTCCTTTTTCAAATATTTAAGTGGAAAAACAAGAAAAGCATTAACTTTACACAGAAGTAAAACAGAAATACATTTAAAATATCAAGTATTCACCAAACAAGAGAATCATTTCTCAGCCAACTGACTCAGAAGTCTTGTTAATTTTCTGCATAACTTTGAGAAAAACAAATGCAGAGATTTGGTAAACACTCTCACAATACTTTGTTACTTGACTTCATTTTATTCACAGTCCTAAGGATAAATATTTGTTCAAATCTCTTGCCCAGCTGTTGTGAAATAATCATCTTATTCCTGCATAGAAGATTCATTCAACTGTTCTACCATCGTATTTCTTGAGAACACTACAGAACAGCGGTTCCCAGAGGAATTCTCTAGGCCACGCTAAATAATCTCTGGGTCACACCATTATTGCCAGCATACTCTCTGACAGCCTATTCACCAGTATGTGACTTAGTGTACCACCTGCCTACCCCTTGCACAGATGCCTAATGGTGACTGCAATCTGAATACCACTGCTTCACAGACACCCAGAAAAAGCAAGAGTTTGGACAGCAGTGTTATGGTGAATACCAGCAGCACTTTGCTGCCTATTAGCAAGAAATTAGCCCATTTCTGACATAAAAGAATGCCCGAAATCCTAACACATCTTCTCTGATGCACCCATAATAAATTAGCTAATCTGTACCACATTTATCTGCTTGAAGCAGGAAAACTTGTTCTAACAAGCTGCAGGGATGTATACAGACTTCTGATGATAATGGGCTGTTTTCACTGTTAAAGCTCTTTGAGATATAAAGCATAACTATCTCGCCTCTCCTGGTTATAGATGACTTCAGGACCTAATTTGAGTGCTCCTGCACTCCAGCAAAAGTATGATTGGAGGCTATATATAGGTTCAAATAAAGGCAAACTTGATATATCTGTAGAAAACACATAGGATTTTATAAACATAATGCAGAGGTCACATGCGTGATTTAGTTTATCAGTTTAATCTTTCATGATTTATTTAATGTCTAGGCATTCATTTTTTGCCAAAGACACTTCCTCAGAGTGTGAAACAGGTAATCAGTCAAGAAGCATATGAAAAATGTAAAGGGTGGCTCCACCTGTTCTTACAGACCTCCATGCAAAGCATACTTTTACCACAACATGGGCATGCATCTATTTACAAACATACATTGAAGTGGGTCCAGCGGAAATACTGAGTAAGAGGAAAAAGAAGTTCTGTCATGACACCAAGTGCAGACAAAGGCAATACGAATGAAGAGATAACCATCCCCCGTAGTTTTGGTTTTACTGTGTAGACTGTCTTTATAAGCACTTCTGAGAAAATTCTCAGTTCAGGTGTCAGTGGCAAAAGCATCAGGTCTATGAAGTGGAAAGAGCAGTGAGGAAAGAAACATTCCTCGAGAGACTGGGGGGGATAGCCGAAGAGATAGTTATACACAAAAGAAAGGATACTCTTTAAGAGAATGAATTACTCAAAATAAGATTATATTGAAAAAAAAGCCCATAAAAGATAAAAGCAGAAAAGACACAGATTGGCAATTAAGTTTCTGAACAACACAGAGCCCTTTTATTTCCTGCATACGCAGACTAGCTAGTAGTGGAAACAAACTCCTGCACAGATTTGCTAGAAGGATGGACTGAACAAGTTTTCTGTGCTACAGTACTATGAACTGAGTCTGCAACGAACGTATATCTTGATATAACCTTACATTGTGTCAAATTAAAAAGTAGAGAGCAAAACGCTCTCTTAAATTTTATTTAATTAAAAAGAACGTCAGAACTGTCCAAAGATCTCCCCCCCCCGCCCCCCGCCTTTCACACACACACACACACCCCTACACCCTCAAATTTCATTTGTAAGCAGGGAGCAGTATCATTTGTAGATGCTGGAAAGTTCACAAAGATAATAGGAGAAATGGCTTGAACTCTTGTCTACCATAAAGACAGTAATAAAGCTTTATGACTCCAGTTTCTCACCCATGAAGACATGGGCCCTGATTCATCCTATCTGGCACTGGCAAAGGCTAAGAGTGGATGAAAATGCAGTGTAGCTCTGACCCTATTGCAGACAGAGCAACAGCAAGTCTGCTTTAGCTTATGCCTTTATTACTATAGTCCTTATAGCATACATAATAGTGGCCCTTCATGCCTGCAAACTTCCCCCACTTGCAGCCTCATGGCACATCTACTCTGAGATTGCTGCACTGCACTTACAGTCCTACCAGGCTGGCATCCTGCTGGCTCAAAGGCCCTCTGTGCAGAGGGTGTTCAGTGGGGCATGGTGCCTGATTCATGCCAGCCAAACCGGAGAGCTGGAGCAAATCACAAATGAGGCCCATTACATCCCTGTCTCTCATGTCTCAGCAGTCATTTAAGTTAAAAGTCCAAATTCAGATTTCTGGGTTGCAGGATCAATAGGAGAGGTATGTAAATTGACAACCAGATGTCAGTTCAAGTACTCAAAAATGCTCAGAATGAGCCTTTCCTGAGGGACTTCTATTTGTAGCAACCTGAAGTATAGTAAAGCAATGCTGCACACAATGCACAAATACCAGTCTTTCTCACCCCCCTCTTTTATGGCAGCGCAGCTGTGCAGCAGTTCACTCAGGTGGACTCTGTCTTCACAGCATAAAAACCAAGAAAAAGCTACTTTTTCAAAATTATTGAGGTCAACCTCTCACCTGCCAAATGAACCACAGAGAACATTCAGTGCAATTCCAGCCCTTTGGAGCAGAACAAACGGTTGGGGACCAAATCTCTTATTTTCCCTGGCAGCAGCACATTGGTTTCTTTCCAGGTTGTTTCTGGTACTTTAGCCAAGAGCAATATAGGGTTAGACTCTGAACAGCAAAACCAGGAGTGTGCTGGTTCTAATCATTTCTGGATTCACAGCATAAGCACAGCCGGTACAGCTCCACATCAGGACTGTGCCACTGGCACTTCTGACAGATGTGAGGAAAGTTTAAGTGAGGGGGGGGAAATCACCTTTGTGCCTCAACCATTATGAGAAGAAGTTTCTGTCATAAGAATGTTAAAACAGGGTTTATTAAGGCATATTGCTTTGCTGCATTTCTCCTTTCTGACCTCCCCCTGGGGACACTGGACTATAAGAAAACGTTACAGAACGGTAGAAGTTAAGTATTCTTACTTGAAATCTGCGAGTCTGAGGGCTCCAATAATATTCTCAAGATTGGGAATAAGATTGGGACTTCTGACTCTGCAGGCTAAATACTTGGAATATTCACTAAGTCACTGGCAAGGTCTCATCACTTAAACCTTGAAGGCAGGCAGGCATTTCAGATTTTATAGTTAACTGAAAATTTTAGCCTCAGTAATTGGATTTAGGTGAATTTGTTTTGCAAGCAGTATTTTTTTTTTTTAATCATAATATACTGGAAAAAAGTTTCATTTTCCATCACTGGCACAAGACACCGTTAGGGATATCTCTATTCTTTATATCTCTCACTGAAGCAACTGGGCCAGAATTCATGCCTGCTGCATCCACCAGCCTGCAGAAAAATATGGCTCCGTTACTTTGGAAGCCTTACAAATCAGAAAAACCAATCTGTGAATAGATAACATTACTGGAATCAGGAAGCAGTAAAACCAGCTATTTAATTTTTCTGTGCTTTGCTTTTTCTTTCCACACTTAACCCAGAAGAGAATTGGCTAACATATAGTATGTCAAAAATCAAGACTGACCAAAGTAGGAAAAACATCCTCTAAATTATATGAAAGGTGTCAACATAAAAAAAAAAAAAAGATGGCCTGCTGCAAGCAGATCAGACTATATTTCATGAGATTCCTTCCAAACTGAATTATTCCTTGATACTATGATTTATTCAAATCTCTGATATCAAAGGCAACTTACTAAACAGAGTAATTGAAATAGCCATTTTGTACTCCATGAATAATGATCCTCCTCTTCACAAAAAAAACTTTTCCCCCTCAGTGAAGATGGCACAAATCTAGCTCCAATGATATTCACATGACTAAAAAAAAATACCATAAGGGTAACATCCTGTCTGCTTTTCCAAACCTTTTCAGCTATGCTACAAGGACAAGATAAAAATTTATTGTGATGAGAACAGCTGGCCCTAAGCTGATAGCACTCTAAGAAAAGGGTGGTCAGGGACTACTCCATTCATTGCCAGTGTAGAGACTCCCCTTCCTGGCCTGAGTGTTAGTCGGGAACAGACATGGTTAAAAGTTACCTTCAGTTCTCCCAGCCACAATACACTTTGTGATCTGAACTCAGCAGAATATTAAAAACAGAACAAAAATTTGATGAAATACCACACTGTGAATGTTTGCTTCCTGACTAGTTAGAAACCAGTAACTGTTCATAATCATGGGAAGTCCTTTACCTTTCATTTATCTATTTTTATACTGCAAATAAAACAAACGAGTTCATCTTTCTAAGACAGGAAATGAATCTCAAAACTAACAGTCTTCATCACTGTAGCAAAATAGCTTACTACCTGCATCACATGTTTCTAATTAAACCTACATAATTAATTTCAAAATGCAAAGTAGGTATAAGCATGCCAACTCCAAAATCGAACATTTATATTGTGCATGTGCACAGCAGACACTAAAAAAAATTTGCTATCCTGCACTTCCCAGAAGTCTTTCAACAATCTTGCCATCCATTGAATAACCTTGATCTACTTTGGTACTTTTTCCTAGTCTTCCTGGCTTTCCCTTTACATTTTCTCAGCTTTCACCTGGTTGTTCCTACCTGCCTAATCTCCATTCGAGCTTGGTCCTGCAGCCATTTAAGCTAGTGAGAAAGGAAAAAAAAAAAAAAAAAATCCATCAACTTTAATTTGTGCAGACTATTAAGTATTTAGTCTACATATTTTCTGTATTTCCACTGCAATCATCCACAGAGGAGAGAAAGAAAATGAAGTAATGAAGTAGCTGAAGCAAAGTCCACACTTCCAATAATATAAGCTGGTTTTCTAAAAAAATAAATAAATAAATAACCCATCACAGATTATCTGTAATCCTTTAGGTCTACTGCCTCACACAAAACATACATACCATAATTACATTCTATCCTAAATACTATAAGGAACAAACAAAATCAACTGGCACTGCCAACAGTTACATTTCAGCTTAATATTAAACTCCTGTATATATTTCTCCCCATCAGTCCAAATCCCTCAGGGTTAATATGAGCTCAGAAATTGAACCACTAACAGACACTAGCAAATTTAATGAGACTAGAAATGGGGTCAGACTATCATATTTCTTAAGACTGCTATACTATTTGTCAAAAAGGGGAAAAAAAGCAAAAAACCCATTTATGAGGTTGTATCATTGTTCTGCCAGCTTTCTTAAATTTGCTCGTTACAGGTTAGTGAACAACTGATTACAAGATCCTCCCACCATCCCTAGGCAGCAATGAACCAAATTAATAGAGACGAGGCAATTAAGTAAGGAAGACATTCCCAGGAAATGTGAACTGAAGTGACAAATATTGTATCTAACACAATATGGTACAAGTATTTCTAACAAATAGCTGAGAAGATAAGTATGACAAGTCATAGTAAGATCATTAAAATATCCTGAAGTGAAGAGAGTTATTTTTAAAAATCAGACTGGGTGAGAAACACCTTAGAAATGTCAAGGTACGGGTGATTATTCATCATGCTCTGTTATAACCAGTGTCAAAAAAAAGTTCGGTGAACTAGCTCGCTAGGCAACAACATTGTAAAAATGATGGCAAAATATGGCATGTGAAAGGAACAAGTCAGTTTTTGTGAACAAAAACGCTTTTCACACCTATGGAAAGCAGCTGTTAGCATTCAACATTATCAACCTGCAACAGTGCAACAGGATGCTACATGCATAATGTCAGGCATAACAAGACATATGAGGTCATAATACATCGACTGCTACATAAACGGTATTAAAATAGCAACTTGTGGAGATAGGTTAATAAGGGCTTCCATCATATCTCCCCAGGTGAAGTGGAGGAAGGAAAGACACAGTAGGGTAAAGTGGCTTGCCTAAGGCCAAGAAGATTAATTAGTAGTATAATTAAGGTAGAATCAGAAGGAATGACATATAACACTCAATTCAAAATTAAAACATCTCCAAATCATGTTGCCCACCTGGAAACAGACAGACATTTTTTCCTCACGATAACACTGTAAAGGGTTAAATGAATTGGCTGTCTTGAAAATCCCTTCATTAGTCTAATCTCTGTTTTGGAGTCTGGTGAGGAGGCACAGTCCTTTAAGGAGGACTACATGGTCCTTTTCCAGTTCTTTTCTTCCTGTCTGGTTAGCTCAATGAGTGTGAATGTCCTTGGAACATTCTGACATAGTTTTTTATTATTATTATTTATTTTTTTATTAAGAGGAAAGGTATTTCTCATATATTGAGGTCAACAGCCAGGATTTCATCCTTAGTAGTCTTCCAGGGCTCACAAGAATAGTCCCATTTATATTACATACATGTTAACAAAAATAACATGGCTTAGCTGCTAAAATGAAAGACAAAGTATGGATCTTTATTCCAATGCAAGCTTCTTGCCAGCAGAACACTAAATTCAGATTGCTTGATATCTGGAAAAATGCATAGAAAGTCAAGGCTTCACAATAGTCCTGCAAGGCAGATGACCATTAGCCCCATACAGTGAATGGGAGAACAAAGACACAACCTTTAATTTGCTGAAGTTTAGAAAGACCTGGAAGGGAATCAAATCTAAGGGTACACAATGCAGGTTCTGCTTCCCTTGTTGGCCAGATTGTTTATGGCTGATACTAAGCTTAACTTTGCCTTCTTGAAGAGTCTTTAAAACTTAAACTCTTCTGCGTATGACCAAGTTTTCTAACTCTAACTGATCTGAAATAAACTTCTAAGACACATGCCAAAAACCATGGCCAGTGCAGCACTAAAGCTCTTGGTGTGGTTGATGAGCAGAGACCTAGGCACTCGTGGAACAGGACAGGTATGAGCATGCACTTAAAACCTGCAAACACCAGCTTTACCACATTTAGCTCGCTGCTTCCTACATTCAGGAAACTGTTTGACAGCAACCTCAATCATCAAGTACAGCATCACTGCCAGGTACACAGCACTGTTCAGGAACCACGAGACAGGATTGCAAACCACAGGCTTGTATTCTGTGGGACACAGGCCTCCAAGTTCTCGCACTCTTAAGTGCAACAGTTGGACTCTTTGCTGCCTTGTGTGCCACAAGAAACATCGAGTTATCATATGGGTTGATTCTGTCATGCTGTAGTGTTTCTTACTCTGCAATCGTTTTCAGCCATGCAATTGCTGGAAGAAGTTTCTTCTGCACATCCGTTCTCCATATCTAATACAATAGGTTCAAAAGAAGCATGCTTGCAGTTCAGACAAACATACAAATATTCCTTTTGGCTTATTTGTCTAACATTGTAAGAAATTTACATTTCTTAAGTTGATAGCCACCCTAACACTGACTTTCCTAATAAAAGAGGGCATGCAGATCTCAATTCATATAACAGGACATCTAAGCAAATCCTTTAGAGAAGTTAGAGAACTTGCTGATGCACAGTACATTCTAAAGAGCAGTGCAAGGTGACCTCATCCATATTGTTCTTTCATAGGGCTCAGATCTTTAGTTTAACAGAAGAAGGAAGAAAGTAACAAAAGGGGGAAGGAATGTCTTTTAAGACACAGAATTGGGAGACAGGAAACCTGGATGCTATTTTTGGCTCTGCCACAGAGGTCACTTATGGCAAACTTTTCCAACTTTGGGGATCAAAACAAGGAAATAACTTTCAGAGGTGAAATGCTACAGTTAAAGGACTTAGCTGCAAGTACTTAGATTTAAAAGGCTTGTCTACTTTCTCTGCCTCATCTTCTTCATCTGAAACACAGTGATAAAAATTTTCATCTATACCCACTCATGATTTTGGTGCTTTGAGATTCTATGGAAACTTCCACCAGCAAACAACATAATAATAGTATTAGCACCAAGACAGACAGAAAAATAGACATCTAATGGGTTTATCTTCCAAGTACTCAAAGTCCTGACTTTCAACAAAAGAAAAAAACCTTTAAATAATAAACATGGCCCTTTGTACATGAGTCGAAATTATAATCTCCATTTTCACCTTTCATTTTTAAAACCATAAGGATGTTCAAACAGTGTATTAAACAGTCCTGCATCATCGCATTTCCAAAGAGCAGGAAGATAAACTCTCTCTGCCCCACATTCCTTCATTTTCAAAAGTGCCTCCAAGAAATATAGCATAAATTTCAACATCTTTCAACAAGAGGATTTTTTTATACTTAATTTCCATAAAAGATTTTCCCTTTATTCCTTATTTTAAGAATGTCTGTATCATATTTGTCACAATTTCAACTGTAAGCTGAATGTTTAATCTGAGAAACAAAACCAGTGCCCTATTTTGCTCTCTTTGTTATGGCCTACTCCGCTTTGTTTAGCTGAATGACTTCAGATTAAGTACTCCTTACTAAGTTTCATTTATTATCCAATACAGAAAGTGCAAGAAACCATGACTACCATGAAAAATCTGGCTATATCATAAACTTTAGCTTAAAGCAAACAAAACAGGCTGATAGTTTTTATTGTACAGGAGGCAAAGGGAGGATAGAAGAAAAAGAAAACTTCTTTTATGTTAGCTCTCCCATCTGGAAAAACTCTCTACAAACACGGGAAAAACAATTCTAGTAGAAAGATGTGAGGAAAGGGTCACAGCATTTTTCAAAAGCTATACTAAAATAACTACTACAGAATGGGGCTATATGCATCTCTAAGGAATATATACCCACTTAATATGCTATAGTGAACTGACCATTACTGATGGTAACATATGCTTGAAATGGATTATTTTTATGGTCATGTAAAGTGCTTTGCATAGGACTACTGACAGCTTTTGGAGACTAATTGAATTCTTTAAAAGAGAGAATTTAAATCAATTTCCAAATGTTTTTTTCTCCTAAGAGACATAATGATCACCGTTTTTAAGCTCCTAACTCAGTGAAGTGGAAAATAAAGTTTCTGTAATAATAATTTTTTTTTCCTCAGGATATTTTATATGTTTAAACACTGTATCTATAACAGTTCAGACATCAAATAGAGAAGGTAGGTCTGACAGTATGTTTGAGAACCACCAGCACAATGATTCAATACTCTAAGGATTATTCCTATACAAGCTGTGATTTCCCACAAAAACCAAAGAGGGGAGAAAACAATGTAAACAGCAATTCAGCCAGCACAGGGGCTCAGCTTAAGGCCCCAGTTCTAAATTCCCTATACAGCCAAGATAACTGTTGACTTTAATGGGACTAATGGCACTACATAAAGATGCCCTGCTGGGCCAAGCAGTTTGCTACAACACAGCACTTGCTATACAGGACTTGTCTAGATCATTTCCTGTAATAAGATGCAAGGTAGTGTGAAGTTGATGCAAGGCAGTATGGTTCTGTTCAGATGACACGGCAGAGTCCTCTCTGCCTGAATCAACCTGCGGGCAGTTGTTTTCTTCAGAAATCCCTAGCCTGCAACTTCTGTTTTTCAGTTCTGTGTTACTGTACCTTTGAGTGTCACATGCATTACTCCCACACCGCATTTTCTGTTATCAGCATATGGAGTCTACAGCTAATATCCTCATTTATGCATTTGCAACCAAAACTTACTATCATCAACCCAGAACAGCCCTTGCCATCTACAGGACCTATTGCCTTAAGCAGTTAACACCACTGTTTGCAACTAGTTTCCTACTACAGTAACAGACTTCACTGACCTTTTTGCAAGCCCAGTTCTTGGCACAGCACTTGGCTTTGATAAGTTCTTTGACTTTTGATCCAAGACTCAGCTGCTGGAAGCCATTAGCTTTCACTGAGCAATTAACCTGGATTTCTGGCAATTTGTCTGAACTTTGAGGTAGCCTGAGCACTTCTACAGCAAAGTCATTAGTCTGCCTTCATTGCTGTGTATATTCCATGGCTGTGTGTGTTGAGAAACTGAGTTTCAGAATGAACTAAAGTGACACTCATTCTCCGGAAAGAAACTAAACTAACAAATGAGACAGGACACACCACTGATGTTGATACCAGTCCTTTCCATCATATCCAGGACTTCTGGGAGTCACTGACTACTACAGCAATTTTTGGCTAGAATCCAGGGAACAGTACCAATTTCCAAAGGCCTCATGTAATTTTTTTTCCAGAAGACAATAGACACCAATAGTTTTATTGTGACTATAAGCTTGATGTCATTATCAAAATACCTACTTGAAGAGGCAGATAGGGAAGGTAGAGAAAATACCAAATTCCTGGTGAAGAAAAGCCTCACATTTTGAGATTGAATATCAGGAGGGTATTATTACAGTAAAGATTCACAATCTGGCCTGAAGGAAAAAAGGAATAGGAAAATGACATTTAATGAAGTTTAAATCCCTTTTGTTTCCAATTTCATTCCTGTAAACAATCATGCCACATGTCAAGACCCTAGTTCAACAAGAATGTGGAAGCTAACTGTATTCACTTGTCTCTTTTCACAGAACCTACATTATGCTGGAGGTAAACCTATACTACAGACGATATTCTAGATGCCAAGGAGCAGCCAGATTCTAAAAATCTGTTAATGAGTAGGCTCTCCAGCATCAAGGACTGGAGAGATTATGCTATAACCTCCATATCATTACCACAGCTACACCTGGAAAAAGTCAATCGGATTAAAGAAATTTATAGTTTTCAGCAGTCTTCATGGAGTGCCAGGAATTCCAGTGATTTTCATCACTATGAATAACTGATCCAGTAAATACAGTCATATCTCTACTGCAAACATGTTCATCAATTTTAAATGGTGACTGCATATTCATTGTCAGGATTTATCAGACTGTAGATACACAAATTTGCAAATGCCTTCACAAACGCATCCCAGACTTCCACATTCTTAACATTTTATATGGACATTATTTAAAATTGAGCTTAAAATGAGTTTTTAAATCATCTTTTGATCTTCAAGGGAGTCTGTTGATAGAGTGTATCACTTACCGCTGTACAGGTAATGGAAGGCAGTCTAAGTGGTTTTCTCCCTTAAAAGCCATATTTATCCTATTCCTTATGTGCACTTCTCCATAGGCTGGAATCTAGAGAGAAAGAGTTATTTAGAAAAATTAGAGAAACTCAGGACTGTTCAGTCCAGGGTGGCATGACAATCTCCTATTAACCTGTGAGGCTAACTCATTAAAAGAGATTGAAAAGACTTCTTTTACCTCAGTCCACCACAAACCTCTAGCAGATATTCAGGGCTAGTAAGTACACCTCATGGCATAAGCAACATAGGGTTTTACATATTCTTGAAATTCCTGGATTACTGCATAGGTCACACAGCTGTGTTGAACATATTACAGGGTTAAGATAGGGCTGTTATTTAGCCGTATTTCTAAATGATTTAGCAGTAACTTGCACTCCAGAGGAAACAGGTTTAGTAAGACTAATTCTTCACATTATTGTCAGAAAGACTGATTGCAAGATAGAAAGCAAGCGTATTTTCCTATGATTTTAGGACCATATAGAACTACATTTAGAGAAAGGTCCTTGACATCTGATGTACTGAAGTATTGGATCTTTCTGAATTAAACCTTTTCATTTTTCTATGAGTTTGAAATGCCACACACATCTTTTTCTCTGTTTTTTCCCTTCAGCTAGTGGCCAACAGAAGCATCCGAACACTCATTGTGCTAGGACAAGGCAGGGGAGTAGGACAAATAGAGGCAGTCTCCCCACTTTAGTAAAAAAGGAAGGGGTACTATCTCCCTCCCTCCTCTGTTAACTTGCCTCATCTTACATCAGGGCATTACGCAGGGCAAATCAATGCATGTTGTCAACAGAAGCCAGAAAGAGGATTTATTTTACCAGCAAAGGTAAAGCATTCCCAGCCACCCATGTAGCTAGAGGAAGAATTAATGTGAGATATTTGAAGGAGGAGAATGACCCACAACTCAGAAACAAGAAAGAAATGGATTAATTTGCAGGAAGAGGAGACAGGAACAGTGGGGAAATAATGCTTTCTTAAATGTGAAGAAAAACCTGGGATCAATGGATTTCAGTCTTGGAGAAAATACTTTACACAGGAAATGAAAGTGACTTGTGTTACCAACTGAGGGAGAATGTTTTTGATGGAACCACTCATGAAATTCTGCCATTTGGTTATTGGCTACATTCTGCTAGCTGAGTCAGGCAGCATTTAAGAAATCTGCCTCTCCAAATTGTTCTTAATTGACACAGAGTGGCCCTCAGCATCTTTCCTAGCAAACTTATCTCATTGCTAATGCATTTCCTTGGGTTTCTTTTTGGCCAAGATCTGTATAGCAGAACCCACAAACTTGTCCTGAATACATAAAAGTATTACAACCAAGGTAATGTATTCACATGCTCTGCCCACTACCAGAACCAAATTGCTTGGATATTTTTTTTTCCTGAATTTTCCTGGAAATAATGAATTTAACAGATGAACGAATATACTGAGAATGGGAGAAGAATGTGAATTTAAAAAAATGCTGAACTCTATGATTTAAAAAAGATTGTAATGGTGCCTGGTATTTGACAGACTGTGCCTGAATAGCTCATATGTCCAAATATTAAAATATGGTATGTATGCTTCAGTGCCCAAGACACACCCTGATTTGAAAAAGAGGCTTACTGGGCTTTTCTGGGGGCTTTTGGGTTGTTGTTTGTTTGTCTGCTTTAACAGTTAACATACACTGCACAGACAGCACTAATAATGAAGAAAAAAATCAGCTTTCTTCGTTTCTTTTTGCTAGATTTCTGTTGACTCTTTGTCAGAGAAATTTAAAACTATCAAATACAAGTAACCATATAATCAAATTTACTGGAAATAGCTCATGAGCACTATCTTCTAGTGGGAATGAGACCCTTAATCAAAGATAGACACATCTGCATAAAATTTCCAAGATGACATTTCATCTCCTAAATCCTAACACATAAAGAACTGAGAAAATATTATTTCAACACTCTATAAAAGTACAGACAACATGAACACTAGCCAGCTCCTGTTCAGCATCAAGAACAGGATTTACCCTTCTAAGCTCCCAACACAAAATCAACCACTTCCCTCTGGCAAGCTAAAGCTGCTTCGCCATTAGCTCAGCCCACTAAAACCTCTACATACACAAATTGGAACATCTGATGTACTCCATTAGTTGTGATCAGTGATATAATGTACATAGACATAAATTAGATTACTGCATCTCATTGTTCTCTATGAATTAGAAACCTGACAAAAAATACAGCTTTTTATATCCTCTCTTCCCACAAAATAAAGTTATATTACAGCTAAGAGTCTCTAAAATACACGATCAGCTTCTACTTAGAAGTCACTTCTGCTCAGGAACAATAACAAAATACCGCACTAAAACCTTAACCAAACAGTCTGCCTCAAGACTACAATTAGCTCAAATCTTTAAGCCCACATTAATGCTGACCAAGTGAGGAAACCCTCTGTCTCTACAGTAGGTGTGCCCGCCCCAAGCACATAGCAATCTGCCAGAAGACTGACTGCACCTCCAACAGCACAGCACCTCACACTGCGGTCTGCCTAAACCCATGACTAAAAGACTGATTCAAGCCCTACTGAATGACACAGCACAATACTGTTATCTGCCCAGCGCCTCAAGTCCCTGTCTCCTGATCCTGCTCAGAATGGTTTCTTCACATTGCTGGTTATTTATGGTGCACAGCGGGAGACGTTCAGCTTCAGGTGCTCTCATTTTCCTTTCTGGGTGAGGCCAAGACACACAGATTGTATTTCCTAGTAGAGACCATTACAGGACTGATGGAATACCTCTGTTCAGTTGTTGCTGCTTTTTGTCAAAAGCCACCATAGCGTTGAGCTCTAGTCAGCTTTCCTAAAATAATACTTCATACTATAGCTGCCCATGCAGATGACCCCTAAGCATCATCTCAGGTCAGAGCAAGAAACCTTCAAAGTATCAAATGTTTCATCTTTTATGTTAACTACTCAGCATCAAAGGCTTCTTTATTCTAGTAAATGCAGGACAACATGCACAGAAGGGCACGGACACACTGTTACCAGCAGAAACATATGCTAGCAACCTGTCATGAAAAACTCTCCAGTGCTTTTCCCTTGAAGGACTGAAACACATGTAGGGCACTGTGTGTACTCTCTGCTGTCACTGCTATCTGAGCCTCTGAGGCAGACATTGAGAAGCTCAATAGCTTTCACAATAGTTATATGCAACTCCCCATAGCTGTTTCCTGACAGCTGGCACAGACAGCATTGCAGCAAGCAGAACTACAGATCTGAAACAGTGCCTGAAGTGAAAGGCCTTTCTCCCAAAGACTGTTTGGAAGATGCCCCTCTGAATTCATGTGTACATAATTTTATCAAAACATTTATTAAATATATTAGCAGAGTTGTGGAGCTGATGCTAATTATGTTCTTTCCACTGGCTTCAGTGGCCACCAGATCAGGCCCACAGCTGCTCACAGATGCTGTCTAGACAATTTTGCACAAAAACAGTAACACTACTTGTAATTTGCAATACCATTCATTTTGGTACAAGCCTGAGTGACACTTCTGTGCTGAAATAATAGAATCTACATTCTTGGACTTTTCCAAAGCCAATTTAATACCTTAAACAGAATTTTACACAAGTAAATGTCTACACATGGACTGAATCACAATCATAAATAATGACTTACAATCAGCTTAATTCTTTTGGTAGGTAATGTGCATGTAGAACTAGATGCATTCAAGGCAGCAGTCTCTCCTTGTGTCCTGCATCATCCTCTTTGTCATGTCAAAACTGAATTAGATTTTAAGATGTTATTTCCTCATGTTTACTAGACAGATGTAGATAAGCAGACCGCAAACTATATTTCATTTCCAGGGATGACAGTCAGCCAAAAGCTTCTTTCAGAGAGAACCACTACACAAGAAAATAAAACAGCACACCTGAAGTAGCCTATAAGCATTCCTCACAGAAACAATGATGTCAGCAGAGGACATGATCACCATGGCAGGGGGAGGAGGGGGAGAGAGACAAACATACATATATACACACACATACCAGAAATATGTAACTTTCTCACATACAAACATCAGGACCTGATGCTGGCAACTGATATAGAAAACTAAAAACAGCTTGAAAAAAATCTAACAAACTAGCCCTTCCATAAGTTAAAGAAGGAGGGTTCTCATCCTAATTTACACTACACACCATAGCACACAGGTTCACCTGTGAAACCTGTGTGATGCCTCGTTAGCACAGTGGAGTGGCTGGGAGCCCTCGAACTGCTGGTTCCACAAGAGCAGATTCCACCTGCATTACAGAAACCTCCTCTTGCTTAAGTCTGTTTTAGCTTTGGACAGCAGCTTCTGAAGTGCCACATTGCTTTTAGCATCCTGGAAAAGATGTTATTTCTGCTAGGACAAGCAATCGCACCTTGACAAGCCTCCCAATTTAAATTTCTTTCCCACCATTCAACATGTTAACTCATATCCAACCAACAGGAAATTAGGAGGATTTTAGCAGACAGAATTCTATTAGAAATGCATCCATGTCCTAGAGTATCACAGCTACAGCACATACTCTTCAAAGTGAAATAGGTGCAACTCATTTACTCCTGTTACTGATGGCCTAAGGAAGTTCTCCATCAAAAAATGATGTCCTGAACAATTAAGTTCCAAAACTCTCACAATTAAATTCACATTTTTGAACTCACTCACTGCTAGCATATCCACCCTTGTAAAGGCTTAAGTCAGAAGGCTAATCACTGAACTTTTGCCATTTCTAACAGCTAACAATTTTAACACTAAAAAGACTGTCCTAAAATAAGGCCAATCAAGAGCATCATTCCTTTTCTGAAAGAGGGACAAGCATATATTTAGCCTTTGATTATTAATAATCATCAGAATTAGAAGAGCATGATATCTGTAAGTAGTATGGTTAACCTGAGAACAAGTCATTAGCTAGAAGTCATTTTAGACTAGATAACATTTGATTAATATGAATAGTTCCTCCGCCATAATAAAGTACAGTCTCTGTTCTGCCAAATAGTGCCTGTCCTTATTTTACAACTCTGGAAGTCTGGGAATCATTAGTTATTATGCTCCTGGTACACAGAATAACTGTTAATGGAATGCTACAAATCAAATTAAGAGGAAAATTCTGACAGCACTTATGTGATAGGTCAGAAAGTAAATACATACACTCTGTCCTTCAGCAACACATCTGGTCCATCAGAAATTTTTCACACTAACCATCTGAGGACTCAGGATCCCATTCTCATTTTGCTTTATACCAGGTTTATACAGGCATAAATTAATTACAATAGTAAAAGCCAACTCAGAATTAAGCTGAGTTTCACAAGTCTAGGAAGCAATAAAACCAGAAACAAGAAAGAATGGAGAGTCCTTCAAACAGTGCATTAAAATGGATCATATTAATATGGGTCCATATACACAGATGTATGTATGTATCGATACCCCTAGAATGCAAAACTAAAAGAGGCAGAGATGGGCACAGGGGCTGCCTGAAGCATTCATTCACAGCAACTGCTCTTGCAGATCGAACTGAAAGAACTGCTGAGCAGTTTATGCTTTACACTGTCATGTACAGTCAGAAGCACAAATCCATTTTCACTCATACAGGGTTTTATTTTTAAGGCATATTTCTTCCCATCCGATCTCTATTTTCTGCAAGCAGAGGGTCCCATTTTAAACATTTCTGTGTTTATCTCTGACAATGCCCATCATACATGTGCAAACTATTGCAAACTTAAGTCTGTGCTCCTTCTTTTCCATTACAGATACTGAAGAAAGTTTTCTCATCTTAGCCTTACCATACACAGTTATACCTTAGAAACTCAAAAAATATATAGAGTGGCAAATAAAAGCCATCTCAGTTTAAACAGATCACGCTGAAAATTACAGGCAGGATCATTACTTTCTAAGTCTTAAGTTAGCATGACAAGTGTAACATTGCCAACTGCAAATATCAAGCGAGAAAAAAGGAAAGAAATCTCAAGCCAGGCTCTTAGAACAAGATCTCATTCACCTTCATACAGAGCTTTTGAGTCTTTAATTCACTTTCTGGATTTGGAGCCTTCAGGACATCCTTCAACATTTACCATTTTCTTTTTGTGAGCCCAATGAAAAAAATACACTTTTAAAATAACAGGTAATTGACTTGTCCATGTCATTTATTTTAGCAAGTGAAGCATATGGAAAGCACTAAATAGGATACCTGCAACACAACTAGGAGATTTGGTACACTGGGAGGGGAAGCAGAGACCCAAACTGCTACACAGCTGACCATGATAAAGCATACATATAACTATAGAGATCAGGGACAGAGGAGCTCTATCATCTCACAAACTACAGTCACTTCTTTTGCCAAGGCACAAATTGTCATTTAGTATACCTTAAGCAAATTTTCCAGTTCAGACATAAAATCTCTGGAAAGATGGAATTTCCATGATCACAGAATGCTTATAAAAATGTTCAAAATAAGGGGAGAGAAAAGCATAACATTCTAGATTTCCTTTTTTTCTTTTTCACCCAAGAAAATTGTTTTGGGCAAAAAGCCACTGGCCTAATCACTTGCTTGGCATCTTTTTTCTTATCTTATCATTGAAAGCCTTTATAATTTCCCCTACTAGAAGAGACACCAATTTATGTAGATGGCAGTATTATGGGAGCAAACTGATTAGTGGTCCCATTTCTAGTGATTAGAATTTCAGAGGCAGTTTGCCTGGCAAAGAATTTGCTTTTGATGTTCAGCCATTGAATACGTGGCAAGCTGGTGCACTTTGGAGCTGTATTTTATCTTTTTATATAATGTAGAATAATCACCATATAAAAATGTTTATTGGTTCTCAGAACAGTATTAACACAGCTTGCTACACCATAAAACACCAAGAAGTACAACTTCTCCATATTTATGCTTCCCTTGCTTTCTCAGGGAGTAACTGCACAGTGATTTCCCCCTTCTGTCTTAATGAAAAAAATGCTCATTTGACATCACCTGCTTCCCATCAACACACATCTCAGTTCTAACACTCACAGGGGCAGCAACCCCTTTCTCAGCAACGGCTTTGTGGTTTCCACGGTATTTCGGCCATGCAGTGGGTAAAACAGGCTCGTTTTGACCGTGCGGTCTGCAGACCTCTCTTCAGAGCGGCCTCCTCAGCTGCAGCAGCGCCCACCGCGACAGCCCATCCGCGGCACGAGGAAGATCTTTTAGGAGACACTCAGCCACAACCAGACCAAAACCCCCATTTAATTTTTTTTTTAAGACTACATATACAGTGAAACACAGGCTTAAGGCAGTAACAGGGCCGTGCGAGCCACAGGTTCAGTCCCTCACGGGCGGACGCTACACGCTGCGCCTCACGGAGGCTCCAAGCTCACCTCAGGGGCGGCGCGCGCCAACGGTCGCCAACCGCCGCCGACCAGTTGGAACCGGTTCCAGCCGGTCCTGAGGTAAAAAACCGGCTGCGGCCAAGCCCCGCGCGGGCAGCAGCGTCACCCCCTTACCTGGCCGCACGGGCGGGCCATGGTGAAGGGACACTTCGCCCTCACGATCAGAGGGGACACGCAGTAGGAAGCTGTAAGGCTCGCCACGGCAGAGCACCGCCGCCCTCGCCCCTCACTCGCCCGCGTTGGCCACCGCCTCGTCGGGGGAAGCCTGAGGGGCGGAGATCCCCTGGCGGAAACAAGGCAAGGCGGGGCGGGGCGGGGCCGGGGGGCGGCAGGTGATTGTTTCTGCATTTATCTGATTGTGTTCTCCTTCCCCACCCGTAATCCCTAAATCAGAGGGTGGAGGTTTGCATTGGTTGGCAAAAAGTTAAGTACAATTTCCCTACTTTAGTCTGTTGCCTGTGGCACAATAGCGGCAGGCTAATACAGTCCAGTGTAGGGGTCACAAATGCTTCGTGTTGTCTCTTCAGTATGTCCTGTCTGAAGGAGATGGGACCTTGTATCCCTCCCACTCTGTCTGTAGAGAGGTCAGAAATAAAGGGGCTGTTATTTTAACTAGTTATTGTGTAGGACATAAATGAAAAGAGGATATTGCCCCCTACCCTGTAGGATAAAAAGGTATTTAAGGGTAAAAAATTAAGGCTAAACGGTAAAAAGCATTTTTAAAAGATTATGGCCTAACCAATGCAAGAGGAGAACAGTATGTCATCAGTGCAGCAGATCCAGAAGTGGGGATCTTTATCTCAAAATTATGCTGTCATATGCTCACATTGAAATACAGCAAACTGTAATACGTTTTTCTGGCTAGCTGAAAACATCCTGGGAGATCTCAAGGAAATTGCTTGGCTAAGGACAGCTAAACTGAATGTGCAATATAAAGGATTCAACAGCAACTAGATATTGTAGGTTATAGCTTCTTTAGCAGTGGGTAGACAAAAAGTGAGAAAACAGGCCCTGGGCACTGTGAGAGAGCCACAGCTCCACCAGCGGCAGTGAGGTGCTCTGACTAATGCTACAGCGAAGACAAAACACAGGCTCTAGGCTACATCCTGCATGTTGGTGGGGCAAGTGGTAGTTCAAGGCAAACATTGGAATGGGCAGCGTTTTGTAAAAGGACAGCTAAAGGCAAGGGCAAACAAAGAACTAAGTGGCAGCCCAAGGTAAATTTATAGCACAGATAGGCTGAAGAATAGTCATTTGAGTTGCATAAGGATTACCTTCCAAAAAGCTTCATGAAGTATTGTTTTGTATGTTTCCGTGATTTCTTAATAGATCTTTAAACAAGGAAGTTGTTACAGATTGCTTAAAGCAAGAGAGGCATTTCTTTGCCCCCTCCTTCCTATTCTTCTGTTAAATTGCTTCATAACTAATTCATGAAATTGATGCTTTTTCATGAAAGAGATTTCTTTTCTTCATAGTAAATGTGTCTATGGGTCAAACTTTTAAAATAAATTCTACTTACTATGTAGCCTCCTCTCACTCATGATGAGTCCTGCTGTCTTGTGTAGCAAGTGCTGCTCAGAAAAACGGCCTACAGAGTATACCAGTTTTACTGTTATGTGGTAATACAGAGCTTCTAGAAGCAACGAAATTATGGCTAAAGTTCATTATTCACCTTACAAACATCAAAAAAAAAAAAAAATCCAAAGGAGCTTAAAATCAAAATAGATAAAATCATCTTCACTTCAGGCAAGGAATGGAGAAACAGAAATGAAGTGACTTACACAAAGTTAAACATGATACAACCGCAAATTGAACCCAAATATCCCAAAGTCTAATATTGTAAGTTAGTATCTGTAGAAGATAACCTTGTACTTAACAGTTTCAGTGAAGGGAAGAGAATAAGGACCTATACAAATTACTCACTTCCTGCAAGGAAAGATGACAAGAATATCTCTGCTCATCTCTGTATACAATCCATTCTCTGTAATTAAAGGATTTCACCTTAATATCCATTTCAGTTACTCAGGCAGTCTGAAAGACATCTTTACTTATATTGATATTCCCCTAAAGAATAAAAAAAAATTTGACATTTTAACAGAGATGAGCAAAACAATATTATTAATTCAGGTCACGGCCCGTACTATCAAAGTCTTTATTGGAAGTATTGCAAGGCGTTGCATGGTAAACAGTGGTAGCATTTTAACAGTATTAACTATTAGCATTTTACAGAGTGAATATCAAGTTGCTGTTTTTTGGCATTGCTCTGGAACTCTTAAAACCAGCTTTAGACCAATACATATAAATGTATATTCACCTAAAAGTTAACACAGACACGAAAGACAGCTTCGCTCTAGCTGTTGAAAAACCTCTCTATTTGCATTACTTGTAAACTTGTTACTTCTGTCACTAAAATTTGTCTCTTTTTTTTTTCCTTTCTTCCACATATTGGGGGAAAGAAATAAAAGGACATTAGAGACTTTTCTATATAAAAGTTAATATGGAAGAAAATAAACGAGATGTCAAAGTTATTGCTTGCTAATTAGGCATTTGGACACAGTGCAAAAAGCAGGGAACGCAGTGTTCAGGGACCCAATTTAATGACAAGCATGCGATATTAGCGAACACAACAAGGAATGTGTAAAGCAAAGGTGGTCAATTCATGCACTTTTAAGGAACCCAATTGTCTTAATATGGGTTCTCCATTAGGGTAACTTCATGCTAATTGCAGTCTCTGCCTTAAAGTACGTCTTTCCTAAAATGTGAAATAACAAATCCAGTAAAGTAACACAGACTTTTGCATACAAGGCTGAAAAATCAGAGCAGGTTTGCGAAAGTGCCCAGATATGCAAAATATGAATGTGTTTGCACATACAGCAACATTTCAGTGTTGTACTTTTTTTCTTTAATAACTCCAATTAACACCTCCAGACAGTATGTCAGCAGAACTTACATTTCGTAGTCATTATAATTCTACATAAAGGTGAAGTAATAAAAGAGAGAGAAAAATCCCACTGTTGCCATTCTTTTAAGTAGAAACTGCTGTATGTATATTTTTTTGAACCACTGCCAAAGAGTGTCCAGTTGTCAGACATTCTCCTCCCCCTCCATCCTTCACACAAAGCAATGTGAAGGGCCAGAAGTATATAAATACAGATAGGGAATCCCCAGCAGTACTAGAGGCAGAACAAACTGCTCTGTAGCGTCGTCCACACATTTAATGTCTCGGGGCAGATGTAGTACAGCCAGAGTGCATCCAGAAATCCCTAGCAAACCTGAAAGCTCAGGGATTTTGCAGCCTCTACACATTAGATGAGACCTACACCAAAGATCAAGCTGTGTCCTGGGAACAGCTTGGAGCTGAAGGTGCAATGTCCACCTCAGGTCAATGTGCTGCAATGAGACTGTGTTAGGACACACTCTTGAGCCTTTGGGTGCAGAGCCCTAGAAGGCCAAGCCAAGGGCTTTCAAATGGTACTATTTGATATAATGGTAAGATTTATACAGTTTGCAGTTTTTCCAGTTTAGAAGCTGAAGTTTTAGTATGGAAGGCCCAAGGAGGAGAGAGCACAGGCAACAAAGCAATAGAAGAGACATGAGGAGAGAAGCGTTTCTCATTATCAAGTAAGGTGTGGATATTGAGTGGTGTATATATGAAGACCCATACCGCACCTAAAAGCGTGTAACATTACTAATCCTGATAGAACAAAACTAGATGCCCTTTTCCAGGCGGAAGTGTCTTGGTCAATGAAAACTGTGCATCATTAAGGATTCAGTGAAAACAGGGAAGAAAACTAAGCATTTGCCACTGATACTTGGTAACTATGGACAAAAACATATTAGTGTAGAGCAAAGAGGTCTAGTCCTTTGGGTGTTTGGGGGGAGGGTTTTGTTTTGTTTTGTTTTGTTGAAGTCTGGCTATGCTGTAGAGTCAACGTGAAATCTTCCATCAGCTTACAGTAACATGGAGTAATATACATCATAAGTCTGTATTGCACACTACTGACCTTACACAAACTATTGGGGGGGGGGGATATTTGTAGTTCGATTTAAAAAGTGATAAACTACTTGTAGCAGTGCTACAAAGTAAAGTCCCAAATTTGGAAGGTACACAAATCAGAGTCTGTATTTTCCTTCATTCTCTTTTCTAACTACAGGGCCCAGACACACAGCAAGTTACTGGAGTCCAGCAACTTACTGTATGTCAGCTGAACTACAGTAACTGACTGCTGCTCAGCTGATGTTCAGTAACCTATTACGCAAAGGAACTGGCATGTGAGTTTTGAGTACACAATGAACTGCTTCACAGTCTGTTCCGGAATAGCTGTATTATTTGTTCTCATGATTTTCTAAAAAGTGATATTGAGAGAAAAGAAAAATTATCTTTTAAGATGTGCATGTCTCATTGTAGAAAAGGGCTGATATTTTGATAAATATTAATATCGTGGCTTTTTAATAGTTTGTAATGGCCCAAGTAGAGAAAAATACACCAGAGTCAGGCAAAATTAAAGATTCCAAAGCCAAGCATTTGCTATTAGCAGCTAAAATTCAGTGAGTTCCTAATCATTAGGGCTTAGGAATGTTCAGATTCCAGACTTTATTTTTCCTCTTCATAGAGAAACATAACTATGACCTTGGATTTTTCTTCACAATTTTGACTGGAGCCTTGCAGTTATTTATGGCTATACTGCAGAACTTGTTAATACTTCACTGAAAGTCAAACAGACAGATGCACAGTCACATTTTTATAACAGTCTGTTCACTTATTTCCAGTGCAAGTCCATGCACTACAAACACTCCAGGAACAGGAGACTGATAAAACTAAGTAAATTAAAAGTTTGAAAGTTCTACATGAACTTACATTCCCAAAATCTGATGATGATCATTTCGGGTGCAAATGCACCAAAACTTAGCAGAGGCCACAAAGCTGATCCATTGCCTTCAAAACTTCTGTCCTAAGGCTCATTTCCATTGTTAGCTGTGAAATGTGGGATGTGAAGCAGATGATCTTCCATTTGCAAGAACAGGGTGAGAGTTGCCAAGTAAACTCCAAAATCTCTGCAGACAGCTCATTGCGTTATTCAGATACCTGTGTTACTCTATTTACCACCTCTATTGAGATCATTTCAGGTTTAAGTGTTTCATACATCTCTCTTTTTCCATCATCAGCCTCACAAAACTCTGCCTGTCTCCAAAGGGGCCATTATCTTCCAATATTGTCAATGTAACTGAAGTCAATAATTGGCCTCAGCAAGGAAATCTACATATTCCTAACCCCTGGTGGAGACACAGTACATATTCCACCTGCAAATATGGCTTGCATTTTTTCAGGGTGCCTAAGCTTAGAGATACTGTCAGCAGTCAACATTTATGTTGGCTGGATCCAAACCCTGCCTGTGCTGATGACACTTACGTTTCACCAGTAAATACTTGAGTGCCAGCTATGTCAAATGACTTGTTGGGTAGTGCCTGTACGCATCCGCTGATGTGCCAGTGCCCTGGGAGACAGCCCCATCCCCACTGGCAGTAGAGACTGTCCACATCAATTTCATTCTAGATATGCATTACTTGGACAAGAATCAGCGCAGATGTCTCAGGAGCACTATCCATGACCTCTCGGGTCAGTGCCAGAATGAAAGAAGAGAATTTATAAGTATGCATCCTCAGATGTACTACATTCACTGCCATGCCTCCAATGTCATGTAGACCTGTCTGCACAAGCTTCAAGCTACCAACTTTGATAGCTGGTATCAATACAAGTCTCAGTGAAAAACCCTTCCCAAAAGCAGAGTCAATACTTGAGCAGCAGTCCCAATGCTAAAATCATGTTATTTTTCTCATTCTTTTTTGGATGGAAAGCTATGCCCTGTAACATGTTCATACAAGGGGAAAAAAAGTGATATGTTTAAGCTGGAGGAAAAAGTTAAAATTGTTGCTGTGGTAAATGTAAATCGATTCTGAGACCCAGCCACATAATTGTCCATTAGGATATCAAAAAACAGATTCTTCTTCTAATTTAATAGTGTTCTAAAGGAGAACCCAAGAAAATGCTAAGCATTACTCATGGTGGAACTACATGACAGAGCTTTCGACTCATGACTCATCCAATAAAAGTGAAAGCAGTTCATAAGCAGAATCTGAAGAGTTTCAAAGCACAAGATGAATTTACCTTTAAAAAAAACCCATTTCAGTAAGAAGGAAAAAAATCAGTTACAGGAAACATAGGACAGTGGCTACAGCTGGGGAATGAAAATAAGGAATCACCCTGCTTTCTACAACAAGGTTTCTCACTAACTTTCTCCAGGCTGCACAGCAGGTTATTTAATCTGCGTCTCTGAAATGATGGTGTATCCAATTCTTTTATTTTCTTCAATGCCCAAGTGACAGATTACATTTGCAATGAAACAATTAGTAATCCACACATAACATTATTGCTTTTTTCCTTTGTTTACAGCCTTTGAACCTCACAATTTGGTTTTAAAAATCTGACCATATGTTACTTCAAGAATTAAACTGAGTTCATACTCCTGAAAGTAGAATGCTTACTTCACAAAAAAATGGTTTTAAAAGACTGTAAGATGATTGACCACTGTCAAGAGATGACTAAGAGGGGAACTGAATAATGAATTAACATTGGAAAAGATAGGTCAGGAACTTTATTCTTCTAATCTTCTAGGGGTTCTATGAAGTTAAAGTGTAGAAAACTCAAAACTCAGAAAAGCTTTTTCAGAGGATGTGACACTTGTTCCCAGGAAGTCAGTGTGACCCAGAACCCAGTAAATTTCAAAAAGGAACATTCATATGGGTAATACAAGTTACCAGAGCTACAATTAATTAAAACAATTTTTAAATTAAGGCTTGCACCTCAGGACAGTTACTGTCTGTATTGCTTCCACTTCTTAGGACATCACTGGAAGTCTGGATTCTGATTCTAGCTGAAGAACAAGCTTTTCCATGATAACAGGGACCTGAGCTGAGGAACTAGAGGCAATGTTGCTACAGGAGGAGTGAATGAGAAGGACACAGATGCATTAAAGCACCCAACAGCCTCACCACTGAGCTTGGTGGTGAAATGAACCCAAAATATATTGTACATATAGGAGTTAAGATTAACTGGAACTTTTCTAAAAATTACATACACAAAACACAAACTTCTGCAAATAATTGTCAGGTCATATACCCATAAAAGTCAAAAGAAGGTATTTTATTACCAGCTCATCTTACTTATTTACGGAATAGAGCCAGTATTAGTCAGCACAAGTAGTTGCTTCCAAGCAAGAATGCTTCAATCAGTAAGGAAGGGAGGTAATTAAAATGAGGGAAATCCAAAACACAGTTATAGCTACCAACCATGTCATCTAAATTGTACTATTTTATTCATTAAAAACAAAGCTTTGAAACAAAGATGGCATATTTTATGCAAGTTCTTGATTACCTTTCTGCCGAGGGAGCATGTAATTTACAAGAAAGAGGACTTAAAGCTTTAAGTGCCTATGACTTAATTCAGCATGCTGTATTGATGGTCCCATTTAGATGATTCCATTTTAGGCCCCTCTAACGCATTAAAGGCATGACTTACTCACATCCATTTGGCTAATGATCCCCTACTGCTCTAAAGTAAATGACAGCTATTTACAGTAAATTATTCAATTAGATAGAGGGAAGTGCAGTATTCATTTTATATTGTTTGACATGGCAAAACAGAAGTGTGCAAGAAGGCAGGTGGGGCATTTTAATCTTTCAGAATCAATTGTTTAATCCACAACAAGAGACTAAATATACTCCACAATACTTGTCAGCATCAGATTTTTATTGTAAACATTCTAAGAGACAGTGAAGTGTTGCAAATCTAGATAATATAATTCTACCCACTTCAGAAATAAGTCGTCATACAAACAATACAAGGAATGCTGGTAGCCACCATCTTATAAAACTGCTTGATTTTAAACATAATTTAAACTAATACACAAAGTGATTTTTTTTCCATGCCTGCAGGTATTTAGGAGACTAAATTTCCATTTTAAAAAGGATTTTAGGCACAAGCAAATCGGAATCACATTTATTTGTAATGGGATTTACACTGCTAAATGCTACCTCACTTTTGGAAACAGGCCTGACTCTCCCAAGACATTTGGACTCTGGGGTATGTCTGTGTGTAATCTAAGCAAATGACAGCTCAGTTGCTCTCATGAATTGAGGAGGAGGATTCAGAAAAAAAAAAATCAAACAAAGTACAAGCAAGAGAGATACAGTTTGGGGCTAAAAAATAGCCTAGAAAGAAGGGAGAATGATCACATGGCAGTAACTCAAAAATAGCCTTAGACAAATTCAAAGACCTTTTTCTCCATATTTTTGTTCTTTCTCAGTCACTGAAGGGCACACATTCATACATAAGCACATGCATAAGTAGCTTACAAACCCTGCTGTACATATGCTGACTGCAGGTTGTGGCCACCAAACCTGGAGAAGAGGGTGAAGCCGTGGTTCTGATTGTCCCCTGCCAAATCTCGGCCTCATAAAAGAGAAAATAAAGGAGGAACTCTCATGATTATAGGTGTGGACACAAAATCCAAGGTGTAGGTAGGGCTGTTACAGATCTTGAGCCTGCCAGTGACCATTCTTTGCACAGTTCTCAGGATCTGCAAAATTTAATACAGAGGGAAAGAAGAATCAGGCAACACGTCCCCACTGGTGAGCTCTGATTTTGCAGAGCATCTCCCTTTTGTGAGCTGGAGCACTGTAGAACAAGTACTAGGCACCTCACACTTTCCTCTGGCTAACCTGCCAATGCATTTAATTTTCTGTAGGCAGAGGGCCAAGTTCAGCAGGCACAGCACCCGCTCACTTTAATGGGAGTTGCACTTGCCTATGCCAGCAAATGAAATTTGCCCAAGGACTGCAAGCAACAGACTACAGAAAACACAGCTGTAGCTAGCTTCTTTATTCAAAGGATACATGTGAAAAGCTACAGACTAGACTGTTTTAATTTCTCTTTCTGTTTCACCTTTTTTAAAGCTGCTGGGACAGTGGAACCCTTCCCACTCTCAGCAGGTATTTACTCACTTTTGCTCACCAGTGTGAGCAAGGATTCCAGACTGGCTGTTCATACTGATGGATTTAATCAAAAGACTGTCTTAGTGCAACTAAACTACTGTGAATTTAACTGACATTTTGTGCCTATAAATCCAAAAGTGCTGATCAGATTGTTCAAAAGACCTCCTACACGTATGGCTCCTGAGTGCCTAAGAAAGATTTGCATTTCAGTGTCTCTAAAGTCTGTTTGATACTTCCTGCTTATTCTGCTAGCTCTCTTCTTTTCTGTGAAGGATTTATGTTACTTCGACTCTGAGCTCTGCCCAAACCAAATACATCAACCAAATTTTGCTCCAGATTCTCAGTGGCTCCAAGCTGTCGTGGATGCTATGTCAGTTTTCACCAGGCAAAGGTTGCTCCTTCGTTATTATGTGCAGAAACTCAAAAATACTGTCAATTTGAAATACTTTCTAAAGGATATAATAATACAAATAATAGTAATAACAACACAAGACCTTAGCAAGCAGTACTCCAGTCCTTCAGCCTGTAGAGTAGCTAGCTCTGCTTTTACCTACACCTCTTCACACAATGTCTTCATTGTTCTCCCTCCTGCTCTCAGACTAAACATATATCTGCTGACATTCCCTCTGGTGCACAAGGAAGTGGCTTTCTGAGTTAAATTCTTCTAATATGTGATAATCCTCTGAAATGTTCTACAGTTACTTTCTGCTGAAGAATTACCCACCTGAAAGGCACTGAGGTTAAACCAGATTGCAAGCTAGTAACAGATTGCTTCACCTAGTAACAAGCTCATAATGATGAAAAAACTTGTAGCATTGTATTTGAAACCCAGAAAGCCCAAATTAAAAATAATCAGATACAATAAAGACTGAAAATATGAATTTAGCTCCACATTTTTGAGGCTTTAATTCACGAAAATAAAATTAACTTCACCAAATTACTAACATTTTTGTTTCTCTAGTTTTGAAATCCCCTAGTTAGCCAAACAGGAAAGTTCAGAGCAACTTAGGCTTTCAAACTACATTGCCAATAAAACATCTGCACACAGTAGCTACAATGATGCTGAGGTTCAGGGACTCACTGCAGCTGTGTCCTCATCCCAGTTTGCTGCCAATCCCTGCTGTCCAGAGCAAGAGGAAGCTTGGGAGGGCTGTCCCTATCCCAGTAGTGCGGAAGTTTCTCTAAAACAAGAGTGTTAACTGCTCCAAATGGACTTGATTCACAAGTAGTATTTACAAAGCACTCTAGCATCCCTCTTGAGAGGCAGAACACAGTACAATTATACGAAAGTACAGTACAGTTTTCCTCCACCTTAGGCAGGTGCACTAGGTTCTCATTCGTATTACAATTAACAGACATTAAGGGTCAGGCACACATATCAGCTAGAAAATAGCATGATGATTAGTTAGCCCAACCAGCTCACTTAGATTCAGGCTTTGCTTGTTTTGAGTTTTTTTTTTTTTTTCCTCAGAACCCTTGACATTGTTTTCTAGCTATGGTAATACTTAAATAAATAAAGGAACAGGAAACACTTCTATGTGAGCTATCTGAGTGTGCTGTCCTATAATGGGCCCTCTCCCTAATGCCACAATTCATAGAAGTTTAGATTAAAAAGTACACAAAGAATGTTTTTAATAGAGCCAAACACGGAGCAGAACCACTCCCTGAGGTTTTCCAGGTCTCCCACAAGTCAGAAGCTGTCTAATAGGTCCCTGTAGAAACGGCTGGTAATTTTTCCATTTTCTTTCTCAGCAGCCAGAGGTCACCTTCTTCTTACAAGTCCTACAAACGCTTTCTGAAGTCCTAGTGTTTAGGAGCTAGGACTGGGAGGAGAGAAACAAGGGCATTCAAACACACAAAGAATGTGAGACAGTACATATGAAAGAAATCTGCTCTAAGGGAGGGAGGCACTTCCATTGAAGAGGACTACGATTTGGTCTGAAAAACCAGCAAAAGGCCTGACACGAAAGAAGTCTCTTGCATCCTGTGCTTCTAGCTTAGCACCTCAGCCCGTGATGCAGAGAGTAAGTCTCTATCTAATATGAGGCGGTGCTTCAGCAATGAGAACACATTTCCGGCACAGTAGCGTGTCAAATTTTACCTACACACCCTTCAGCTAAACAATCTACGTTGGCTACATTTTTCTCTGCAAGACTGGCACTGTAATTTGGCTCTTTCTAAATTCCTGTATCTTTAAAATGACAGAAGAGTTTCTCTTTTTCTTCACTTAATGCCTTATTCTGGAAGTGCTTGAAATCGCAAGGATATTTTGAGAACTAAATTACAAAATCTTGCATGACGACTCAAATACAATACAAATGGAAGACTATCCCTTCTTCTGGAATTCAGATCATCTTCTGCCTTCTATTTCATCACAACAAGATAGCAATCTCCAAAGCATTTCTATGATGGCTACATACTCAGTCCTGCTTTTTCCTTTAAAGGAGACCGACTGACTGACTGATTTTGTAACTTTTATCCAAGTCCTGGTCCCAGCAGAAAAAAATAAAGGGGATGTAACAGTACCAAAGTGTTTACCTTATAAGGAAGGTTACGAGTATCTCAAAGGCAATTGCTTTCTAGTTCGAAATCAACCTAAGTACAGAGACATTTATTCCAAAAGTCATCTGCAGATGGGGCTATACTGTACAGTGTTATGCATGTGAGAACTCCAAACTGGCAGCAGCCAAGCTGACTTCCAAACTTCAGTCAAGCTGGCCCTACAGAAGCTAGTCTGTTCCCAGGTTAGTTAGCTTAGCTGAGAAGCAAGACTAAATGACAAGGTGCTTTAGTCAATGGATCTCTATTAATTGAAGGAAACAGGCCTAAAATGCTACACATCACTCATTGTACACTGACAGTGCTGTGTGGCATGGCCATACTCTAACATTTCTGCAGAAATCTAGCTCTAACTAGGTGCCTACCTAATGCTCACTGATGGTCTAGCGTTTTCTCAGGATAGGAAGCAATACCACGTTTATATTAAATTGTCCTTGTAACTCAGGCTTAGCAGGAAGCTCTCTGCTGGTTAGCATGGATACTTTGAAAAAGTATGTTATCCTTCTAGTGCCTGAGAGACTTTCCTATTTAGAAGAAAATTAGTTGCCAGGTTTACCAGAACTGATGAGTTTTGTGCTCTGCCATTTAAAGTGATTCATAACTAAGAGAAAGAAAGTGAAATCTGCTTCACTGTTAATGACTGCGGGCAAAAGGAAAGTATGCCTGGACTTCTGTGAAGCAAAGGTGCTCGAAGGAAGCCAGAGTAACAAAGGAGGCTGAGGAAGGCCATGAGGGGTATTTGGAAGAATCAGGGCTGCGGGACAGTATGGAAGGAGAATTGCTGAGTAAAAGGAATCAGGCTGGAAAGAGCTGTTGTGACGAGTGGACAGGAAAGATTGGCTGAGCACTTTGGAGAGGAAGCTGTGGCACAAGAGTTGACAGAGGAGGTGGACATTACTCATTCCTGTTGTAATAAGGACTTGCAGTTTAGGGTTTGGTGGCCAGAAGCAGTCTGCACTTGAAATTCAAGGACAGACCAAGGTGAATCCTCTGCTGGCTTTGCAGCCTGCTGCTGCTGGTGCCTGTCTTTATAAAACAAGGCAGGCTCTGTGCCTGACAACACTTGTTGGTTGCACAGTTTCTGTCTCCCACTCTGTTCCCAATGCTCATTCCTGTGACCTCTTCTGGTTATCGAGCTCACATCTCCAGTGCTGTAAGGGACCCAGGAACAGTGTCTGCCATCTAGTGTCTGCCCAGCCCCTGCAGCAGCCATAATAGGGAGCCCAGAGGTACTGAGTTGCAGCTGAGCACCAGGAGCTGCAAGAGCTGCTCACAGCATCCTGCAGGGAGGAGCACAGCCCCTGGCAGTGCTGCTGGGGTAACGAGTGGGTTCCCCTTTTGTCCCTCGTTTCTCAAAGGCACCCCCTTCCCAGGTGTCAGAGGGAGTCCTGTCCAGCCTGTGGACCCAAAACTAAGTTTTCAAAGCATATACCCACCCTTTCCACTGAGTCCATGAAAATATGAAATTGAATCACTGTAACGCATGTGCTTAGGCTTTTTTTGTTCATGGGCACGTTCCTTACCGAGAAAGCAAGAGGAAAAAAAATGCCACACGACACACACCTAAAGTAATCTTACTCAGCTGTACTTTGGCAAAACGCCTAGGCAGCAACAAGATTTTCCCTTTAGCTAGCAAACATATCCCATTTCCTTTTTTCCAGGGCCCACATCCGTATATTCAAATATGGTTTTGGTATCAGCATTTATAGCTTTCATATGGTTACCATTTCTAAGGAAACCACTTCCTCAGCATAGACACAGTTGGTGTATTTTCTTATTTTCATTTTGTTCTGAAGTTGGCAAAGTGCTTGTAGAGCAGGGGGAGAGAGGGAGGAGAGAGTGCAAGGGAGAGAAATCAGACCTAGAAAAAAAATCACAAAGGTAAGTGTGTTTCTTAAGGTACACTAGATTGAATATGCAAAAATCACTGGTGAATTATTTTTCAAGCTCCCTTTCTGTCTCTTTTCTTAGCACAGCTACCTCAATTGTTTTGATCTTTTCTTGGGATTTTATGTAAAGATTAAAGCATTTTCTGTACAGGGACTAAAGTAGAGAGATCACCACTTTCAGTACTACTGTTTGCCTAGTTGCAGCTTACTCTGCTTTCTAGATGAGCATACTGCACTGGAGTTGAGAGCAATTTTGGTTGTCTGCACTGTCTTGGATATGACACAACCATCATGGTGTCGTTAGAAAACTCCAAGCACTTAAATAAATAGGCGCAGTGTCTAGCACAACTACATCATGGTGTCTAGAAAAAAGTAGCAGCAGCAAAGGCAACTAAACAGCTTAGAATAAAGCAAAAATAAAGCCTGTTCCAATAGGCAAGGAGTTAATTTGCCACTTCAGTACTAAATTGTGAAACAGCGATTCTAGAATCCAGTATATGTAAATGCTTCAGCTTCTGAGATACAAAAAATGGTATTAAATACTGTGGCTTTTTAAGAAAATATAACCCCAGTCCTCAGCCTGCCCTGGTACCAGAGGTTACAATCAATCAGGAATGGGCCTTTGCCTACCTTAACAGTTCACAGTTCAATTCATTAGACTGATCCTGACAAAGACACAAGCCTGAGAAATACAGGAGCACATATTCCTGTTTGCCACTGCTCCATTGCAGAGACTGACTTGAACCCTTGCAGTTGCTTGCTCTATCACACCATAATGGCATATAATAAATACTGCTTTCGAAAAAGAATCATCCACCTCCTGGGTGAAACAGATCAGCTGGCCAGTAAACAAATGAGTCTGAAAAAAATAAAAAACTCACAAAAACCCGTCCATTCTCTTGACGCAAGAGAGTACATTCAAACTCCCTTGCACTTGGTCTGAAAAGGCATGTTTAAACCCCCTATGTGATGTATGCTTGACAGTATAGTCCCTTTCTAGGAAGCAGGTTGAGATTTGCAAATTACTCAGATCCTGATCTTTTAGAACAAGTTGACCTAGGTTTAATTCTTCCTGTGCTTTGCCAACTGCAGTGCCTGGGAAAGTATAGCAGCCAGCCAGCCAGCCGTGAAAGATTGCTCCCTACAATATATTTTTCCCTCTTCACTCCAAACAATAAACCAGTATTGAAGATACATGAGATACTGGCAGAAGTTGAGGCTTTCATTTTGTACGTCAGAGTTTAGTTATGGTCTAATATATGATCTAATCACTGATGTTTTTTACAGCTTCTGATGGTTCCTTTCTGATAACTGCAAAGTTCTTATAGGTATATTTTCTTCCTTTTTAATCAGTGGGACTCCAGCTGTCTTCTGAAGATAGCTAATGATCAACAGGCCGTGCGATTCCCCTGAGCAACTTTTCAAATGTTTTTTTCTCCAAATAAAAGTAGATCTCATGAAGCAGATCTTGAAAAAATCTTTTAAGGAACAAAGATCTGATTTTCAAATAAAAAAACATAGCAAAAAAACAGAAATCTTTTCCAAATTTGATAAACACTGCTTTTCTGGATCAAATATATGGCATCCAGCACAATGCGAAACACGTATCTGACATCTGAAGTGGAAGCGTCTTTTCTGAAGCCACACCTAATGTTGTAATGTAGATCCATTAAGAACATAAGCCATGGCAGATGAACAGCTTCTGCTTTGCTGAAGGACAGCATGGATGCCAAGAACAGATGGCAGTCAAGGAGCAGTGCCAGTTTACACCACCTGAAAATATGGCTCACGCCTCTTGCCATAGTGAGCTATAATCTAAGAAGACTATAGAATGGCCTAGGTTTATTAATGTAAATTTCCAGCTATCATATCTTCTCTGAAATGTTTACACGCTGTCCTGAAGAAGGGTGAACTAGAATTCGGCATGCGTGATAGAATGAGCCATCTCTGGAGAAATGCAGCATCTCCAGGCATGACTTCTCTACACATAAAACTCAGTTTTTTTATTTAAGTTGTAAATGGTGGGGATTGTTTTTCCCTATATACTGTCTTGTTACCTTGCAGCATAGGGCCAGTAAGCAGAAAGGAGAAGCTGCTTCACTGTAGGATCAGAGCACAGGCTGAAACTGTTACCATTTTGAGTCCTCTTCAGGATACAAATAATATTAACAATTAAGTAAAGTCCATCAGCACCCAACCAGTTAAAAAATAAGTCATTTGTGTTGTGACTATTAACTAGAGTATAGGAAGAATAACTTTAAAAAAATCAAAATAATGTGGAAGGATTTCACATAAAACAGAAAAGCAGAAAAATATTTAGCAGCTCTCCCTAAAATTTCACTACTTCATCCACAATTTTTAGGAACTAGTTACTAGTTACTAGTACTTAAGAGCTGTGTGCTACAATTAACTTTCTTTGATCACACAAAGCATTCAACTACTAAATCAATTAACATTTCCTGATTAGTAAAATATCACATTAATTATTGCCATAATTAAAATAATCTTACTCGGAGAAAATGAAAACAGATACCCTGAGATTTTGGTTCTGGTGTCTACCTCATCTCTTAACAGCTACTAGCATGCTCAGTTTATGAAATATAAAAATAATCAGACCACCCAAAAGGTTAATAAGAAAAAAATCCTTTCCTCAAAAAGCATAAAGTGTTCCTTTGTATTATGTGACACAAATATGCTCACATTAAAGTTTAAAAGTAGTTTTCAAAGCTCTATATCAGGAACAATAAAGAAGCCAGCATAATAACGCAATACAGATGTTAAGTTCAATTTGCTTTTTCATAGTATAGTAGCATAGTTTAGTACTTAAGCATGGCATTTACCTTTGTCTTTCAGTCTGTCCTAATAGACAAACAGACATCCTATGAGCCACTTTTTCAAGGCAACTGTAGGACTGCGTTGTGTGCATTTCTGCCCACTGCAGCCCTGCATAGTGGAGAGCAGGAGAGGAACAAGCGATGCCACAGTCCAGAATGCTTTAGCCTTACATAGGCACATTAAATCTGTATACTGCACTGAGCACAGTCATACATCTGTAAAAAACCAAAACAAAGTCCCTTGCCCCCCAAAACCATATTGCCCACAAGACTTGCACGTATCCACGTGCTTCCTCTTCAGTGCCAGTACAAAGATAACTAGCAGAGCTAAGATCAAAGAGGTGCTACAAGAGACATTTACTGTCACAGAATTAATAGGCTTACCAGAAAGGGGACGAACGTTGCTGCACCTTGTGAAAAGGATGTCTTATTTCTCCCTCTCCTTTTTAATCTACACATGCGGTGTGAGGCGCAGGTTACACACGCACCGCACAGCTATGTAGTGTCACAGGACAAGCGAGTTCATAATTCAGTCAGTTTTGCATTGCCTCCCCGTTGCTCATTCCCAAATAACTAGTTTAGATATGTTTGAGATTGGAGAAGGAAAGAGGTGGTAGTGGTACAGAGAGGGGGGTTAAATAACTTTTCATTTCCATTGCAGATTTTAAAAGTTGACGATCCCAACAGACAACTATAACAAGGCCACTTTTCTGGCCACAAATAGAAATGCGCTAATCTTATATACATATATTGGCCCCAATACTCAGTAATTACATCCTTGCAAATAGTTTTAAGCTAGTGGCTTGCCTAGTCCACAGTGCTTGCAAGGCATACCACATCTGCTCAAAATCCATTCCACTTCTCGAAACACACGTGGACCCGAGGATCTGGAGAACAGAAAATAATTCAGTGTAGTTGGGAACACACTTCCTTTCTCTTTCTCTCTTCCTTATAGGTCCTCCCAGCACCAAAGGTAAGGAGTGGCTACCATGCAGCCCTCGTGCCAGCTTGGAAGGTTTCCAGACACATAGTTCTCTTAGGAGACTGAATGTAGAAGCTTTACAGTCTCAGCCACTTACTGAATAATTATTTATTCAATAATTGACTTGGAATCAAAAAAGAAAATAGTTTTCATACATACAATCTACAAGGCTCTGCTTATTTATTTTACAGTTATTCTGAACACTGGTCTACCTATTAGTTTGGATACTACTGGAATATCAGATACCATTAAACCAAAGCCTAGGCCAGTGGTTGACAACATAATGCTGAAAATGGACTCAATTCCTTCTACGTCAGCTGGAGCAAAGAATGAAAGTTGAACTCATGTTTTGTTACTGACATAGAATTTTTAGAGAAGAAATGAAGGGGCCAGTTCAGCCCTTTTGAAGATCTGTGTAACCTCAAAATAATAGTCAGGTCTGTAATGTAACTAAGGCAACCCGTATCATATTCTGGGGGTTGATATATTGGGCACATTTTGGGAAACAGAAACTTACATACATCTGGCTAGAAGAAAAGCAGTTTCAGTGCTCGGTCCCAAAAGACCAGTGTTTAATTGCTAAAAGAGATTTTCTTTTTTTTTTCTGTAAGAAAAGTTCTTCCTGAAATCATATCCTCTTTGGTTTCTTCATTGGTCCATTTTTTTGAACCAGGAACTGCTGAAGTCCCTCAATCTCAGACAGACTCATTAGCTAGGAAGACAGAGTACCCAGAGTTGGAACGAAATCCCTCCATCTGAGCAGTCTTCCTCTGCCACTGAAGAACTGCTGCATTCTCCTTCGCTCCAGGCCAGAGGAGATCCTCAGTTAATTTGCAAAGATCTGTTTTGCTCTGGCTCAGGAGGCCAGTTACCCCAGCAATGCCATGGCTGCAAAGTTGGCCCAAGAACATGGCTAATACTACTGCCAATAAATGTGAAAACAGCTATTTGAAGTAATGACTTGGCCTAGGGTGAGTTACGGGACGTCATCTCCGGTCTGATGGTATGGGGAGGAATGCTGAGGTTCAGGGACTCACTGCAGCTGTGTCCTCATCCCAGTTTGCTGCCAATCCCTGCTGTCCAGAGCAAGAGGAAGCTTGGGAGGGCTGTCCCTATCCCAGTAGTGCGGAAGTTTCTCTAAAACAAGAGTGTTAACTGCTCCAAATGGACTTGATTCACAAGTAGTATTTACAAAGCACTCTAGCATCCCTCTTGAGAGGCAGAACACAGTACAATTATACGAAAGTACAGTACAGTTTTCCTCCACCTTAGGCAGGTGCACTAGGTTCTCATTCGTATTACAATTAACAGACATTAAGGGTCAGGCACACATATCAGCTAGAAAATAGCATGATGATTAGTTAGCCCAACCAGCTCACTTAGATTCAGGCTTTGCTTGTTTTGAGTTTTTTTTTTTTTTTTTCCTCAGAACCCTTGACATTGTTTTCTAGCTATGGTAATACTTAAATAAATAAAGGAACAGGAAACACTTCTATGTGAGCTATCTGAGTGTGCTGTCCTATAATGGGCCCTCTCCCTAATGCCACAATTCATAGAAGTTTAGATTAAAAAGTACACAAAGAATGTTTTTAATAGAGCCAAACACGGAGCAGAACCACTCCCTGAGGTTTTCCAGGTCTCCCACAAGTCAGAAGCTGTCTAATAGGTCCCTGTAGAAACGGCTGGTAATTTTTCCATTTTCTTTCTCAGCAGCCAGAGGTCACCTTCTTCTTACAAGTCCTACAAACGCTTTCTGAAGTCCTAGTGTTTAGGAGCTAGGACTGGGAGGAGAGAAACAAGGGCATTCAAACACACAAAGAATGTGAGACAGTACATATGAAAGAAATCTGCTCTAAGGGAGGGAGGCACTTCCATTGAAGAGGACTACGATTTGGTCTGAAAAACCAGCAAAAGGCCTGACACGAAAGAAGTCTCTTGCATCCTGTGCTTCTAGCTTAGCACCTCAGCCCGTGATGCAGAGAGTAAGTCTCTATCTAATATGAGGCGGTGCTTCAGCAATGAGAACACATTTCCGGCACAGTAGCGTGTCAAATTTTACCTACACACCCTTCAGCTAAACAATCTACGTTGGCTACATTTTTCTCTGCAAGACTGGCACTGTAATTTGGCTCTTTCTAAATTCCTGTATCTTTAAAATGACAGAAGAGTTTCTCTTTTTCTTCACTTAATGCCTTATTCTAGAAGTGCTTGAAATCGCAAGGATATTTTGAGAACTAAATTACAAAATCTTGCATGACGACTCAAATACAATACAAATGGAAGACTATCCCTTCTTCTGGAATTCAGATCATCTTCTGCCTTCTATTTCATCACAACAAGATAGCAATCTCCAAAGCATTTCTATGATGGCTACATACTCAGTCCTGCTTTTTCCTTTAAAGGAGACCTACTGACTGACTCAAGCTCAAGAAGAATTAAGAGCAGCCAGAAGAAAAATAGCATACCTGTGTTATGTAATATAAGAAAAAGGTACAAATCCAAACTAGCTTTAACTTACACTGCTTAATGTGCAAAGATATCCAGGTTTCAGTCCTGCCAGGACCCCGGTCCAGCAAAGTACTTAAGGATGTTCATAGGAAGCAAAATGAAAAACCTCACATGTTTAAAACCTGACATCTGCTTAAGTGCTTTGCTACATTAGGGCCAGCAGCCTCAGCACTTCCCAGCTAAGCTGCTTGTGAATCTTCAGTTGAAATGAGTTGCATTGTCCTTCCCCTCTTGCCTTTAACCTCTCAAACCTTCCTTTGGTTCAGAGCACGGGCTGCCCGAGGTTTGACTCATTACAGCCACTGTTTCTCCATCAAAATGCATGGAATAGAAGTGGTTTCTAAATGTTTGACATTGATCTTAAGGACATGAAAGAGAAACCAGGTACACAAATTTTCATTGAGAACGACGCTGAAAAGCATGTGTCCTGCATGTGATTGCTTAGACTCAAAACTTTTACCATTCCTTTTATGCATTGTGAGAAAAAAGCTACATAGCACACCTACCTTAAGTGCCATTCAGAACCAGCTGTTCCTAGTAGTTTGTTAGTTAAGTGACCCTCTTTACTGCATAGAACTGATTTTCTGGTTAGATCACCAGTCTTGATTCTGTCTCTGGTTCTTGTGCAGCAAATGAGTCACTTATGCTCTGATTCAGCAAAACGCATGCCTAGTCAGGAAGTTATAGAAGCACATGCTGAAGATCTGGGCATATTCTTTGTCAAATAAAGTTCTGCTTTGCTGAACTAGAGCCTTACGTTCCTTTCTACAAAGAAAAAGGTGTGGGGGGCTGTTAAACAGTAAAGTGCTATTCTCCTGTTACCCTAACTTTTCTGTCCTGCCCATTTAGTCTGTAAACTATATAAAAATCAAAACTTCATTGGGTCACGCATTTGTATTTAGCACAATGGAATTGATTTCAACACAGGTTTCTCAGCGCTGTCATGTGGTTTGTTTTCAGGAGGAGTGTACGCATTACATTTATTAGTGCTTAGTTATGAAGTATATCCATAAATACATTAGGTTTCCTATATAAAAAATGTTGCAAACAAAACGAAAACATCTGAAAGTTTCAGTGTCCCCTGAAGCGCCAACAGTCAAATTAACTGCAGTGCATTATCTAGCAGGTGACATATTTGCTGTTCCTGAACAGATGCAAAAGTCTGTGTTCCCCAGATTGCCTCAGCATGGTTATGATTTTGACATGGTATCACTTTGACAAAAGCTGATCACCCAGCCCTCTGACCACTCTAGTTTAGACTTGATCATGTTCTCATTATTTTTTGCTTTATACTATTTCTTCATCTTCCAGTAGCCTTAACAAATCTAATTCCTGGTTGTCAAATCTGACGAGTATATGGGATACATTCAAAAACCTGTATTTTCCTCACTGGATGGGAACTCATCAGGTTCAAAAAATTTACAGCTCTGAGAAAAATTTTCAGTCTATTTTATCCTCCATTGTGTGAACATAACTCTCAATTAATTAATCTCATTACTCATAATTAATCTCATAACTCTTAATTAATTAATCTCATTACGGTAAACTGAATAACTTTAAAGATGTGAAAAATTGGTCAAAGCATTTTTAAACAAATCAAATATACAGCAACCTATTTCAAATGATAAAATATGAGACATAGAAATATGCTGCACAGACTTCCACTACTTTCATACTAAAAATCACAGTGCATAACTACCAAGTCTTTAGGTATGTGCCACAACAAAAATAGTACCAAAACCACATAGTTGTAGGCAGCTGATGGTCTTAAGAATGACAACGTAGATTCACATGGAGAAGACAGCAGATGAGTGGAGAAAGAAGAGAAACTTGGGAGTAAGAACTTGAGCACAGGACAATGATAATACAATCCAAACACTCAGATAAAATCAGTTTATTGTTTAGAAAAAAAGTGAAAGAGAAAATATGGGATGGGAAATTGAGGCTGCTTTTGGTAATATATGTTTGTCTCATTCTTTACCAGTCCCCCGAAAAGTCTGTTCAGACACTTTGTCCTTTTCACTAACAAGAGAAGATGCATGGGCCACATGTCTGTCATGAGGACAGTCTCTGAGGGGACAATGTTCTAACACATGAACGAAACGACACAAGCACGGTGGCTGACCAGCAGCTGCCTGTTCATTATTCAGACTTTTGATCCCCTGAAATACTGTCCTATAGGGGAATTATTTGCACAAACTCGGGTTAATTTGGACATCACAAAAATGACAATTCACACTTTCAGTAGAAGCTATGTTACAAGGAAAAGACATTTGGAAGTATTAAGACCATCTCCCCTCCTTCTTTAAAAAAGGCATTTTTGCATAACATTTGCCTGCATACACAACTACAGCTCTGTGACACCAGTTCATTGAGAAACAGTCAGAAATGCCCAGGCTCTAATAATAACTCTACCACACTTACCCCTCTTAACATTACAACAGAATCACAACCTATGTATGACTCAATTCACCATATATAAAGCAGGAATATAGTTATTCATCTGGGATTACTATACATCTTTCATTTGTCACTTTGAAATCTTGTGTGCATAGTTTTTGAGGAATCCTTCAATTAATCTGGAATCTCCTGACGCACAATAAGCCTATTAATACATGAAACATCCCAATATTGTTGCACATGTGGCATTTATCACTAGCACTGAAAATCCCAGGTGTAGCTTTATCGTATACAGTAGCTCTGACACTTTGGGAATGCATAAAGTACAACATTTTAATACTTCTGGGAGCTTCAGACTTACTGTACATGCATAGAACAGCATGACTAGGTGCAGTTGGCCATGAAATCCCAGATTGGCATATGTTAATCGCATATTTGTCTACTCAACAGCAAATGTTTTCTTTCATATCACTAGGAAACACAGATCCTTCAAATGAGTTACTGAGTTCACACTGCACCAGTCGGTACTGCAACGCTCACAAAGAGAACCTCATCCCATACTCGCATCCCAACAAAATGGTAAGGTCTCTCTGCTATTTCGAACCTTGTTTTTGAAGTGAATCCACTGACTACTTATGAGCACAAGCACTTCTTTCATGATTAAATGGTTGTAGGATCAGAGAATATTATATATTTCAATATTGCAGCATGAAAACACAACTTGCATTTGCTCCAATTATACTATTGCCTACAATTTCTGGTAGCATATTTAAAACACTTTAAAGCCTGTATTTTATTCTTCCACAGTAGAGCTATAATAAAATAACCTGTATAGCATTAAGCCTAGCAGATTTTATAGCAGTATCTTAATCTTTCTTTTGGAAATACATGTATTTTTATGCCATAAACACAGACTGCAGTATACCAGTGTAAATTGCCTCTTTGAGGGCTGGAAATATTTTGATCAGCGCTTATTGGAGAAAAACACTTGAAGTCTATCACAAAATTGTGAAGGAGTCCTACCAGCAGAGCTGACTTGCATTAAGTTAGGTCAACCGCTCAGTTTTACTGAAGTCTTTTTGCAAGATTCGTCACTGTTTTATTATTTCAGAAGAATATTGTGGACCAATCATAAACATTTGTCCAAAGTTCTTTAATTACTTACTTGCATTTTAGTTTATTCTTGTAGTGTTTTTGATCCACTTGCACAGTATTTAAGAGCAATTTTACAAAAGAATGATCACAGTCTGTGGAGGGATAGCACACAGAAATCATGGAAGGGGTGGCCCTTGAGTCAGAACCATGACTTAGTATTGACGGGTTTTTTTGCTTCCAAGAGGTTTAAGCATGGGCAAAGCTAGTTCTTTGGCTAAATGAAAGGTAATTCCCCCTCTTGCTCAGCAGAAATCATAAAGAAAGAGTAGGAGGCAGAGGAGAGCTTTGTTCATCTTATACACTGTGTACTTATACAGATGAAGAGGCAGGAATAAATTTTATTAGTGACACCTTGGAGGTTTCTGTCCTCCCTGGTACTGCACTCTGGATAAGCAAGTCTGCTGTAAAACTGATACACCAGTCACTCTCATTCTAAGTTTATTGAGCATAAAACCTTTCAGATGGCTCTAACAGAGCTCTTAAACCCCCAAGAGATTATTAAAAAGAACAGACATTTCTACAGAACTAAATCTTTCTTCACTCATAGTTAACAACAGATTTTTACAGTCTTTTTCATTGTTCTATCAATAACGTATCTATTATAACCCGTCCACTGACTTTTTTTATATAAACTTGTTAACAAAACACTTCTGGTTTAACCATTTTTCATATAAACATATATGTAAATAACTGTATAAGTGAATTTGCAGAGCAATTCATTTGAATCTCACATCTCTCAAAAGAGCACTAAAGCAACTATAAAATAAAAGCTTTAAATTGTGTCCTGTTTTTCTCGCGTTAATATTAAAAGGACACAGAGTACTAATGCACTATTAACACTGCCACCGAGACAAAATATTTTGTTAACTCTTGTGAGTTCTTTTGCAAGTTCTTATGAGTTACATTTAATTTATTATAGTGGAAGCCATGTAAAACAACATGTGTGGTCTTCAGAGGAGAAGTAGTGCTGCTGCTGTAGGGAAGGGGTTGCAGTCTCTTCTTCACCAGACAAGACAAGTGTTGAGCAAAGCCACAGAATAGGCAAAGACAAATATAAATAGATCATTAAAATATTTCAGACGTGGAAAAGCAGATTGAACATGAGACAGGCAAGTCATGAACTCCAAAGGACTTAGAAGGAGGAGAAGGGACTTCCTATATTAGACTAGTTGCCAAGTAATGGTCACAGCCGGACTTCAGGATTTTATTTCTGTGCTGCTTTTAGTCATTTCTTTCCAAATCAACACTATTGTTTGATAATAAACACAGCTGATTCCGCTCTTTATAGAATGGAGCAAGTGTTTACCAGCTGTCCTGTAGTCATGAAAGACTCTGTCACAACAGAATAAAAAGAAAAGCAAAAGCCTTTGGCCATCCTAGCCAATAAAGCTATCAAAATGCTTGAACATGATTATTTTCACATCTCCATGTATCTCTGTTAACATAAAAAAATATAAGCCAAAGAACAGTGATTTTGTAGTACATTTGTGTAATGACCAACAAATCAACGCCACTGTGCAAATCTCATCTCAAGAAAAGAAAAAGCTTGACAAATCAGTTCTAGAAGAGTAGAAAGCTGTCTGCAGTTTTTCCCTGCTGCTTTTGGCAAACTGGAGATTGACATAACTTTTCAACATCCCTAGTTAATTCACTGGTAAAAGGCAGAAGAATTTATAAATCTCTTGTGTAAGGTTATATTAAAATTGCATCTATTTTTGCAGCAGATCTTATACATCCAAATCCATCTGTAAATATCCCTCAGTTTCCACAACACCAAGACCACCAAGCACCCAGCATCTCAGAGACCAGACAGTGACGAAACCTGTCTCTTCCCACTTGCAATGTGTCATATGCAGATTGCACATTGCCTGAAAAAATAAATAGCAAACTCATGACATCAAGGCAAGATAGGGATTTATTCCTACTTTGCTTTCAGGTGCCACATATTTGAGTTTAAACTCTGCAAATTCCAGGAAGTCAGAGAGCAGATCGGAACAAACAAAAAACCAACACAGCACAATTTTTCCAGGCCTGACAAGCCAACCTGCTGTTTTAACAGTGCCTGTAGGAAGTGGTCTCATTGCACATCTGCTTTAACTTAATTGTTTGAGACCATTGCCTAGTTAGAATAAGATAGTGTCCTTCAGCACTCCGGGGTGTTATTCTCACATGTGCTTATGACTAAATGAGACTCTAGGCATGTCACTAACTTAGTTTGGAACAATTCATATGATATGTAGCTTCCCACACATATGTATCCGTCAGTTAAAAAATTAATAGCTGAACTGAAGACTTCATAGGAAAGGCGTTACAGTTACAGCAATGGACCAAATTCTCTCCTCAGACAGGAGAATTTGGCTCCATAAAAACAGTAATCACAGAAACCCCAATATATTTCCCTACATTCACCACATTGCAACAGGTGATGTGCTACAGCTATTTCCCCTTTCTGTGTATAGGCATAATTGTGGTATCTCAGATATTGTAGTTAGCACTGAGAAACGATAGCTTTTTAAAAGGGAAAAATGGTAGCCTGCACTGTGATTGCAAGCTACCATAAATACTGCAGTTACCTAAGTGCAAGGCAGAACAAAGTTTGGCCCCAGTTTGAGGCCATTACATTCCATGGTAGTCAAAGTTTAAGAACTCTGTCACAAACGTACTTTTGTTTTTACTGAAAAAAAAAGTGAAATAGTTTAGCCTCAATGAATCAAAGAGATGGAACCAAAATACAGGTTTCCGCTGTATGAAGACCCTCATCTGTGTCCTTTGTGCTTTCCCTGGGCAGCTGATGCTTCCTGAGAAAAAAACAGGGAACAGGCACTGAGCTGAAGTCTTCTTTTAAAAAGCAGCCAGGTCAGAGGGAGGCAGGCATTGTTTTACGGAGACCTGGATCCAGTACAGAGTTTGTTTGGATTTTAAGATATGATCTCATCTCTGCTGATAGGCACTTTGTTTATGGAATCAAATCTATAGCAAGTAATAAACAGATTAATTTGGCACATGAAGTTGCTCTTCATTATTTCTCCAAAATCTAGAGTTATCATTACTTATATTTAGTATATTTAATAGCTACTGAAGCCTATGAGTTAATACAAGAAAATACTTATACAGTACAGTGATGGGTCAGTTTCATCCTTCAAGCAACCTTATTTCCTCTTTAGCATCCTCATCTCATTTTCTTCAGCCAAATTATCTGTGTGTCCATTCCCTCAATGTTGGTTTGGAGGAGCCTGGGTGGGGAGGGGGGGGGGGGGAGGGAGAGAACAACAGAAAGTAGTTTAAATTGAAAAAAAGCTCTAGACTACTTGAATGTATTTTTAACAAAGAAAACTTCAGGCAGTGTGAAAAACTCTTTACATATTTCCTTTTATAAGACTTTTCTCCCTCAGCTAGTTCACTGTTCTTATTATTCATTGAAAGTAATGAGTTCTAGCTCTTTACTGTTTCCCCTCCTTCTTCTCTCCTTTCTGATACACTGCATTTGCTTTCGAAAGAAATCGGGAATTTTGAGCTTTTTCCATACCCGGTGTTTGCTGGCTGTTACAAAGTCCTTTCATTAGGAGATTACATAAATGGGTACTTGAAGCAATAATGGTGCAGAACAGTATTTGAAAGGAACAATTTATTCATGCGATAACAATTGCCTCATTTATTTTCTATAGAAATAGATCTGATTAATGTTTCTATTTTCAAAGCCCATTAGGCTGTAGTCTGCCTTTGGCAAATGGTAGATGAATTCACAGTGCTAAACAATGTTTTTGTTTTGTTTTTAATACATTTTTATTTACTATTATTTTGTGACGTAGCTTCTTGTGCTCAGGTTTTGACAATGGCAAAGAAAATTGAGCTGAAAATAGAAACAAATAACAAGATCAACACAAATAGTTTCATATCCCTAACTATGAACAAAAAATACTAGATTCGAGAAAAAAAATGAAATTATATCAGGAAATGTATCAGTAGGTGGAAGAGTTGCCAACCAGGAGCAGGAAGGCAGAAGCCACAAATGAGAACTCAGGGTACAGGGAACTTGATTATCCCCAAACTATTCCTCTCCATGGAAGTACCTCCCAAATCCGTCACTAGGCGTGAAATAACTTAGCTCAAGGAAAAAACACGTATTATAAGCACTTTGTTTAGACAACGTGTTTATCCATGGAAACCCCCCAAGAAAGTAAGAGGAGAAAAAGAGCATTCTTAAATCGAACAATATTATCTATATCATGTCCTGTCACATGGTCAGTTCTTTGCCCATGTGGGTTTTTGATGAGAGATGGAAGGACAGAGCACTAATCTAAGAGCTCTGATGCTATGCTTGAATACTGCAGGGTGGGTACGTGCCACTCCAGTAAAAAAGCTACAGTTAAAAAGAAACAAAATAATATTTACCTTTAGCAGTTTATGAGTGGAATAATTTTTAGAAAGAGATTTGTATGAGTCTGAGGCCCTAGTATTTTCTTCCGCCTCTAAAACAGTTTTCTGTTTTTTAAATAATTTCTAAGGCCAGTTGAATTAGGCTCCTTCTTACAAATTCCTCTCATCTGTCTAATATTTTAAGAACATACACATTTCTTAGCACCTAGAGAACATCCTTCTGCTTTTGGCTTTAGTTTGGACAAGAAACTTAGGTGTAATGTTGGTCTCTAATGCTACAACCAGCTTGGTATCAAAATAAAGATGGTGGTTAGTTTTCCACCCATCATCATGAAGGGAGCATGGAGAATCCAGATCCACTAGAAATTTCATGATTCATATTGAGAGAAAAGTGACATATCTCTTCCCTCCTCCTTACATAGAGGTTACAAGTTCATAACTGCTACCAGAGAGCACTGTCAGTGCTCTTTGGTGTTTTGTACTCTATTCTGAAAAAGCAACACTAACATGTTGGCGAAGGGCCTCGTAGTAGTTCTGGCAGCTTACAGTGTATCCTGTCTTTGCTTTCACATCTGTACAAAACAATCACCGTGACGCTCAGACCAAAACAAAGAAACTATTTTTGTCGTATTACAGCACTTCAACACCAATACACTTACAGGCGCTACAACCTACTGTTATATCATTTTGAACCAGTTCATAGTACACAAGCCTATTTCATTGTTGACCTTTCTGCAACATGCATCAGGTCCCACAGATTATTTTGAAAATAATTGTATAAATCTTTAGTTTTGCTGGAGTAGAATAAATCCAATATGAGAGAATCTTAGCAGTATACAGTTACTCTGAAGATCTTGATAAATGCTTTACACTTTTTTTTGATTGCCAGACAATGGGAGCTTGGGCAATGATTTAGGGGCAGGGAAGGAAAGGGAAAGCAGATTTGGGGGCCTAGAAGAAGGAAAGGGGAGAGAGGATGGATTTATAAATTCAGAAGAGTAACAATCCCAAAGCAGTTATTATGGAATTTACAGAATCTGCTTTTTGACTGATAACAGTGCAAAGTCTTACAGGTATTGGCTATATTAATCCCAGAAACATTTGGCAAGACATTTTCCACTCATGTGGCCATTATTAGCCAAGCTCTCGCTTTTCAAAGTCCATCTGTATCTGTGAGCATTTTTTTTAATTAAAAAAGAAACTTAGACCTGAACAAAAATTAGAAAGGGACCCCCATTTTCCAAAGCATAGAAAATCAGTCTGTAAATGTGAATCAGAATACAAATTTGCATCCTTAATTCTTTGCTATAAACCTCGGTTGCAGTTTATAAGTGCAAGTGTAGGTTCACATGTACATAATCATGTGTACATAATCACAACCACACATCAGTAGTCTAACTTTGAAAGTTGAACAGATTCAGGAATTCAGAATTTTCCCTCCTGATTCTATGTTTCAGAGCTGTTTATTTGCTCCTGCATTTGAGGAGAACAACAAAATAGCAGTGATAGATTAATGAACAGTTTACCAGGAAATATATTTAAACTTTATTCCAGTCTCAGAGACATTATTAATTTCAAGATTATATTTTTGATTAAATAAGCAGTGGTTTACATTTCTTGGCCAAATCGTCCAATGTTGACTGTCCAAAAAGTGTTTTATTAGGTGGTAACTCATTCCTCAGCAGTCCTACTCCTGTGCGCAGGAGGCCCTGCAGTGGGGCACTCAGGACGCTCCTGTGCAGTCACTGCTCTGGATGCCTACTGACATGGCTTTTCCGAGGAGCGCAGCAAGGGGAGGGAAAGGTACTTCCAAGGTTTCTTACTTAGCTCATCTAGCACGTGGAACAAAGAAAGGCACTTCTTCTCTAGCCAGGAAAATTCTCTCACAAACAGTTGTAGAAAGTCTGTTTTGAATGATGAAAGCAGGGTGGTATTCCAGTCAAGAAAGCCGCAAACATTTTAAATGAAATAAATCGAGGCCACTCATATTTTATCATCAGCTCCTCCAGGATACTTTCATAATGTCCAGGATAAGGACCTAATCCCACATTTTGGTTATTGAGTTCTATGAAAGAGACCTCTTTTATTTTTACTCTTTCATGTACAGAGACTACAGCAAGTAAAATCCTTAGATCTAGGATGAACTTCTGCAGTGGGCTCACTGTATGTAAAACATGCTGTATCGTTCTATGGCTGCTTACATGAGGATAAAGACTGTCACAGAAAGCTCGCTAAGTAAATAGAAAGCTTAGCTAAAAGTTTAAGTTTGTAAATCATATTTAGGTTAAATGTTAGCAAATAATCCGTTGCTAATCAAAGCTGCATGGCTTAATGGTCATAGAATGCTTTGCTTAGGGCACAGTTCAGCTGTGGCCAAGAGTTTTTTGTGACTGGGTAGCTCTTATCATTGGTATTTTCCTTTTCACTGGAAGTCAGAAACCTGACAGAAAGCACTGATAAATATCAGAGTCATCAATCTATGTAACTCACAGTTTTAGCAACACATCAATCAAGTATTTCCAAGGAAAATTTCAGTGCAAAACCTAGAAGACTGAACACACAGGAAAACTGAACCATTTCCTTATTGTTAGGGATGCTCATTGCAGAGCAGAGCTGAGCACAGAAAGGTTTGGGGTTTGGCATTTTTCAAGGCCTTTCCTGGCCCATCAAGAGATATTTGCAATAGAAGGAAGATGTTTATCTATTATACCCGTGCATTTTCAAAGCTCAGTCAGACCGATGGACAGTATACCTGAGACTTAACTAGATTTAAAAATGAATAACTTGATATTATTCTTACAGAGATTTCTGTTCCTGCAAACACGAAATTTGGAGCATAAATTAGGGCACTAATAAAGAAGGACTTTGGCCCAAAGGCTGGAGCCTCTGCAGATCATGGACAAGGGAAGACCAAAGGGCCCAGGGAAACAAAGAGATAAGCTGCTCTCCCCAGTCCTGCGGCCAGCAAGACAAAAGGTTGATCGCTGGGACAGAGTTACAGCAGCCTCCTGACTCCCGTAATTTTTTACTTAGCAGCTTGCTGTCCCATAGCCTCTGTTGGCAAAAGCTCCTGCAGTTCACCAGTGACTGGGGATAGGTTTGACAAGCTCGGGGGGAATTGCCTGTGTGGAGAAGAGAGCCTGCAAGGTATTGCTGCACTATCACAGAGATGCCCAAATAACATCAAACAAGAAAACCCTCGACTGTCCCGGGAGCAGAGCTGCCAACGTCCCAAGAGCATCACCAAGGGAGCTTACTTTGCATAAGCAAGGAGATCATTTTGTGTGGTTCAGCTGCAGAACCAGAGGATGAATGGTGCTCAGGTGGCTTAAAGCCACCTGTTTAACTCCATATACAGTTTTGGTTTCAGCTAAAAATCAGAGTCAAATCAACAGAAGCAAATATACCTTACACCTCCTCCTTCCTTAGGCCAAAATCATACGAGAAAAGCCATGCCCTCCCTCATACACACTTAAGCCTCCATGTTCTTTTTCTCTCTAAAATTGCTCTCCACAAAGATGGTCAGTGATGTGCACAGATTTCATGCATGTCAAATACTGTTTAAAAACAGTGCTCCGTAAGCTGCTGCATTCAACCCCCAATTTCTAAATGAAAGGCACAAGAAAAAAATCCCCTGAAAACCCAGTCCCAAATACTTTCCGAGCTTATCAGCAAAAAGCTAACCCACCAGTGCAAGGTAGTAGAGAAATACAGGCTGTGCTCATCAGCACAAAACAGAAGTGAAAGGGGAGCAGTAAATAAATGCAACAGACACTGCAACAGAGAAAAACTATCCTGCTAGCAGTCAAGTCAATGGCAAAACTCCCAACAACAAGCAGGGTAGTGTTGGGCCCTGCATCAGCAGCCAGGAGCTCAATACAATAATCTTACTTTCTCCATAGCTTCCTATGCAGCTTCCTAACAAAAAGAAATTCACAGCGTATTCCTTATATAGTGTATCCCTTATCTTACTACTGGAAACACAAGAAACTTCACTGCAACCAGCCCCTATGCTGTTACTCTGATCATGTTTCAGTACAACTGATAAATAAAAAAGAGAAAAATCTTACATAACAGTCTTCATTCAAGACACTTAAATCTCCAGCTTCAAATCCATTCCATGCACTTTCAGTCACATAGAACAAAACAGTTTTACCTACAAGAAAAATGAGGATGGTGAAAAAGGCAATGTTTTCTACTGGCCCATTTAACAAATGAAACATTTACTTTCTGCTTGGTGTAAAGTGACAGGCAGCTTATTAGAGCTGACAGTGATCCTCCCTAGAGGATTTCAGTGAGCAAGTAACACAGGTGAAGGTCAGAGTAGCAAAGGAATTAAATGACGAGAGGAAGGAAGCTGCTCCCTCCTGAAGACAGAAGTTAGCTAGCAAAGCTGTTCCTAATGCAGCCCTCGCTGGTTGGAAATACAGTGCTTGCAAACATTTTCTATTGCTCTAGAAATGCTTCCAAGACATTTTGGGACTACAGATATGAATCTGAAGATTTTTAGACCTGGTTCCTTTCTGTTCACAAGCTCAATGCACTGCAGGTGCAATCCTAATGCAACTTGCACTTGCAGTAAGGACTCCCATGAATGCACAGTTTTGTGCCACTGCTCAACTTACATAAAATCAAAGGCAACGCATGTAATAGTCTTACCTATGAATCATACATCTATTAGACATATATGAAAAGAAGTAATATGGTATACTCCACTTTTTAAAGTAAATTATAGAATAAACACAGCTGTGCTCACCCAGCGAGTTTTAACTACTCCATAAGGCACGCATAGCTGGCTGGGGAGAGCTGCCTTATTTGTTGAATGCTGTTGCCTGACTGCCCTCAGCAGACCTTAAGACCCCAGAAGAATTAAAGGTTTAGGTAAGAGATGATTGGCTTTTGCCAAGGTTTGTTTAGCACTTGTGCTTTTTTCTCACTTTGACCCTGCCAGTTTGCTGCAGTTTACTAACCTGGGCAGAATTCCTAGCACCCAGCCACTGCCCCAGCACAGGCTGAGCAGGAAACACCCCTCGGGACCCTCGTGAGGTTTCTCACAGAGCTGGCCACGCCACACCACAGCTCAGCTCTCCCAGGGACACTATGCACAAAAATAGTACAGCGTTTGGGGGAAATGAAGGTACTGGATCTCCTGGCAATGCTGGAAAAGGGAAGACTTGAAAAGTCACTAAGAAGTGATAGAGGCTGTGCTATCCACGTGGTGCAATTTGTGTTCCTTTTCATGTTTATTCAGATGAAATTAAAGCAGTGAAAATAAAACAACACTTTTTTATTAAGCCTGACTCCATTGCATTTAGAAGGACAGAATATCAGCATACCTGCTAACGCACGTAGTCAAGATGAGGATGTGAATGTTCATGTATATGTGTCCGACCTTCTTATGTAGCCTGATGTGGGTGATGCAGAACAACTCATGGCAGCAATCAGGCGTTCTCCAATTCCAAAACAAGCTTTAGAAATTTTTGGATACTTCAGTTGGGCAAATACTAAATGACTGGTGTGACAACTCTTCTAAGAAGAACCTGTGACTAGCATTCTTGTTACATTTTTCACATTTGAAGATAGTTGATCAGCAGCAGAAATAGCTAAGCCCAGCCTCTGTCAGCTCAGGATCCCACTGATAATCTGTTACTGAATATATCAGCACTCTTCCAGCACTGCTTTATATCCTTCCTAGCCAAGACCCCATAAAGCATTAGAGCTACTGGCTTCTGGCTATTAGTGACCCATTACCATGGCAACAGGGATCAACCGAGAGCCAAATAATGGGGCTGTCACTGCTGCATCTGCACCCATCCACAGCCCTGGCCTCGGCACTTAAAGTCAGCACCGGCACCCCCTGTGCACTAGTGCACGCTGCAGGCGCAAGGAGAGAGAGTGACTGATTTATGGGCCTCGTCCCATAAAGCACACTCAGTGTTTCAAAACGAGGTTTCCTTTTGAGCCTTGCCCCTCACCACCTCTCAGATGCCCTGAAGTGAGAACAGGAGGTGAGAGAGGAATGGAAAGAAATGCTAAAGGAAACTTTGTGCCCTGGAAAAGGTTTATGCAACTTAGGATCACAAGTACAAGTTTCACTACTGTCTGCGAGGAGTTAGGGCTAGATTTCTGCTACCTTAAACTCACCTTACACCACTCTGTGCAACAGTGACTACAGTATTAGAGATCATAATAAGATGGCAGGCAGGAGCGTGAAGGGGGTCTTTTAGTACCAGAAGATGAACTTGCAGATTCCTCGCTGATCTCCTGGACTGGTTACCAGCACACAACAGAACTGAAGGAAATGTTTTATCTCATCAGTGGGCCCAGTATGCAAGCAAAAAGCTTGCTGCTCTGCTCTGGTCTGCAGCCCTGCCAGGGCTTAGTCGCAGACAGGCTTTACTGCCCTGTGCTTTCCCCCAGCGCCCCAGCCAGGCTAAGGCCATGGCCTCATTGCGCCCTTGTGCCAGGGAAGGATGCCAGCTGCCCCTGAAGGCAGTTTCCACCAACCTCATGTAGCTTTTCTGCATGTTTCAGGTTTCTCTGACAATTCTTAGTCGATTAGGTGCATTTGGATGGTGGAGGCAGGAGACAGGAATAAATTAAATCTGAAGGCTACCAGCATCTCTATTTTTAATCTTATCACTCTCCAGGCACACTTGTGTAATATGAGATCACAGATTTTATTCCTCCCTTATGTAGATACCACTTATTTAAAACTATGAAGGCCTATCCTAGCCAGAGACAAATTAATGTGGTTCTACTGACAACACTAGGGCTCTGCCAGAGTACACTTCCTGAGGATGTGAGCCTGCAAAAAGCAGTATCATTCCTCTCGCTGTAGCTTTTCACTGGTGACTATTAGGTCTGATTGAAAATTTTTCTTTATAACTCTGATTTATTGTAATTTTGATAATTTAGCGTTCTAGTATTGTAAATGATCAAGTGTGGCTCAATGTGAGCAAGCGATCTGGAGCACAGAATCCACATGCTTGTTGCTGGATACAGTTGAGAACAAAGATCCAAAGAAAGACATGTTTCAGAACATATTTGTAATTCCTGAAATGCATCAGGTAAGTAATTTTGTCTATTGACTATGTTGGTCAATTTTTAAAGGTAGGCATAAACATACAGTACAGTACTTGACCCTTTTCCTCCTAAACACAAAAAGAAGGAAGTAAAATGGGTTTACTACCTGGTTCCTCTGTAAGCAGGGAGGAAATCATTCCTGTTCAGCCAGCCACAGTGCTGGGTGACCATGGAAACTCAAACACTTTCCAGCTGTGCCGCTAATCACCGCCAGTGAGCAGGATCTCCCTACGCTCCACTGAGCAAAATGGGTTCCTCCAGGTACCAAGGAGCTGCTTTCGTTTGCAGTGCTTTTCCGCAGTAGGACATCTGCATCCATACTGGAGATGCTTCTGCATTTCTGCTGGCAAGAATCCCTTTTCTCATTATCCTTTACTTGCAGCCACAATTAACTCATCCCAAACTCAAAGACCTTCACAAGTAGTTGGGTATTCATTGACTTTTGAGAGCTCTAATTACAAGATTAAGGACTGGGAAGTAAAAATTCATCAAACTGCAAATAAAGACAGTATAGAATATGAATGTGGGTAAGTCAAAGGCCTTGGAGTCATACCTTTTTGTAAGAGCAAGAGAACCGTGAATTTTGATTTTATCAATAAAACATCATACTTTCAAACTTAGGTAGCAAATTTGGATTTTTTTCATTAAAATGGCACAATTTTCCTGTCATCTAGTCCCTGTTGACACCCTTCTGCCATTTGCAAAAGGAAAGCATGGAAAGTGTTTTTCCTGTTTGACAGGAGAGCTGGACAGGTTTATTTTAACAAAAAATTCTAAATTTGCTAGATAAATGAAGAGTACCACAAAGCAGGTATATTATCGTCCTGTGTCATAACTGTCCCAGCAAAATAAGAATCAGGAACCCAACCTCCTGTTTCTCAGCCCTCCAGACCATTCCTACCGATCTGAGTTGGTTTGCCAGATTATTCCTTTTTTGTTTGGCAGCACCACTTTATTATGCAAAGAAAGATCAATACAGAAATGCCTGGATGTCAAAGGTACACTGAAAAATACACACATAAGGAACATGAGATCCAAGTTTGGCTTAGCCCATAAAGTTTTGCAGAGTCCCAGATAGTCTCATCTCATATATTCTGGTTTCAATCTTGACACTCTGGATAATATTCTGAGCTCGAGCACATCTCTGTTGAAAACTCTGAGGATATATGGAAGGAAATACATTACTTGGCTCTAAACAATTTATATGAAATACTGGAGAAGAAAGTGATTTGACTGCCATTCACACTTCAGTCTAAATATTGAAACAAACATGCTGAGGTAGAAATGAACTAATAAGGGGCTCCAACCGCTTTAAAAGGTCACAAGCCTTCTCAAATGTTTTCAATACATTTTCAACCCCAGATCTGCAGATCTCGCTTTCCTTCTGTCAGGTACCACCACAAGGGGCATCTCCCCCAGCAGAGCTTCGATTGCCAGTTCAGTGCACCCCAGGGCTTTTTCTTTCCACTCTGACATCTGCAGTTAGCATCTTTCACCAGACCATCCACCTCATGCATCTTCCCATGACATGGACCTCTCCAGACCAGCAGTTAGAATCCAGAAAACACAAAGCAGACGGTACGGAAATATCTGAGCCACTTTGTTTGCAACTAAGCACAATCCACTTAGGAGTCCGACTAGAAAAGTTATAATTAATCACTTTTGGGGAGGGAGGAAGAAGCAAAGAAGAAATCTTCTTAAGAGATAAGGACAACAGTATCTGGTCTCAGACAAACTATTTCCTTTCATGCCTAATGAAAGTTCACATAGTTGGGTGCTCCTTGTAGCTCTTCTGAACCCATCTGACTTTCATCTGATTACCTAGGTTATTCAGGGAGAGTCTTCCAGCAATCAGGAAGAGAGCACCAGGTGCTCACTAGCTACCCTTCCTTTTCAGATAGCACTGGCTCCAGCGGCCTATCAAGGACCCTTACGCAGAAGTACACAAGACTCCCTACACTTCAAGGTATTTCCATATTCCCGTCACCAGTTCCACCTATTTTATGGCCCATTTAGACCAGATAGCCACCTGGAAAGATGACTGAAGAATGAAGAATGGAGTTAATTGGGCCATGTTTGCAGGAGGCTAAAGAAAGTTGGCACGCAGTTACTCACGCTACTCCAGCCAATTACACTGCTAGTAAACCTTGCTCTCCAAGACCACATTTGCTTTCAAGGTCCAAGAAAAATACATTTCCTCCTGTATTCGTTGAGGCGATATGAAGAGTGGTACAGCGCTCCTATGAAAAGAAAGAACTCTCTATGGCTGTGTCATCCTGTATATGCTGCTCAAGCAACTTTCTTCAAGCCCATTTTATTTCCTCTTTCATCACCAGAACTATCTGCCAGAAATGACACATTAAGTATTTGGCATTCCAAAATCCTAAAAAGGTGAATGGAGAAAAAACACATCTGTACGCAGGGTGATGGCTGTAAAGGGAGTAAGAGCAATGTCAGTAACCTTTGGAAAAAAAATTGCATAAGCCAAAAGAAGACTTCTGATAAATACTAATATTCTTTATTAGACATTGCACATCTTCACCCCATTTCTCTTACTATTTTATTACATATTTTACCTCATACAACACTGATGAAGATTTTAAGCCGCCTCAAAAAGTAAAAGGGTATAAAAGAAACAATAACATTTTTGATTTCCTCTTTAACAAAGAGAAGGAAACAAGCTAATGAGGATAGTAAAGTGTTAAAAATGTGTGATCTGTTTCTCAGTGCTACAAGTATCCTCCCTACACACAGTTCATGCAGACGTACCACGTTCATAAAGTATTTCATTTTGGCCTGCTTCTACCGATGCAGCACAGTTCCAACCTCCAACACAGCGCACAGGTTTCTTGGTCAGATTTTCAGCAAAAAAATTTAAAACCAGACTGTCAAAGGACTAGACATACAGCATGATGCTGCAAAGACTTTGCAAGTGAATATTATACTCATGCGTCAACCAGTTCCAGTGGGACTAGTCATACATGCTTACCCATACACCTAAATCTTCAAAATATCAGACTCCAGGTATATTTATTTTTACCCAATGTATTTCTATTCTGAAAATTAAAATAGATTTTATCATATTCAAGCATTTATCAGCCTTGATTCTAAACCACATGCTTCATTTACTTAGAGGAGCAAAAGAAAAAACAGCCAATAAAAAGTTTTTCATGAAAATGGCTCCATTTTAGAAGGAAACTGGTACAAATATCTTTACACTGCCAACACACTTCCACGCCCCATCTGGATATAAACCATTTTAAACAAAAAACAGATATATCATTACAGCTTTTTTCAGTCAGTCTGTAGAAACTGCCACATGTACAACTGAGAAAGAGTATCTACCCTAGGAATAGCTTTCCCTTTCCAAGAGGGAATATTTTCATCAGAGTAAACAAGTTTTAGAAATTCAGAAATAAGTGCCTAGGACCTGAGCTATATTTGCTTTCCACTGATCTCAGAGATAGATAGGAAAGTTTACATAAGATGAACAAATAGTTTAAAATAATGATATAGAAATATAAGATACAGAAACATGTCTTGAACAGCAAAAGAAGGAAGTATTCTGAAAGACTATGTTACCAAATATACATTCAAGCTCCTTAATTACATTCAAAGCATACTAAAATTCCAGTCCAAAATGCATTGATAGAAAAAGTAGCTAAACTGTCTAAACATTACATTTAACACACCCATTGCTGTTACATAGTGTGACTATAGGTTGAATCTCAAAAACGGCTCAGAAGACTATGGACAAATATTAGCACACCATAATAATTACCATTTGTCCCCATTTTCTTTCTGTATATACCAACAAATATGGTTTTTCTGCTTTTTCAACTCAAGCGGCCAATTACCTGCTCTGCTTTGCAAGCTCCCATGCAAACTCACCAGGAAATGGATAATGTGCCGTGCAGCACAGTGGGGAAAACTCTGATGCAAAATAATCCTGAACTTATTCAAGTAAGTCCCTCTGCTGCGTTCTCAGACTGAGCTATGTGTTAACTGTATTTATTCACCACCGAAAGACTACACAGTTACAACCCTGGCAAATACTGTGCATTTAAATAATTCTACTTTTGCTTAGCCACACAAAGGGGTTTTATTCTTATACCACAGCTGTACACAAAAGAATAGAGTGCCATTTCAAATCAAAACTCCTGAAGTTACTACTTACCCGCTTGTGATTATATATTCAGTAAACCCGAGGAGCTGGAAAGATTTTGTTGCGCAAGACAAAAGTTACAAAAAAAAGCAGACAAAGGTAACAAAAATGAAGGGAAACTAGCGTAAATCCTCTCTTCATTCATCTACTTAAAAATTCCTGAAGACTAAAAAGGACCTTGAAGAAAGTGCTCTCAGCAAAGACTACATCCTCTTGTCAGTCAAACCCTGCATAGTTTCAGCTAGGCATCCGTCCAAAAAGACATGGAATTATTCTATTTTTGTCTTCCAATGCAAGTGGAAACATTTTTACAGATTTGTGGTGAGGACTTCAATTTTTATAGTGGTCAGTTTGTAGAGGAATATAATTAAAGACCCTGTTAAACATAAGACTGCCCACAAAGAAGAAACTGAATAATTTGGAGATAAATAGCAATTCTATTACATTATAGTCTGATATAGAAGCACAATAAAAACTTTCAATGAGGCTAAAAATCCAGATGTGATTTATGGGAAAAAAGTTGTAAAAAAACTTTTTAAAAACAGCAACGTTGCCACGAGCCGTGGGACAATGACACATTTTCAACAAATGTAGGCTTATTTTTTTTCAAATGAAATAATTTGGGTAAATTTTTTTCAGTGATTTTAGAGAGAAAGCTAAACATTTGTTTTACCACCCATGTTATGTCTGGTATGTTACTGTTTTTATTCAACACAGGTGTTTCCTTTAGAAGTACTTCACATTTTGCCTACTGCTGACATAAAATAAACCTCCTAAACCACTGACTTTGTGAAGCATGGAAATATTTTGGAAATTGTGTATTTCACTTCTGTTGCATTTAATTTGTATCCTATTATACCAGTAAGAAAGTATAGTCGTTTCCTGTGTACATTCTGTCTGGAAGCTGACGCTGACACTGAATGTACATCTTTACTAATCCCTTGAGTGCTCAAATGCAAGACTTTCCTCACTAGGGAAACATTTTGGATCCAGCTCAATTCCCCAATACTCTGTCAGCATCTCATAGGCTGAACTTTTGTCGCTGCTACGTTCGCCTCTCTGCTCTCTAACTTCCTCACCGATTGCTACTTTCGCCCTTGCTTGCTTTTCTGATCCTGCCAGTCCTCCTTTGATTTCCTCCATTGCTGCCCTTTTCCATTATACATTGATAACTCTTGTTTATTCCTCTTCATAGCTTTATGTCCCATCTCCTTTTACTGCTGACCAAATTAGTGCCCTGCCCTGCTGGTCAGTCTTACAGGCTTTGCCGATCACCGCTGTTTGCCGGGCTATCTTCTGAGTTACTTCTTTAGTGTAGAAAGCTCTTTCCTCAATTAGTCCATAAAGTAAGCTGGCCCTGGCTGTCATCATGCCTTAGGTCAGAGCCTTCATCCAGATGCACCAAAAGATATTAGTCAACTGCAATAGTAAATCAGATGGTCGTGAGGAACAAACGGTGCCTTTTTCAACCAAGAAGAAAAGAAGCACTCCCTGTCCCCTTGTTCCCCTTTTCTCCATACTTACATGTTGCTTTTTGCTCTCTCATGTTTCAAGTTTCCTTACAGTGTGAATGCCTTGGGGCAGGAAATCTCTCTTACTACATTTTGAAGTAGTCTCTAGTATAATGGCACCCAATCTTTTTAGGCTACTAGGCATTATTGCAAAACAAGTGAGAAACGTTATTTCTCGAACATCTTTCTACTTCTTATTATCCTCCTCAAATCAAAGCTCTTATGAGATAGAGCTTCAGTTGAATGAAGAGACTCATTTTGATTTTAGGCATGGGATAGGGAAAGAAAGAAACCCTGTGTAGCTGAATGCACACTGTAGTCCTGCACACATATCAGAAAGACAACAGCCTATTAAAGCTTCAGAAGGGGAAGAAGAGGTTGGACACTGAGATGCCTGCCTTTCTGAAGCACCTTAAGCATAGTACAGTGCACGTTTCTGACACATGACATGCTAGCATCTCACACTTTAATTCTCATTTTTGTTAGGAGTGAGCCGAGAAAATATGAAGGAGGAGCATGAGGTAGGGGGCTAGGAAGGGAGGCAGAAGGGCAAAAGGTCTCCCTAAATGCCCAGTTGCTGCTCTGCTTGGATTACATTTGGAGAGACAGGATAAGTCGGAATTATCTTTATTAAACTGGTCAGGCCTTTTCTTGCTGATTTAAGAGTTGAATTTCTCCATATAACCCTTAGTTACAAGGATCCCTGGTAATCCATCACCCCTTGATCTCACGACAGATAGAGAAGCATTTTACCTCACGTACTGCCACAGGGGTTCCCAGGAACCCATAATCTTTCCTTCAAAATCATTTTTCACTCAGTTTCTGAATAGCGATAGGTTCATCCCCTCTCAAGTTCACCAGCTTGCCTCTTTCTCCCCTGCATGATGTCTAATGATGGGCTATTCCTGTTTTTCTTCTACTGAGGAGCCGGTTCAGTTTAACCTTTACTACAACAGTCTGAGACCCTCTCCCATGGTAAAATAGGCTGTTTTTTCACATTACTCCTTCGCAGCAGGCCTTCTGACTTCCACAGCTCTCACCAGCCCTTTTGGGAGCACCACGCAGAGAACAGCCCTGTCCTCTCACCAACCATTGCTCCAGCTGCGCGCCTGAGAAGGCTGATGTGTCTGGTGAGAGAACCGCACCTTCGGACCCTGGCCAGCAGTGGTTATTTTATTTTTCTTGTGCTTGCCAAAATACGGTGCCAGTTCTAAAAAGATGAGCAATGCTTTTAGGATGAACAAAATACTGTGATTTAGGGAGTTTGTCATTTACCAAAAGATCTATGCATTTATGCACTCAGTGTAGCTCCCAAGTAATAAAAGGGTGACATAATCTAGAAACCAAAGTTCTTAAACCGTATTTTCTTCACAAAAAATGAATAGCCTGCCTGCTCTGCTAATTCCACTCAAATGAATCTCCATACCTTCTCTCTGCAGTGGACAATCCAAAACAGACAGCAGGCACTGCAGCTGTGACTAAATTGTGGTTCAGTTAAACACCATCTCCAGGATCTAACTTCGAACACATTTCCCAATTTTTCTGAGATCCAAAATTTAGGAAAATAGTAAAGGCTTTGCACATACACCATTATTAATGTCTAATTAACATCTGATTTCTTGCTGGTTGCCTATAAGTAAGTCGTTGTTATACCAGTATGACACTGACTTTTAAAATGGAGATGCTTTATGGCACCTATTGCTTAAATGACTTGTTTTAAAATTGTCTGGTCTCTAAAATCCATCCATTTTAAGGAGTTCTCGAGAGGCAGAAAAGTTCTGGATTAAGATTACTATTCCATTATTGGTCAGAATGCTAATTTCCTTCCTGTGATACCAGGCTGCTTATCATTTTTGACAACACATTTAATTGCTGTTGCAACCCCTGCAACTTTTTCATAGGTGGTGCCAAGATTATTTTAATTAAAATAATATCTATACGGAGGTTAATGAAAACTGGGAATAAAATTCCACCAGGAGTTTGTCATCCACCACTCTGCCTTAAGTGAGTTCATAAGAACCTGAATCCCGCCCAGCCCCGCAATTAGCAGAGACCAAGAGGAAAAGGGAAGGTGCTCGTAGGTGGCTTCCACAGAGCTGCAGCTCCGTCCGAGACACTTGCCCATGCAGCTCCCGAGCACTCTCCCCAGGGTTACCGTCAGACAAAGTGCTTGGGATTCGGCCCATTCTCCTTATTCTCTTCAGATATACAAACAATCAAGTGGCATATAAAAGTTCACAGTATGTCAAATGCTGCTTTGATACCACCAGAGACATAACCTGGGATCACCTGTACTTTATCAAAGATGAGAAGATTTGCTTGTACCAAAAAAATGCATTCATTTTTTCTTCATTTTAGAAACAACTAAATGATACCACATGTGGAAATGTAACTCTTCCAGCAGTAAATGCACTCAGGCAGACACACCCACTATGATTTTTTTAAAAGCAGACTAGTCTCCAGTTTAAATAAATCCTGCATATAATTAGACAAATCAGTATCTGTTGAACAAAATTTTCTTTTTTTCAGTTAGCAACCCTCACTTAGTGCTAAACCGTATCTCTGCAAACTGTTCATCTAGCAAATTATAGGCTTTCATATAGGCCATCTTGGTTTGTTTCCCTGTGTAGTTGCAATTCTCAAACTTTGCACACAGTTCCAGTAAAGTTTCTTACACCAACACTTGCATAGCATATAGCTTTTTCATTACTAATTCTACCTCCATTTTAAATTCTCTGTCCTCACACCTTGTTTATCTTTCTTTGTGTGTAGTTAAAATAGACAAATCAGTCACCTTTCTTAAGCTAGGCTGGGCTGCACAGAGAATTAATGCATTGCCTTCAGGAGCCAGTTAGCTATAACTTCAGGCTCCTCTTCGAGCTCAGTTACGTGTTTTTTTCTGTGCTCTCCCTTTCTGTTCTGGGATCAAATCACTACTACAAGCTGCTTTTTATTTGAAGAATTGGCCATCTCCATAGGTGACCCTCCTCTGTGCCATGAACGCAGACCCAAACCCACTGAAGACAGAAACTGCAAACTCCAAATGCCTGTGTGAGCAGCAGCACTAACAAAGCTTGTTTTCCTATGGAGGTACATGCTATGTTTATTATGCCTCCCACAGCAGTAATCTCCTTTCCTTATCATATCTCAGATTACGTTTCTTATGGCCTCCTTGCCTCTTTCCACCAGATCCCATGAGTCCATCCCCAGATCACAGTGACTGGCAGTTTCTGTAAAAAAGAGCAGCTAATTCCTCACCTTTCCCTTACTACAAAGCTACCTAGGTCTCACTCCACTGCTGATTTTGATAAAACTTGTAGGAACTTAGTTTCTGTGAGATACCAGGAGTTTACAGTCTTTGCTAGCGACATAGCTGTTGGACTTGTTCTACCTTTGTGGAGTGACCGTCCCAATATAAGGACAGGGCGTGGCTGACAAAAATTCATGCTCCAATTTGGAAGCAGAGAATATATTGACGTAATAAGGTACAGCTGGTTGAAACTTCCTGCCAGCTTACTATTTTGTTATATACTGCTCATGTAAAAAACATGCAGCTGTTAAATAAACTATGAATTAGTAAGAAAAAATAACACAATAACTGGGAAACAAAGTGGAAGAAATCCTTTATGATGTCACGGTATTTCAGCTCTTGATCAAGGGCAGAGACAGAAAACAGAAGGCATATAGCAAACAAGGAAAACTAATAGTAGGCACGGTCAGTCTCAGAGAAATTTTCACAGACAGTGTGGTCAAACAACTGGTTCATGTTGTGTCCAGACATGTTGTATTCCCTTGGTCCTGTCTGCAAACATGGGAGTTGTTCTGTTTCACATTTTCAGTTCATTTAGTGGGGACATTTTTTTTTTTAATTTAAATTTGCCAAACATAAATCAGCTGGAATAGGAATAATTTGAGCAAGTTAGAGAATAAAGACATGGGAACAAATTGAAATATACAACAGCTTTTCTGTATCTGAGTTTTTCTGCAGGGGAGGCAGGGGATTCTTGCTCTCTTTTGCTCTCTCTCCATCCAAGTTTTTTCTAGTAAAGGGACAGCATTGTAGCTGTCTGTCTAATTCAAATTTGCTCATGTTTTCTTGTGACTGTGGTGATGCCTCAAAGCCTTTTCTATTAGTCTGGCCCATTATAAACCTTCTTTAGCTTGTAACAGTTCAGATACTTTCTGCTTTAAGGATAAAGGAGCTCTTCACTCCTCACACACTGCAGCGATTCTCTGATTACTGGGAGGATATTTGAAATGTAATATTGGGAGGAGAGGTGTAATTATGTCTGTATTTGAATAGAACTATTCTAAGAGCCTTTATTACGGCAGAATCTTTTGGCTGCTATAGGCCCTTGGGGTCAAGCAATTCATTAGGAAATAATTTGGACCTGAAAATGGTCTCATTGTTTTTTGGATGCTTGGCAAATTCCACCACCTTCTCAGGAATTTGGTATTAATTCTTATTGTAAGTGCTCAGACCGGACAGTCTAGGCTAGCATCTACACCAGCACTCCCTAGCACTTCACATGGTTCCCCCAAGGTGCTTTTTTTCCTGTGTATTCAATGTGGTTGCATCCCACAGCTTTCACACAGCAAAAGCTTTCCTTTTCCCTGTGCCTGGATTTCCTTTTTTTTTCCTCGCTATCTCATTTCATCCAATGCTTATCATAAATCTGCAATTTATTTTAAATAAAGTCCCAAATTCTGTTATGATTAGGGCACATTTCTTGCTCCATACAGCTCATACTGAGAACAGGCCTCTCAAAAACTGGAAGGGGGAAGAAGCAGAATAATCTTCCCTCTTTCAGTTTAACATTTGGATTTTAGTCTTTTTCCAGTTTGCCTTTTCCTATTTTGTTTTTGATATACCCTTTTTTATGTATGTTCTCAATCCCTGTTTAGCCTTGCTCTGTTCTATCCCCAAAACAACAGGACTGTTCACAGGGCCTAAGGTAAAGCACACATGGAAGTCTTACAGTTTGCTCTTCATCTTCTGACTAGAAGACATTAGCTTCCTTTCTTCTTTTCTATGTTCTGTATGTACTCATTCCAGCAGCTTACTAATGTAAAATATGCTGGAGAAGCAATGGAGACAGTCACCAGTGTTAGGGGAAACCCAGCCTTTCATTTCTTTTGTCCTATTCTTAAGACAGCCTGACCTACGCCAATAGCACTGCACAGAAGGCCAGGTTTCTGCCTGCTCTCCCAGCCTATAAAAGCACTCTAGCCCAAAGAAAGGACTTTAACAAGGGTTGTGCCAAAATATTCAAAGTCACATTTTTCCGAAGAATCTTCCCATTTTGTCATCTGTTTATGTCTACAGCACTCAGCCTGGCTCCCTCTTCTCAGTGAGACCTGGTGGGCACCGAGCATGTCTGGAAATGTGGTCTCAGGAGCAATCAGTCAGTTTTGAAAATCTTTCTCTTTGGAAATACCATCAGTCAGACTTAAGCAGAGTATAACCCTTTAAACATATGTCCCAAAGGGATGAACCTTCATGACACTGTTCAGATCTGAATTTGGTCTTAAAATGTCCAGGCCACTTCAGAGTACAGGCTGCAGACAGCATCTTTCAAGTACTGGGTGAGAGGAGTGCCAGGAGTCTCAGGGCTCTTCTGGTGGGACTTCCCTGAGCCCGAGTTACAATCGCTCATGAACACATAACAGTGCGCCCTAAGCAGACCAGAGAAACGCTGCAGAAATCACGTAATCTCTGTTGAGGCCAGTTGTAATACTGCAGTTGACTGTAGTGGGGCTCAGTAACCATATCCAATTGTGCAAGAATGCCAAAGAATCCTTCCACAAAAAACTGGTAGTCTCCACATTTAAATGTCCTCCATCAGAAGACAAAATTAAGGCTTTACCATCCAAACAAAATAAGCTGAATGGCTGACCTGTTCACGTGCAGAAACATATGGACTGGATAGGGAATAACATGTGGAAAATGGCCAACAAGTATCAAAAGTTCCGGGAAGCTGCAACTAAACATCCTTCTATGTAAGCCCTAGAGATACCACAGAAAATCAAGCGTTGATCAAAAATGGCTAGCCTGTTATGCAGGAAAAACCATGAGTACACAGCTTTTTAGAATAAATGATTTTCCATTACACACCCTCAGTGAAAACCCCTATAAATGATGATCCTTTAGAAGTCAAAATCAGAGAATAAGGTCCAGAACCCAGTTATTGCAGATATGTCCAATTCTGCGGCAGGAGGAGACCTGTGACAGCAGCAAGACATAAATGTGTACAATCTCAAGAAAACAACACTGGAACTTTTCCATGCCTCTGCCTAGCAACCCAGTCTCACAGAAAGGAGCTAGCAAAGGTGGAGTGCACATCTGCTGCCGAAAATGCAGAGACAGCAGTCTTCTACCACATGAAGCTAATAAGACTGTATTAAATCAAAGCCTGCATTTGTAGGACTGACCATCTATCAGTCTCCTGCAAATGACTATCAGGAAAAAAAAGTGCTGTTAAACAAAGAGTCAAATATTCCAACAGGCATATGCTTAGAAATGCAGTAGCAAACCACATAAGTTTTTGGCTTCTTATGCCAAAGTATCACGGATTATTTTGCTAAATTTTACTCCGGGTTACTAGGCATCCTAATAAGTTTTACTTTCCCTTTGAAGAACAGAAAAAAACATTCTAATAAATTGTAAATGATATTTTAAAAAGCATTGAATAAAAGGATACGAAATGAAACGTTCTCTGACATTTGATGGTGAAGTAACATCTGTACCTTGTTCTCCGTGTATTTCAAGTAGTACGACAGCTCTTAGCAGTGACCACCATCAGAAGAAAACCAGACATCTAAAATGGGATGTCAGTTGAGTTAAATTAATCTGAATATTACTATATACTTGCATTTTATATTAGTACAGTATTAAGAGGACATTATTTGAGATATGAGACTTCATGTATGGGGACATCAAGATACTCAAGCTTTTTTCTTACTGGTTACCATACATTTAAAACACTGTCTTGACTTGTACGCTTATATTCTGTTTTGTCTACAAGATTCTGCCCCGTTCAGTACACAGTATTGATGGTACATTGTGAACAATATTTTGTAACTCCTCAGACCTCCTGGACTGCATGTTTCTCACACCCTGTGGCATCACACACCATTTTCTTCTTGGACTTCCTTACGATACTCATCACTACCACATTTAAGCCCAGCACAAATCTAAATTGAGTGCATGATTCTCCCCACCAGTGCTTCTCTGCCATGAGTGGTTATCAGCAATCAGATCACTAAGAAGTTTTTGAAGGTTTCATTGCTTCCACTGAAGTTTGTAATGGGGTTTTGAGCATGGCAAGATGGAAGGATTAAATTTCAACTTCATTCTATAATGAGGATTCTTTTTTTTTCCCCTCGCTGCAATGTTTCCTCTAGAATTGTAGGCTAAGTTGCCAATTCACTCATCAGCACTATCAGCAGGGTTCAGCCTGCACTCCCACTCAGCACCGTTCAAAAATATTCCTCCAAATATTTTTTTTTATCTGAAAGGTGATTTCAGTTTTATGGGCCCAGTTGGCCTCCCCCTCGGAACTTTCTCCACCCGAGTTCCTCTGTCTGTGCTGGACATCCCCCCTTAACGTCCCTGTTCAGCACACTAACACGTCACTGATCATCATAAAACCTTAATAGCAGTAGGAGTACTGTACCTCGAGGTACCTACCTTTCTGAAGAGGTTGTGCAGTTCCTTGATTTCCATAGGTCTGCTGGGAAAACGCTTCGTAGGTTAAAATTATATGTTAGTATGCAGTGGTTTTTGGAATCAGCTCTGTGTTGATGTATTCTGTGTTCCTGTATTCATCTGTGACATTTATTGGGAGGCATCATCAGGTTTGAGCCAGCAAGCCTGAAGATGTGCTTCTCTTTAAAGATATGTTGAAGTCCATTGCTTTTCAACAAAGCACTTCAGCATGCATTAATTTGATGTCTGTGGCACTGGAGCATGCACTTAACTGTTTTTGGGAATTAGATCAACAATTTCTAGATAAGTAAGGGACAGCTACCGAACGCAGTTGTTCCAGTTCACTTATACAAGATATTCATTCTTGCAAATGCCTACCTGGGAAAACAGGTCAGGTATACAGCACGGGCAGCGCTGCGCCTGTGGTACTGCTCTCGTTCTCAGGGATGTTCACTGTAATAATTGTCTCTGCATCACTCGGAACCCAATGAATAATTCAGTGGAGTTTCATTACTCCACCAATTGTTTTGTTTACTGGAATATCATCCTTTTCGTTCAACGTCTGTCTGGCTTCAGGCGTAAAACCTGTGGAAAATGCAACAGTTCACAGTGGCCAGAGGAGATCTTTTCTTTGATGCTAGAGTCCTATAAACTCATGGTACATTTGATTTTCTGTTTGAGACCAACCTGAGAAATGCAACATAAATTAATCGATACTTAAAACTTGACTCCTTTACAGGCCAGGGTAGAGCATAGTAAACTTGGGAAGTTCTCTCACTGGATTACCTTGAATTGAAAACAAAACACAGTGGAATTTGGGGAAGCCAATTTGAGGAGGTGGTTCAGGGCAATTCAGGCCGATCTGTTCATAATACACATTTAGGGTAAGCCCTGTGAACTCTACTCTCAAATGCAAACGAAGTAAGGTTTGTCTGTACTGCGAGGTGTCTGCCAGTATCCCCACCACACGAATCCTAGAAGACACGCAGATAGTAACATAGAACACAGCAGGATTTTCACTAGCATAGAAATACTGGTTAGGGATGAAGTTACCAAATATTTTGACCACAGCAGCTAGACAAGTAAAAATCTGAAGTCTGTGGTTATTCTGCATGAGAGCAATGCTCCTAGGCCCATGAACTTACCTTTTACCTTTTCTATTAAAAGAATTATTAGTAGCTGACTATTTTCATGGTTAAGAGTAGGAGATCACGCAGAACATAACTCAAAACAGTTAGTAATAAGTTTAAAAACTGGAAGTATATATTAACATCTTCATTTAGATCAATAGCTCTACAAATAATTGATTTTTCTCTAGATTATCTGCAAAACTAATCAAAACTCAGAGAGATATTGCATTTTTCCACCACTGCTCTTCAGAAGGAGAACAAAATCAGTTTCAACCTGAATGGCAAATGATGTTTTGTGCAAAAACAACAGAAAGTTACTCTCAATGACTCACTCATACGTCTTGATAACTGAGTTTCACCGGTAGACTTTCTATGTCTCCTATGCCCTCTAGCTTCTAGAAGATGCATTTACTAACTGCTTCTTTTCTTAACTTGAATATATTTATATAGCTTTAATTTCTAAGCAGTAGTAAAAACTTCCTTCCCCTCTTTTCTTCCCAGATATAATTTTTACCTGAAACAAAGACATGAAAATGTTAGTCTAAATTCTCATTTAGATTAAAGGCAATTCACGCTTCTGTGGCAATATAAATGGTTCTTAAAGGCACACATTACATTTACATCAATTTAGGGTGCTCTGTGACTGCTGTAAAGGAGCTTTAGCACACTTGAGAAATGCCACCTGAATTGCAGGAATGGAGTATATCCACCTTGAGAGAGAAGTGAGTTGTAAGACATATGGTTTACTACTTCTTAGTCTGATGTGATTACAAAGGTCACTACAGTTCAGGAAGGTCATTAGATGGTATACAGCAAAAAGCACCCACTTTACAAATAATAATATTTTGTGGTCAGTGTGCTGGAGGCTGCACTTTGTGAAGTCTCATCAGGTTGAATGCCTGATTGAAGGAGAGCAAAACCTGGGGGAAAAAAGTGTCCATAAGAAAGATAAGCCTGGTGTCCAGAGATGGAGCCTGCAGGAGAACGGTGTTTCCTTGTACAGTGCAGGGGAGCTAATGGAGCATGGCCAGCTGAGGCTGGCTGGCTGCGAGAGACAACCCAGGGTTATCTTTTGTCTTGAAATATCATCAAGAGCTCCTGAACTGGGAGTGCTTTTTACCTGCCAAATTACTAACATTTGCAAAAGTGCGGGCTTTACCCTTAAATTCTGCGTACTGTGTCATTAGAGTGAGGCCGGTTGCATCATATAAAAGATAGTTTCTGCAAATGTTGTAAGGAACACTCAAATAAACAGTACAACTTCTGCTGAGGGGAAACACTGGTGATTACGATGGGAAAAAGGCCTTGAGGACCCTGAGGCTATCGCTGTACGTTCTGCGAGGGCCCTGGGCCACTTTCGCTGCCTGTGTTACTGAGAGATGGGACACAAATAAGCTTTCTAAGTTAACAGTGTTGCAGCTATTGGTGTTGCTACAAGGTAGTATTCCACCATCTTTTGGGAAGTTGGTGAATTAGTTGAAAATGGACACAAATCCTATTAAGGATGTCAGCTACACAGATGTGTCAGTTAGATAAGTACATGTAGTTTTAAAACACATAAAGACAAAATGAGTGCTCTGACACCCAAGGAGCACGATGACACATAGATCTGCTACCATCAAGCTGGAAAAAGATACCGATAATACAGACACTTTGCCTCTTCTGAGAACCTTAGTTAAGAAAGATAAGCAAAAGGCATCTTAATGTAATGCAAACAAAACTTCTGCACATTAAAGTGTGTTACCAAGAATATGACTGAACTAAAAATGAGCAATGTTTAAAATGTACAAAAAACTTTTGATATTACTATCAATATTTGAAAAGTGTTTCAAATCATTTAGTATCTATCTGCTTATGTGTAGACCTTGTACGCTTTTCTTTCAAACTCTGCAATTCCAGCATTTAAGGGTAGGATCTATTTCTTTTTTCCATTTAATTTTCTGCCTCCATTACATTAAGATGACAAATTGTTATGCACTTTTATAATTAATTTAACACTTAGTATCTTTCACTATAGAAGGATAAAGAAGGATTTTCCAGCCCAAGAGGGAATGATCTTTTTTAACTGAGAGTAAAGACCTTGCTTGGAAAATAAGTGTGCACACATGTGCGCACACACACACACACACACAAATGTCCATTGCAGCATTGTCTTCTGAAGTCTTTCTTGGAGGACTGACATGCTAAAAAGCATTTCTAAACTATTAGGATTCTTCCACACATAAAATCTGCATGTCCACCTGAAAGTCACTGCACTGGTACTGTCATCCCTCCCCATGATGTACTTTCTTCATCTTGCTTCAAATTCTTTTGCAATAACAGGCTATTCCTACCTACTACTACTAATAGCAATGATGCTTTTTCAGTTCAAATACAGGGTTATATTATGAGCTAAAAATGGAATTATAAACTGTCTATGCAACTATTTTAGGAATACATGCTAATTAGCATAATTGGCTCACTCTATAACAGGAGACAGTGAAAACCTATAATAGCCTTTCAAGCATGTCAGCAGAATAATGGGCACATTAATTTGGCTCATATAAGTGCTTTGCACTTCCAAAGTGTTTGCAAAGCTGCTAAGAAGCTACAGAGACTCTAAACAGCCATAGGATGAAAGTTCTGTCATGGAGCAGGAATGGCCTGAGCGTGAGACAACAAGAAGTAAGCAAACTTTCTGGTTTTCTAAGCAGCAGAACGAAGTGTTGCTTAATGACCTTCAACAAAGCTGAAGAGGAAGGTGGCTGATGGTGCAGCGAGTACAGGTCAACGGGACCTACGGGCCGGCGACAAATGGGGTCCGTGGCCCGGGGAGGGGTGCGGAGGAGGCACCTCCCGGCCTGCCGACGCCCCGCCAGGAGGTGGTGCCTGCAGGGGCAGGCTGGCAGCTCCCATCTGGAGCAGCAGGCGCGGTCGCTCCTCCTGTCTGTGCCGGGGGAGGACCGGGGCTCCACCTGCTTCCCAGCTCCACGAGCCGTCCCGAAAACCACCCACCAGTCCTTCGCATCAGGGAGACCGAACCATCCTGAACTGACTGATAAAAATGATTCCGAGAGATTAGGAGATCACCGGTAAATCTAAATACTCCACTAATGCTGAAGGAGATAAAACACAAGGTTAAGAAATACGAGATAATGCACTGAAAACAATAATTTGACTGCCCTCTCCACCTTCTTGCGCTCTAATGTGAACTGTAGCCACTCAGAGAAATGGCAAGGGTGTCTGGTAGGCAGCGCAGCAAACAGAGCTGCTTATTGTGTCCACCACTCTGTGCAATTACAAAAATTGTTCAGTGTTTAAAGCCCTCATCTCTTCCCTTCTTTCTCTGCTTCAACCCAAGGCGATTTCCTCTTTCTATAGCATAGCTCCTAGCTTCTCGAGCCCTTGCATTTGCTGTCAGTCTTGGCAGCAGTTATTCAGGAGCGTTACCCCTGTTTCCACCGTACATGATTCTCACCGGGGGATGACTGCATTCCTTGCAACTTACTTTGCTCAGAAAAAAATTAGCTAGCAAACCCTCGAAGAACAATCGGGAAATCAAATGAATTTCTTGTATGTACGATAGATACTGTAGTTCATGGATACTGAGTGGATGAATGCAATGCCAGATTGCCTCATGTGCTAATGTGACAAGATACTATTAGGAAAAGCCATTGAAAAGAAGAAATATGACACAACAACAGCAGTAAACAGAAAAGTGGACTAGGACGAGTGTAATCACCTTCTGTGGAGAGCCAGTCTGAGTGTAATGAAGTAATGAGTAGGATCGAAGAGTGTTTGCTCACATATTATGGAAAAATAGCCTGCCAGAGGGACGCATTCAGATTTGTAAATGCCACATTTGCCTTTGTGGAACTGAAACTAATAAATCAGCCGGGATCACACCTCAGCCCCAGCCAAAGGAGTAATGGGTGCAAAGCACGAAGTGTGATAAAGCCAAGAATAGAAATAAAAGAGAAATGTTGCAGTGATTCTTCCTACTCTGAGGATGGTTCAGAAATCCCCTAGAGAAGGTATTGTGATGCTTGGCATACATTACTTTCTGAAAGAGTATTACATTCTTGAACACGTTCTGCAAAAGAGGAGAATTTAAAAAGGTGTAAGGAGCATGCAAAGCAAAGGACAGTTCTGTGCAGAGCTCAGGAAGGATGTGGTGTATTTTAGAACAGTAAAAGGACGGAAAATATATGCACCCCATGTTCCCCTTCCAGCAACAGCAGCAGCATGCACCTGACTATTGGAAGGAACGAGCATGACCAGCTTGGACAGAAGTTGTCAGCGCTCAACACTGCTGAAATCAGGTTTAAAATACCCAGTCCATCTATAACAGGAATACTCCAATGCATCTATAACAGGAATGCTCCTTTTCAGCAGTCGGATCTAGAAAGGAAAAGAGAGATGCACAGACCTAAATTATCCAGAAGGGTTTAAAAACTATCCAGCATTCAATCTGCTAATTATATATGACAATGCTGGATTAGATAACCAATACTAAAATTTACTGCTGCCTGCTAAAAGTTGCTTTTGGCAGTGCTCAGTGTCAGAAGCAATAGCATTAGCTCTGCTCTTTCCTTATGCTGCAGATGATGGAAGCTTTCAGGAAGATGAATTAAATTCCACTAGCAGAAAAGGCAAAAAGGGATCAAACTAACAGGAGAGCATCACAGCGAAAGTCCACTTAGGTTATTTCAAAATGATGCTCTGTCGGTACCTACTGCAGTGTCCTGGTTCATGATCCTGAACCAAAACATCAGTCGGATCTAGGAGCAGGAGGCAATTTGCGCCTTAGCAAAAACTGCGTCGGTGAACAGCTCAGACCTTTCTCTTCACACTGGCGGCAGGGACACAGGGGCCTGTGTTGGCATTAGCTCCTCTGGCAGCTCGTCTTGCACACGTCCGTCTCCGGTCCCTGGGGAGCCCGCAACGCCTTGCACCCTGCCCCTGTGCCTGCAGCCCGCTCCGCACACGTCCGTCTCCAGTCCCTGGGGAGCCCACGACACCTTGCACCCTGCCCCTGTGCCTGCAGCCCGGAGCGCTCTGCACACGTCCGCCTCCAGTCCCTGGGGAGCCCACGACACCTTGCACCCTGCCCCTGTGCCTGCAGCCCGCTCCGCACACGTCCGTCTCCAGTCCCTGGGGAGCCCGCAACGCCTTGCACCCTGCCCCTGTGCCTGCAGCCCGCTCCGCACACATCCGTCTCCAGTCCCTGGGGAGCCCACGACACCTTGCACCCTGCCCCTGTGCCTGCAGCCCGGAGCGCTCTGCACACGTCCGCCTCCAGTCCCTGGGGAGCCCACGACACCTTGCACCCTGCCCCTGTGCCTGCAGCCCGCTCCGCACACGTCCGTCTCCAGTCCCTGGGGAGCCCGCAACGCCTTGCACCCTGCCCCTGTGCCTGCAGCCCGCTCCGCACACATCCGTCTCCAGTCCCTGGGGAGCCCGCAACGCCTTGCACCCTGCCCCTGTGCCTGCAGCCCGGAGCGCTCTGCACACGTCCGCCTCCAGTCCCTGGGGAGCCCGCAACGCCTTGCACCCTGCCCCTGTGCCTGCAGCCCGCTCCGCACACGTCCGTCTCCAGTCCCTGGGGAGCCCGCAACGCCTTGCACCCTGCCCCTGTGCCTGCAGCCCGCTCCGCACACGTCCGTCTCCAGTCCCTGGGGAGCCCGCAACGCCTTGCACCCTGCCCCTGTGCCTGCAGCCCGCTCCGCACACGTCCGTCTCCAGTCCCTGGGGAGCCCGCAACGCCTTGCACCCTGCCCCTGTGCCTGCAGCCCGCTCCGCACACATCCGTCTCCAGTCCCTGGGGAGCCCACGACACCTTGCACCCTGCCCCTGTGCCTGCAGCCCGGAGCGCTCTGCACACGTCCGCCTCCAGTCCCTGGGGAGCCCGCAACGCCTTGCACCCTGCCCCTGTGCCTGCAGCCCGCTCCGCGGCCACCCGAGCCGAGGCGGGAAGGGGGAGCTGGCCTCGACCCGCCAGCCCCCGCGACGGACCCTGCTCGACCCCGCCATCCTTCAGCCGGGCCGAAGGCGGAGCAGGCACGTGAGCGTTTCAGAGGGAGGACAAGGATCCCTGCCTACCTGCGCTGTGCTTTCTCGGTGGCCACAAGGTGGTGCTTTTTTACTGCCTATCCCTGAGAACGGGGCAGCACGTAGGAAAGCGGCAGGTCTTTACTTCAGCACAGAGCAGAGGACTGGGCTAAATTCATTACCTTCCCTGGGCCCACGTGATGCTGGTGTTCATATTTGTACTGTAAAACAAAACCTCTACAAAATCACTTGCAAAATGAAAGCCCCAAAACTCTGTAGTGATGTGAAGACAGTCGACAGCAAATTATCCTCAGATACTTTTTTCTCAGAAAGCTCTAGGCTGCTAGGTTTTCAATTTGGCATAGAATACTAATCTGAGGAAATCCTTGTGACTAATAGAAAGTTTTCATAAGTTTGTTAAACTGTAAAGAAGGCTTGATAGTTTTTAGAAGGAAAGGAAACTCTGGTTGCTATAGAAATACATGAAGCAGCCTCAAATGTCTCTCAGCAGAAGATGGCTGTAAATGGAAACAATAAACTGCTTGGGTTTCTAGATATTAAGGAGCGAAGGGGCCCACAAGCATCGTATCTGGCTTCTTACTAAACACGAGCCATTACATTTCACGCACTCCCCCTGATACCTGTGCCTAGGCATTTTAACTCCGAGCAGATAAAGCTGTTGCCTTGTGAAGCTGGGAACAAGAGACCGACTACTGCACGCACCTGGAGGCTCTGCAGCAACAGGGAGTCAGCGAGGTGAACATGCCCACGTGATCTTGCATATGATCCATACTTCCTGCAGGGGAAAACTGAAAAAAAATACCTGAAACCTGCAGGAAAATACTTCCTGGCCCCAAATTTTACAGCTGGGCCTTCCATAGACAGCCTGACCAGATCCTCACACAAACATGGGGCAGCGGTTCACCTTGCTGATTCGGCATGCCCAGTTGTGGCCAATTTCACATAGTTCCAAGGAAAATGGGAAAAAGTGCTAGACTATATCTGGACAACAAATTTCCAAGCAAAGAGGAGATCACTCCATGGGAATGACGCTCCTTCGCGCATTTAGGCATTGAAACATCTTTAAAACTGTATGGTTTTCTACCAGGTCTGCTTTGCGCGCTGACTTACCAGGGCTGAAATACTCCCAAAGGTGTAAAACCATAGCCACAAGTGAGCATGGTATAGAAGTATCGCCACAGGACGGCCTTACTGGCTATGGCTACATCTGCTTGACCGTACTTCTCTTTTTGCTATTATACCTGCAGCAAAGACAGACAGAAATATCATGAGAGCCTTAACCTCTACTTTGCACTGCGAGGTGATCTTCATCTGAACTGATGAAGCAGGTTTTAGAGTCCAGCTGTGGAACACAAACCAAATCTAAACAGATATCTGACTCAGCTCCTAAGCTGAAAAAGCAGCAGCTTTGAGGAGGAAGTTGGCAACACCACTTAGAAATCCATGGATTTGTTCCAGCTACCCTCTTCTGCACTCACACTAATTATTTATCCCTGATCCCTAAATAGAATCTGTCACACAAAAAGAAAAATAGACTTTGCTGTAGCTCCTTTTTCTTTCCCATTCACTTTTTCAAACTTAGACTTTTTCAAACACACACCCCCAATCGCAAAGCATATTAGGCTGTTTCACCTTGCCTGCATCTGCATCCCATGTTAAACGGTTTTGTCTTAACCTACATATAATGTAGTTTGTCTCTCTAGTTTTACTGAATGGGACTGCAGCTTCTTTTTATTTTCCAACAGTTTCACTTAGTGGTAGCTTTCTGATTGATAGCTTTGAGCTAGTGCTTTATAAAAATAATAGGCAGCTATTCTTTCTGTTCTGAACATTTGACTCAAAAGATAGTTTATAGTTAACAAGGCTCTAGCAGACCTATAGGCCATCTGAAATGGCATGAGGCTAGGTTAGTGCCAAGTGCTGGAGTAAGAGCGTTCAAATGAAAAAGCAGTTTCTCAACCCAAGTGTATCTAAAATACTTTTTTTTTTTAATTTTTGCATAAATTCACAAGTGATACAATATTGAAGGGGGTTTTTTGTTGTTTTTTTTAAACATACTTTACAGTCAGGTTAGGTAAGTGTTTTACATCAAGGCACAGCACACCATATTATACACATATGCCTTGTCAGGCAGCAATTTAGTATAATCCCCGAGTTTTGGCAGTAGTGCCAGGATAAATAGCATGAATCACATATATGCTAGAAGATAAATAAATAATAGATGCTGTCACATTTTATTTGAAATAGGATTGCATATAAAAAGAATATACAATAATTTAACTTGAATAACTAGAATCTCTTGTACTGTACATAACAGAAGAGGTTTCATTTGTATTAAACAAAACATTTTCAATATTAGGATGCAAAATTAATCTTCTTTTTGGCCATCTTGATTTATGGAGAAGAGTTGCTTTTGTTAGAAATGAAAGCTGGATTTTCAGTTTCATGACAATCTGAAAGAAACAAATCCAGAGTTACAGGTATGTTGATAATGAGTATTACTAATAAAATGAGTAAGTATTTTCAAACTGCTGTGTTTAGTTAGATAACTAGCTTCACAGGGCACTAAGTAGTAGGTCTATAAAAGCTGTTTTTCACAGTTTAAGCAAGCTACAATTTATTTTTTAGCATTTTACTGTATTGTTACTTGTCCAGTTTTTAGGAGATGATCACCGTAAGTCTGTTACTCATCCAGCAGAACTAAAATGCTACCAACTCCAAAGGCTGCAGATTCTATGCATATTGCAACATATTTACCATCTTTGTGTTAGCATTCAGCTGTTTATATTTGAACGCTCCTCCTTCGCCTGCCAAAGGCCTTGGACCCCACGTTGGTCGGTACGAAGTTGTTCTTGCCTACTCCTCCCGACCGGCTCAGGAAGTCCGCCAGGCGATGGGTTACGCAGGTTGCTGTGTTGCATGCCCTCTTCTGTGCTGTCACACTGCTTTTCAAGGTGAAAACAGGAGTTAATTCCCAGATGGCTATTCTGAATGCAATAGACTTCAGTAAGGGATGTTATGCTCAGAAAGATTTTTCTGCAAGCAGGCTTACTGTGCAGCAAGCATTTCCAGCTTCATCCTGCTCATTTTACAAGTTCTGAAAAATGGTTTTTTTCCCCCCCCCCCACACACACATCCCCCACCCGCTTTCCTCCCTGTCAGACTCAGTTTATAAAAGGTGGCTGAGCCCTGCCTTTCTTAGGCAGTCAGGCTGAAGGCTTTAAACCACACTAGACCTTCGGCAACACCTGAGCTCTACCCTGCCAACCAGCAAGTGGCTGTGGCTAATGGAGGTGCTGAGGAGGTCTAAGTCTGAGGCTTTTAGCCAGTCCCCGTTTCCTCCAAAGTTTAGATCTGTGCTTTGTTTGCACTGCTGCTGAAGGAAAGCAGTAACAGTTGGTTTGGACTTCAGTTCTGCACCTAAATCCCACAGGAGTCCATCTGTCTTCTACCCCCACCCCAACCCGTGAAGTCCTAGCATCACTGAAGACTGGGAATTTTGTCAGCACTTTTGCAGGGCTGTACCTGCACACCCACTGCTCCTTTGGTCTTAGACTTACTTTTCAGAGCTGAACCACACAAACATACTGCTTCCACATGCCTAATGAGTGACACCCTGGCCAAGTACAGCACTTTAACATGCAAGTTGTCTAACAAAACAATTATAGTCTAACTGTAGGCACAAGGGACTTATATACATGTTCATACTATCCCTGCTTGAAGGGGTTTTCTACTAACGATTTTTTTCTTGGGGGAGGGGGGTCTGTTTAAATACAGATTACAGAACTGAGCTCATTAACAATATCTCTTGTAACATCACAGCCATTTTTGGAACAGGCCTCTGGAGAGGTGCTGCAAAAGAATAATGGTAAAGTATAACAGTCTCTGAGGAACAGCCCATGAAAATACCTTTTCTAAATACATACACACTAACAGATAACACAAGTGCTACAAGAAAAGTCTAGTTTTGTCTTCCAACATACAGTTCACTCATGTGGTATTTTAAAAATATTTGGATTTTGAATATACTGGTGTAAAGACCAATTATAAAGTGAGAAGGAAAATGAAAAGTGTTAAATTCTTACCTGGAAGTGTTCAGTACTCAGTTTTAAACAGGATTACATTTCAAGTGTGTTTAAACATCTCTATAAGCCTTTCCCAATTCCTTTGCTTCTCAAAAGCCTTGCTAGCAGGATTGTATGCTTGCCTGATTACATCAATGCATATGAATGTATATATGTAACTCCGCTTTTAAGTTCTTTGTACTTTACCTTATTCTACAATTCAGGAATTACTGGCATTGTTCTGCCTCTCCTGAGCTTTAAGACAACTTGTAAAGTTTTCTAGCCTTATCTAGAAATCTCATAGTCTAAAACAAGTAATTAAAACAGAGAGATCTAATCCTTATAGAAAAATAGGTTTATTGAGTAAATGCATGGGTAGGCATGAAAGAAAAGTCTACTTGTACATTTAGTAGCCAGAAATGAGGAGCCTCATTTAGTTTTTTTTTTTTTTTTTTTTTTTTTAGAGTGAATGTCTAAGAAAATAATTTGAAATCTCAAGGCAATGCTGTTCATTCTTATTTATTTTTTCCCCTAGCCTGATATGCGTGCTATGTACTCTGTCTTCCTAACATTAGGTCCACCTCAAACATTCTCTGTCAAAAACGGAGTCAAAAGAACATAGCAAAGTTAGCAATCAAAGTTAGATCCACATGCATCAAGTTAAAAAAAAAAGAAGGGAGAAGGGCAGAATTAAGCACATCTAGTTGTCTCCCAGGGGCTCCCCATAGTTTGCATAGCGTTCATGGTCCGGGTCACTCAGCACACTCCGCTTCTTGCCAGGAGTTCCAGCCCCGACGTCAGTGCGAGGGTAAGTTTGCAATTTGTGCAATTCTTGAGACAGTTTGCCCAGCACACAAGTACTCAGACTGGCACAGCGTTTGGAAATAGGTCTATCCAGGCTGCAGGGGGAAAGAAAACATGCCCAAAAGAAGAGTAGTCTCAAACATGCATGTTCATGCATTCCTTCCCTAGACAAATAACTACAGTTAGGAGACAAACAAAAAAACTGGAAGAAAACAACCCCTCCACATCACATTGCATGCAAGGAAGGTCCACACAAATGCAGTCAGAAGGAACACACTATTCTTCAGTCAAGTCAATAAGACTTCAGTTCAAAAAGCAGGCTGATTAGCCTTTTGGATGCTGGTAGTTAGGGCACAGGGATTTTTACTTTCAATATACTCAGCATGCTGTTCAGTCTCTCATTCACCATCACCATGCTTCGCAGTACAAGTTCTGTGAGGGTAACGCAAACGCTCTGGCATGCCTGTGCCCTACGGGAGAGGGGCGCGGCGTGCATCAGGAGGAGTACCTCACTCCTGCTGGTGGCTCTCCATGCCCAACAACAGCATGCACTTGCATGACAGAGAATCCAAGAGTGACTGAATGGCCCCTAGCACTCCCACTAGGAAAACATACCTTTCACTGCCATATTTTAACACAACCCCCTCATTCAGGTTCAAATCGCCCTCCATTTTCAGTTGTGAGAAACAGATAGAAGCAGGTTAATAGGTGGAAGCCTCTCTCCTGGTAGCAACATGAGAGGCTGTCTCTGCAGCAGCATCCTTTTCCGAGTCAGCAAGGAGAGCTAGCCGTAACCCCAGAGAAGGGGAAGCCTTAGCCTGCAGAGGGTCTGCTCAGGTGGCTCTTGGTGGAGATCAGACACGCGGTCCCCCTGCCCTCCTCCCAGCCCCAGGACCGCGGTCCTTACCTATTCCCCTCAGAGGCTTGCTCCAGCTCTTCTGCTGTCATCTGTATGAACTCTTTCACCAGTGCATTTAATAATCTGCGAGCTTCATAATCACTTAGCATCACTCGATCTGTTACAGACTCTAAGCCAGGTCTAGGCAGAGGCAAACAAAACAGGATGAATGTAAAACTGGGACTGCTCCAGAGGACTGGAGGAGAGAGGTGTGTCATGCATGCTGCTGACAGCATCTTTCACAGGTGTGAATATACATGTCATGCTCATGCACAGCATTACGTGTTTTATATATGTCATTAAAACAGTGTCACAAGTAACATTATAGTGAATGAGAAATCCGAGTTCTTTTAGTCTGTTTTCTTAGCTCTCTGCAGAATCTTAAGTATTTTCATACCACTCAGATAAAGCGCTCAGCAGCAGGACCAGCTCTTTGCTCCTTACCTGACGGGGGCTGCCTGGAAGCTGTCCATCTGGCACATGACCAAGGCATAGACAGCAAGGAAGGATGAAATCTTCAGCATGACCATGATTCTTCTCTACGACAAAGAGGTACATCAAGCAATTACCATTTTCCTCTCAGTCTTGTAAGATCTGCTAGAGAGGTCATCTTCTGTCTGACACAAGTAGCACAAATGCTAATAGCCTTTTCTTACATTACCTTTTAATTCCTGCTGTTTTACTTCGATTTTCTGAGAATTTTATAACAACTTAAAACTGTTACAGGTGATTAAGAAGGCAGCTTTTCACAGTTCTGTAGTGCTTAACACAGAATTACCCTCAAATTGATGCAAAACACATTCCTCTGATTATGCATACAATATCAAATTCTATGTGCCAGACAGGCACAGTTACAGGGAGGGAGTCACACAAGAAAGCAGCGTTTAGGTTTTTTAAGTGCCGTTGTTAGCACTTCACCTGAAGCTGCTTGCTTCTTGGTACCGTTAGCACAGCAACCTCCCATCTCAAGTTACACTGTAAACATTAAATCCGTTTCAAAAAGCACCCCTACTCCGAGACCAGAAAAATGGTACATTCAGAAAATCTACTGACAAGAACAAAAAGAAGTTTTCAGAGACTGTCACTGAACAGTTTTGCTTTGATGCACGCCTGTTCTTCACAGCATCAGCGCCTCCGGCTCACTCGAGCCCGCACCACCGGCGTCGCCCCCTTGCTCGGCTCGGGGCGGCCGCCTCCCCACGGCCCAAGGAGGCGGCGCCCCACAGCTCCGCGGGCGCTCGGCTCCCCGCCTCGACGCTCCTGCCCTAGGGAAGCGCAAGAGACGGCGACTAACTTTCCGCCCCCCTTTCCTGCAGGGCCTCCCCGCACGCACGGCGGGTGGCAGCGGCGCCCCGGGCAGCAGAAGGGAGACCAGCGCGGAGCGGCCCCGCCGCGGGGCTGCCCTGCGAGACCCGCTGCGATGAAGTCCCCGGGCTGGAGAGGTGAGGAGCGCGGTGCTTACCGGCGTGCGGACCCGCGGTGCGGTGCGGTGCGGTGCGGTGCGGTGCGGTGCGGTGCGGTGCGGTGCGGTGCGGTGCGGTGCGGTGCGGTGCGGGAGGCCCGTGCGCGCCGCCGAGTCGCGGTGCCGCGCGCTGCCCGCCGGCTTCCCTTTATACCTGCCGCCGGGGCAGCGCGCGTGGGCGCCCGCGCGGCCGTCGCCAGCCAATGGGGAGCTCCGCCGCCCGCCGGGAACCCACCCGCCATTGGGCCCCGACCCCCAGCTCCGCGGTTACGTCATCGCCCAGCCCGGGAGCGTCCCATTCACAAAATCGGGCAGTGACTCGGCCCGGCGCGGCAGCCCATTTGCATTGAGGTCACTGCGCGCGCGGGGGGGGAGCCCGCCCCGAGCCATTGAGCTCCGCGCCGCGCCCCGGCACCGCCGCCCGGCGCCGCACGCGCCAGGTGCTTATTAGAGGCGACATCTGCTGCAAGCGCCGCTGCATTGCAGACAGGACGGGACGCGGCCTGGCCGCCGAGGGCCGCGGCTGCTCTGCTGCGGGGCCGCCAGCCGCTCCGGCGGGGAGCGACTTCACCCCGCACTTCGCACAGCTCAGTGATGCGGGTTACCGTTCTCTGGGAATTCCCCCGGCCGGGGCAGGCCCCGCTCCGCTGCCTCCTCGCTCTAGAGCCTCCCCGTTCCTAACTGCACCCGCTCGCACAGCGCTTGCAGAAGCCCGGAGGCTGAGGAGGTGCCCTGTGCCTCGGAGGAGCTGCCCCGGCGGTGCTTCGGGGCCCGCTGGCGCAAACCCGCGTTCCCCTCAGTGCGGCCGCGCTTTCCCATCCCGAGTGAGCGCTCGGGCGAGCCCGGGGGCCGGCGCGGAAAGGGGGGGCGGCCGCGGGTGACGCGGGGCGCTCGCTCCCCCTGACCGCACGGCCCCGAGGCAACACTCCGAGTAGAAATGACAATAACGCAGAGGTCTCGAAGGGCAGGTGCAGCGCCTTGGCGTAGCCCACGCCGCACACCTCGTGCTGCAGGGAAGAGACAAGGGGGAAGAGGCGGATTTCCCCCGCCTTAACGCCGAGCCCGGAGGCGGGCGCGGCGCCCGGCGGGGATTAGCGGCCGGCTGCCCGCCGCCCCATGCATCACCCCGCCGAGGGCCCTCCGTCACGGCCCGCCGGGCCGCACCTGCCGCCCAGGATGTTTGCTCGCCCCCGCCGCGTTTGCCGAGGCGCCGCCAACCTCCGCCCGGCGGCGCGCACGGGGCGGCTGCTACGCGCAGCGGGCTGCTGCCCTCCGGCGCCGGGAGGCAGAGAGCGGCCGGGCGGCCCTGCGCGGTGCCGCCGCAGCCGCAGCCGCAGCCGCCCCCGCGCCGTCCTGTGCGGCGGTAGCCGGTGCCCGGTGGGGCGGGCTGGTGCGGGGCCGCTCCCCGTTTCCGTAAGGCCGCCGAGATCGCACATGGGGCAGCACAACGAGGCCGCTGCGCCCCGGCTCCGCGGGACGGGCGCTGAATGCAGCTCCTCTGAAATCTAGATCCCTCACTTGGCTGCTTTAATGGATGCGCGAGTTTTCCTATTGATTTCTTGGCTTTTCTTCGTTTATTTTTCACAGAACCTGAACATACGGCAAACTCCTGATGGTAAAAATAGTGTATTTCACCTGGAAGTGAATAAAGTCCGAGATAAGCGCGGAACAGGTATTCTTTTGTTAATGCGATTCTAGGTTTGAAGCGTATAAAGAGGAACATAAACATACTGAAAACGCGGGCAATTCGCTGATTATCCGAGGAAGGCTTCTGCTTTTCGTTGCTGCCGCCGGCCCTGGGGGCTCCCCGCGCCCTCCGAGCGAGCCGTGCCCCCTCCCTCCGCGGGAGCCGGCGGCACGACGCGCCCGCGGGGCGCTTCAGCAGCTCCTGCCTCTCCGCTTTTTGCAGAAAGACGATTGCAAAACGGGTTAGGGTTTTCAAATGACAAGTCATTTTTTTTTCGTCGTAAGTTTTCCTGCGTTACGGTCCCCGGGGGGGAGGTCTTTGAGCTCTCTAACCCGTGGCCGCGTTGCTCCGCTCACCTGCAGCCCGCAGTACCGAGAGCGAAGCCGGTGCAGATCCGCAGCGTGGCGGTGGTGAGGTGTGAGCTGCTGCGGTGACACCTGGCGCGCGCGCTCCGTGCCCACGCGCAGCGTCTGGGGGCTCCCGCCTGGCCTCCGCGCCCGCGGAGCCCCGCGCGCCCGGGCTGCCCCCCGCGCTGCCCTTCGGCTTCCTGCGCCGCGCTGCTCCCGGCGGAGGCTCCCCCCCCTCACGCACACAAACCTGGAGTTTTCGTTTGAAATAACGAGTCTATCACACTCATTCCCGTCGGGGTGATCTTTAAAAATCTCCTGGAAGAGGGAGTTGCAGTATCTGATTTTAAATCCCTTACTTTCCCGCGAATCTTATTCTGATTTCTAAGCTAGTCTTTCTGAGGTTGCAGTTCGTTGCTTAGTTTACGAACGTTTAACATCCAAAAGTAGCATCTAAAGAAACGATTCAGCATTACTTTCACTGCTTCAAACACCACTATTCTTTCCCCCTTCCTCTGTTAACAGTTAACCCCTTACATTTGGGGGGGGGGATTTATACCTTGTCTGCATAGAATATTTCTGTTTTAACCTTTAAAATTGCCAACAATTCTGTAAGACTAGTATATTTCAATTCTTGGGGGTGGGGTGGGGGGATGCCTATCTCATTTTATCTTGTGGCTGATTCCAGTTAATCCAAGTACTTTTCTTGCCAGTGCAACTCAGCCTCGGACTGGAGCCTGTGGGATGCAGTGATTACAAGATTTCGGATGCCAGCATTTCCACTTTAAGCTTTCACAGGAAGAAACGTAAATTTAAAGCAACAGGTATTAAAACTAATAGATACACTTTTGTGCACATATGCATATATAGATGAAATAGTACTTGCAGGTTGGCAAGCGCTCTGACTGCTTCTTGCCAGAGCTGATGCAGGGACTCCCAGCTGGACTGCTTGTCCTTTTTCCCCTCAGGTATGTGTCTGCTGGTCCCACCAGACACGTTTTCTCCTTGCAAATCTCTCTTCTCTTGTACGTAACATAGAGAAGAAAGTATACCAATTACAAAGAACTCTAAAGTCTGGTTTGTCTATATTTGGAAGTTGTGAAAGAGATACAATACAAGACTGTCGCAAGATAATGGTCTCCTGTTGCTAGATAAATCCCAAACTAAAGGTTAAGCATTCGTGGAAAAACTAGCATAGAGGGGTATTTATGAGCACCCCACGAGGAAAGCAAGATACTTACTGAAACCATGTTTCAAGGAACTTGTTCTACATTTTGCAGTGGCAGATAATATATCAGGTAAAATAATCAATGGGTATGGGTTCAAAGTAGACGAACTTGAAGAGCTACAGAAAGGCTGCATTTGTTAAAAGAAATCAGATTATATAAACAATGTGCAGCTCCAAGTAAAAGGAATTTCCATTCAAAGAAATTAGTTTAAGTTTCTAGGGAGGAAGAGAGGAAGAAACAACTTTCCTATTTTAAAATGACTTTCCTTCTCCACGCTAGATACAACTCCTGCTTAAATCATGTTAAATAGTAGAATATTTTAACTAACATGTTTTAAAGTGCAACTGTTTTCTCCTACTTTAGACATTCCCATTACATCAGCAAGCTGTAGACACTGCAGTGAGGTTCTTAACTGTTACCAGCTGACATGTTAAACAAAAATATTGTATCTACAGGGTATGTTGAGATTTTTGTTCAATAGTAAAATGTAATTCTTCAGTTACAAGACTCTGAGCTGCACAGACACAATTTCCATTCCCAGTAATGGCTGCATATCTGACAACAGAGGACTCTAAAAGGATAGACAGGGACAGTGCCACAATCCATAGCTACAGCAAATACTTCATGATGGAGGTGAGCATGATTCATGTCTCTGCTCTCTCTAAGGCTTGATCTTCATAGTACCTAATTAAGCCTTTTGTAGATGAGGACATTTCATGACAAAACCAGCTGTAGAAATCAAACAGCCTTTTTCTACAAAGAGAAGCCTGAGAATTACTTATCTGTGTTTGGGATGGACGCATTTGGCTATTGAATTCAGCATCCCATTTCTAACAACAGCCAGAAAGCCGTTCCACGTGAGACGACTCCACAGAGCACGCCGGGGGAGGTGAGTGCTGATGAGCCCCTGTGAAAGCACCACTCTAATGTGGGGTGGCAGTCAGCTCTGTAGAAGGGGGTGTAAGCTGAGACGAAGGTAAGGACGCCATGCTGTTGTGAAAGCAAGCTGTATATTAAGAGGGGTATCATGTTTAAGACGCAAGAGGTAATCCTTACACTCTACTTGTCATTGATGAGATCCCAGCTGGTGTACCCTGTTCAGTATAGCATGACATACCTCAACACAGGTATGGACGAGTTGGAGAAACTCCAGAAAAATACCAGTAATAATTATTAGAGATCCCATAACATGCTTTAGGAGAAAAAGAAATGGAAGAATGGGGAAGCATTTAGTTAAGAGAAGAAAAGACTATGGAGAATGTGCTAATAGCTTTCAAAAATATAAAGATTTGCCATTAAACAGTAATAATCTACACTGTTACTACATTCAAAAATATACAGGCTTAAAAGGCAACAAGGAGTATGCCACACATTAGAAGGAGCTGTCTAAAATTATGAATAATGACATATAAGAATAGGTTGCATTGCAGTTACGGCATATCTATTATTGGAGGATTTTATACCGTGGTAGTCTAACATCTGTCAGGAATGACATATGTCTAGTTGATCCTTCCTGCTGGGAAGGAACATGGTCTGCTAGATACACTCTCATCATCTTTTCCATCTCCATTTTCTGTGATTCTGTAATTTTAATAGCTAGAGATTGATTTAAACTCTGAAACGTAATATCATATGTCATCCAAACTTTTGTTAGCATTAGCTTTTGCAAAACTTGCATCCTTAAATTGTCTAATTTCTTGCTTTATTCTGTTTCTATAGTCTCCTCAAAGGTCGTATTCAGATTTAGAATAAGTAGGCTTCAAGCTTATTCACACAAATAATGTTTCATACATTTTCCTTGTTGTTCGGTTTAAATTTGGCCAACAATGAGAGCCTTTTTTATAAAATGTAGTAGTTTCCTGAGAGCCACAGTGCTAATATAGATCTCAACACTGCAGGGTTCCCTTTTCAACAGAGATCAAATGTGTATTTAGGCCACTTCAGTGATGGCCACTTTCTCAAGAGTGGAACTGCCATTGGAATTAATTACTGGAAAATCCATGAATCAGTCTGGAATCAAGCTAAGTTCTTCCAGAATGCCTTAGAAAAGCTTCTAGAGTGACCATCAAAAGACATTTTAAACAGAAGTTCAATGCTAGATTGCTTTAATTTCATGGAAACATTCATACTGAGCTTTGGTTTTGCAGAAGTTTTACTGTATATATTCAGAATTTGGTGCAGAATAATGAGACAAACCGGGTCACATTCTCACAGAGGTTTGCTTGGCCAGGGAAAAGGGACAGACTGTGGGAAGTTGTCTGTGGCTTTGTCCTCTTCCGTCCCATGTAACCATAGCTCAGCTTCAGAATCGTGTAGCAGAGGCCCCAGCCCTAACGCGTGCCACCAGGCAGCACACGCCACCCTCTGAGAACTGGCAAAACTCAGCAGCGCTCCAGCCAGACCCGCTTCGGTCTCAGGCTGTCGCTCCGACACGCTGACGAGGGGAGCTCGCAGCTCACCGGACACAGCTAGCGTCAGCCCTGCCGTGTGACCAGGGTAATACAACGGAGACAAACTGTGGAGGAAAATCTGAATCTGTTTCAAGTTCAGTACCTATTTCTACTTCAGTTTTACACATTCTCCAGTTAAGATAAGAGATGAACAAACTCCTTACCTGGAAGTGACCTCAGAACACAAAACTAACCCTGTTAAGCAATAGCATGGTTATAAACCTTTGATTTGACTGCTTGCACAAGTGTGCTATTAGTATCCTACATGTCATAAGAGCTTGTCAGCAAAATATGGCAAGAAATATATGCTAAAGCCTCAAGTTAATCCAAAGTTTGTTCTTGACAGGATATAAGGACAGTGGAAGATCTCATGTCATCATTTTATTCTTAGCCTTGAGAGTAGTGAGATGTGATTAAGTCACAATGTAACTTAATATTTTTATCAGTCCTTTCCAGGACTGTTCAGTTGCTCCAGCTATACATCCCTGCTGGTTCCAGTAATGCCATCTATATGAGGAGGTCCAGGCTCAGTTGTTTTTCAGCTGACTGTTTAATCACTGGTCACTTGACAAAAGGAACTTGTGCAAGGGCAACAGTATAGCCTACACCCTTTGCTACATGAAAGACTGAGAAAGCTCTCTCTCCTTACAGAGCTGATAAATAGTACATAAAGGCAAAGGCTACTATCATAATATTTGCTGATCTACTTACAGCACAGTTTCTGGGAACCAATAGTCCTATGAGGCTATCAATTAAAAAGATAAATTCCTAAGTGTATGCTTTAAATTAACCTAAGTATACCCTGAAAGTTCAAAAACCAAACAGCAACTAAAATATGGCAGAAGCATCTTTGAAATTACAATCTTGAAGTCAGCATCATAGTTTTCTGAGTTTGTTTGACAATGTTAAATGTTTAGGCATGGTAGAACTGTGATTAAGGAAATGTTTATTTTCAGCAACAGAACAAACTCACAAAGGAAAACTAGGTTTTTCTGTTTTAGCAAATCTATAAAGCTCTGTCATCATTATAGGCTTATCTAAGGAGATGTAATCTAGAAGCTGATAATTTGTTATGATGATACAGGTGTGTTAAAAAGAGCTATGTAGTTGTAATAGATAAATCTGCACATGACTCTAAGCTTCTCAGGGGGCTTATGAAATGAATTTCTTCAGGGTGTTCAGTGCATGTGTATTTTACACGTCTATACAGATCTCTCTCTCTCTCTCTCCCCCCTGCCCTGCACCCAAGAGAAGGAGCAAAATCTTTACATACCAGTCTACAAAGAAGTTGGTTTTTTGTATGATATTTTATAAATACTGGTGTGACTTAACTGGATAGAGAAGTCATTGTAGGAAGGGCAAGAACTTTAGCCTGATAAATGTTTATCTTTTTTCTAGAAGTGCAGTAAAAAAAATCAGTGTTAAAGAAAGCAAAAGCCTGTTTAGACAGTAATAAGTATTGTGGCTGTAATACCAGTTGGTGAGCTATTTAATGGACATTGGAAACTATTTTATTTTTTTCCCAAGACTGTAACAGAGGCACCATCAGGATCTTAATATTGTTACTAAAAGAACAGTCACATCTATCAATGTATTTCTTCAAATTCCCTCAAAGTGCAAAGCTGCTTAGAGCTGTGTAGCCACTTCCAGTCAATGGATCGCTTTCTGCTTTTCTTGATAAGACCTGGGAGCACAGTCATTTCCTGTTACTTGATTGTCTCCAACTTCTCCTTGCAGAATTTATAATGCAAAGTAATTGTGAATCTTGATGACTAGACTGTTTTAGAAGAATTTAATAAAGATACATTTTAATCGGTTCCTTTATTTAGCCATCATTTTTATAGTTAAGAAAACCTATTACTCATCCTATGAGTTTGCTCAGTTGATCATCAATGATTAAGATGAGTAAAACCTTCCAAAAGCAGCAATTCAGCACAAAGTGCTTCACCCCCCCTCCCGCAAAGAAAGAAAAAAAGAACAGTCAGAGAGTGGCAAGGAATCTTGCCCTTGGGCAGCGCATGGAGGTTAAGTCTTCCAGCCCTAAATCCGTGTTCAAAAGTGGCTTCAGCTGTTCACGAGGATTTATGTATCACTCATTTCTGACAACTTTCAATTGCATTTATCCACGCTAGTCCTTTCTGCGCTCCGTTTAATCATGTGTCCTTTAGAGGTTCTCAGATCTTTAATCTTGGCTGATTGACCGGCTTTTCACGTTTGGCTTAGCCAAAACTGACTTCACTGTTCTGCAGTAGTGCTCTTCATTTTCTCATCCTGTGTTGCAGTAATACCACCACCTCTTCTGCATCACCAAAGCTCACATGCTGTAAGGTCAGTTTTGATTGTTCTCTCTCCTGCTTAAAGATAATAGTCAAAGCTTGTCTGCTTTCCTCTCCATAAAAGTCTATTCGTTTCTTTTCAGTCAAACATTCAGATTTTTCTTCTGTATCTTATTTTCCTCTTCTGGGTCTTTCCTGTGCTGAATTTGCTTGTGGTTTTCCCTTCAAAATGCTCACTGCCAAAATTGTCAATCTCCTTTCCTTTCTTTTCTTATACAGGTGCAGTGGAAGGCATGATCATTAAAACTTTGGGTGCATATGAAATATTACACACTTAAATAACAGAATATTAAAGATAAAATGTAAAAAGCCGTAGCACTTTTTCCTGTGTTTCCACAGACATTTTGAGAACTAGTCAAGTATCATCTTCTCTACGGGAATCGAGCAGGAAGAAAAGTATCAGCCTCTTTTTGTTTTCTCCAAAGACACAGACTAATATATGTAAGCGATTTACATCCTTATAACTGACACTACAGTAATACCATATAATTATACACCATATAATTGCATAATGTATCTGTCACATAAATGTTCTTACTCCCATTATAATCAACAGTAATATCATTATGCAAGTTAATCCTGTCTAATTGTCTGTAGGCTGTGAATTAGTCTTTCTCATGCTGTTTGGAAGTATTTTCTGACCAGCCAGTCTGTGTTCCTCTATTCACCTGCATATGCTGAGCTGAAGTGAGTGAAGTGAAAGGGGAGACCCCCTTCTTTGTTGAAATGTGTGTAAATAATGAGGTTCAGTTCAGTCCGTTTGAGCTCGCATGCTACAGCACAACTGCTCAAGCACACTGCACATCTCGTTTGTCCAGACGCTTTTGCCTTCTTGTGAGAAATCTGAGGGCACTGACGTTGAAATGCCGACATTTCTGTGGGTATGGTCTAGTTACGTCAGAGTCAAGAGACCAGGCACTGTCACATTGAAAGAAAGGATGAATAAGTAACTTAGAAGAAGTAAAAGATGAGAAATATACCCCTGGCAGTGCTTGAGCCACCTCTCCACATCCTGACAGACTGGGTGGGATTTTGGTACGGGATGTCTACACTGACATATGCTTTACAGGCATTTTTCAGCTTGGACAAAGAAGGTGCTGAGGCCTGCACAACTCGCTACTCCTCACACGAAGCTCACCTGACAGCCAGGAGTCTCCACCGGCCCTGACCCAGGGAAACCAGCACGGACCCCGGCCCAGCACCCAGCCAGCCTTCAGTGCGGGACAGCACTGGGCACCAACAACTCTGCATGAGAAAAGTGGTCAGTATTGTTGCGCTTGCCTTTGTTATAGGTTAGTTACTGGTGTATTGTGCTGTGATAGATACGTGATGTTTTATCTTTTCTCCTCAACCTGCCCATCTTGGGCAAACGTGAGCGGGCACAGCCAGTTTGATTGCCCTGCAGCCTCGCAGCGGACTTGCTGCCAGATCGCCAGCCCAAAAGCTGTACCTGGTCCTTTCCCAGCTCCCCGCCCTGTTCTCCCTTCCTGCCTCAGCTCCTACCTCTCCTCTGCGCTCCCAGACTGCCGGCCCTCGCTGCCTGTGGTTTCATCCCCTGCCTCCTGAGCAGCGTCTGGTGCCCTCCTCAGCTGCTGTGCCGTGTGCCTCAGCTCGGTATCGCCCCATTCAAAGCCGAATATCCCATCACAGAAGCGTGCTGAGAATTAAGTATTCGGTCGTTAGATAATCAAATACATAGTGCGTTTTAATCAGTCGGGTTATTAATGAAGTTTATCAGCGAGTTTGTTACGTGTTCAGATTCTAACAACCTTTTTATCGCTCTGTGTAAAGGTGCTAAGAATAATTCAACAAAAAAGAAACCTCAGGCAGGAAACACGCGATTTTAATAGGGCAGGGATGCTTCTGTGATGCCTAAAACTCCTCGTAAAATAGCGGTAATGCAATAGCAAAAACAGTGTGAGCGGCAGCGGAGAGGAATGTTTTATGGTCTCTTAGCAGGATGTTGCGTCGCAGAGCGGGGCTGCTTTCCCCCGGGCTCTCCAGAGCCGCTCGAGCCCTCTCTCCCGGTCTCATCCCGCTGCACGCCCCAGCGCCTGCACCGTGCGCGCCGTGTCCTCGCTGCTCGGTCCCACGGAGGCCACGCAGGGGGCAGAGGCGCCGGGGCAGCGCCGCGCCGCCGGGCGGGGGCGGAGGGAGAGAGGGAGGGAGGGAGGGAGCCGCGGCGCGCCGGGACCCCTCTGCCGCGCCCCCACGCCGCGGCGGGGCGGGGCCGCCCGGGGCCAATGAGCGCGGGCGCCGTGCGGCCGCCGCCCAATGAGCGCGGCGGGCCGGCGCGGCGCGGCGGCAGGAGGAAGCGGCGCGGCCGCGGCTCGGGGCCATGCGGCCGGCGGCGGCGGCGGCGGGCGGCGACAGCGGCAGCAGCAGCACCGGCCCCGGCAGCACTGGCCCCGGGCTGCTGCTGCTGCTGCCGCTGGCGCTGCTGCCGCTGGCGCTGGTGGTGCGGCAGCTGCTGAAGCAGCGGCGGCCGCCCGGCTTCCCGCCCGGCCCCGCGGGGCTGCCGCTCATCGGCAACATCCACGCGCTGGGCGCGGAGCAGCCGCACGTCTACATGCGGCGGCAGAGCCAGATCCACGGGCAGGTACCGGGGGGCCGCGGGCCGGGCCGGGCGGCGCAGGGGCGGCTGCGGGAAGCCGGGGCGGCTGCGGGGCCGCGGAGCGCCCCGAGGCTCCAGGGCGAGAAAGGCCCGAGGGAGAGACGCCAACGCCCCGGCAGGGAGGGAGCGGTGCCGGGGAGCGATGTCGGCTCCGTGGCGCCGGGCTCCCTCTGCCGGGCGCGGGGCCTGGGGCGAAGCGGCCGCTGTCCCGCGCAGCCCCCGCGCGGGAGCCCCGTCTCCGCCCGCCCCAACCCGGGGCGCGCACGGCGGCAACAAAACACACACCAGAAAGGCGGCGGACAAGCGGGAGGCGCTTGAGCGATGCAACGTTTCGCTGAGAACAGTTTGCTTTGAAGTGCTGTAACTGGGATACTTGGGATATTTACCTACAGAGAATCATTACCTTTATAGGAGAACGGATTTTTTCAGTTTCTTCCCTTTCATATTTTCTCATACATCAGACGTTTCTTTTCTTGCAGTTACTTTTGGTCTCTGTTAGAGAAAAGACTTCAGCAATTAGGCTGTCTGTGAACCTTCCCCAAATATCTTCTGAATTCCTCAGTCAGCTTCAAGCAACAGCTAAATCCTTTCAAGTTTCATGAAAGCTGAACCCAGACTGGCTCCCCGAGCAGGAGAGAGGCAGGCAGTTCTCAGCATTTGTAAGTGTGTACATGTGCACACACTTTTGGTAGCAGCTGGCCAGTCAGCCCGCAGGCACTAGCCAGCCATTCAGCATGCAATAGAAAAAAGTAAAAAGTGTTTCTAGCAAAATATTAGGATGAATAGTATGGAAATAGGAAGGAAAATATATAATCAAATAAATTAAGCTTTTCTACTTGCTTGGAATGCTGTGAGCAGTTCTGTCCATCTGCTGTCAGAAAGGAGCCGGCGGATTTTCAAGCAACTTGAAGAAGGCCAATCTGGATATTGAGGTCTCTGGAAAAAGACAACAAAGAGATTAAAAAAAAATAGTATTGTATAATGTAGGAAGAAAGATAAAAAAGCTAGATCAAAGTGTACAAAAGTCACAAATGGTCAGGAGAAATACATCGGGAGTTTCTTCTTGTCACATAAAAAAGGAATAGAAGAATGGTAATAATAGAAAAAACTAAAACTTGATAAAAGGAAATAGTTTTCACAGAATGCATAAGACGACTAACATTTTTTACTTCATATAGTGGAAGTAAACAGCTCTGAGAACAAGGAAAAATTGTAGGGTTGTATAGGTTAAAATATCAGTGTTACAATGTTAAAAAGTATGAAAGGGATACAGAATTTCAGTCTTCAGAGTTTAGGCTAATTTTTAATTTTTAGAATTTAGGATAAGATTTTCATTTTGTTTATCCTGTATGTGCCTTCTGCAGGATTCATTGCATCTTTCTCCAAAGTACCTAACGCTGACCACTTCTGGTAACAGGAGGTGGGACTAGCGAGGCTATGCTAGCATTTGCTGGCTGTCACCACGGCTCTCGCATCTGTCGTCTGATGATTCTGTCCAGTTTCAGGGATCAGAGGGACTAGATGGAGCTTATTTTCATGACTGACACCACTTCTGTGTCTGCCATTACTACATGACATTTTCGAAGTCTTCATGATATGAACATGTGACTTCAGTCATGCTGCGCATAACCAAATGCAGCCATTGGAATTTACATTTCCTAAGGAGAGGAGGAGGAGCAGATACGGCAGTGAAACTTTCCTTCCTCCTGTGGAGACAGTCCCTGCAAATTAGAAAAGTAGACAATTATTTTATTTCTAGTTCTTCCGTAAAAAAACTATATGGCATATCTATTAATGTTAGGGGAAAAATATATTTTTCTGATATATGTGCATTGTGGTAACAAATCACATTTTTTCTTAGTGACTGTACGAAAGCATCCCCAATCCTTACTTCGGAGAGCTGGCCACTGTAGTTGCATTGCAAAGCACAGAATGTAGCATGGGCTCATTTACTGCGTCTTTTGACAGGTTTGACAAATTATCTCACAAAAAACTCTACGATGCCACAGTTAGGTTACTGGTGGAACCTCTAGTTATCTGTATGCTTTACTGAAATTTATTCAAGTCTGTATTTTGCACTGATGTTTAGTGTTGTTCCATATTTTCGTTGCTTGTTTTCATTATTTGGTCTTGAGATTTACTTGTGATAACATTTTACAATCTTTATTATGTTTTTTTTTCCCCTCAAAGATTTTCAGTCTTGATCTTGGAGGTATATCTGCTATTGTACTGAATGGCTATGATGCAGTAAAAGAATGCCTTGTCCATCAAAGTGAAATTTTTGCAGATAGACCATCTCTTCCTTTGTTTAAGAAGCTGACAAACATGGGAGGTAAGTGCTACTGTGTTAAACATAAATTTATTTTTTGCCCCATAGATGGGTTTATGATCACATAAAACATTTGCTTTAGGTATTTTTCTCTACTTCCTTATGTCCTTGCATAAAATACTTGATGCTTCTTTGAAGATATTAAAGATTCTTTTCAGTTGTGGAAAGAATTGTCTCATGTGGATTGTAGTCCATAGCAAGAGATGTGTAATTCTTTGCCTCCAAATTTTCCCCCACACAAATTAGTGACAGTTCATGGGCCACTTTGTTTGTTCCTGGTCATCAATTAACTTTGAAGCATCTGTTAGTTTATCTTTTGGCTATGGTCAGTGAAAGCATCTTCTGAGATAGCTACACTTATCTCTTACTAGAATTCTTCCAATTGTTCAGTGTAAATTTCGAGTAACGTTTTCTTTTGCATCTAGTCTTGCCTTCTGAGTAGATTTAGTCCTCGTGAGTTGCCAGATTTGCTTTCTATAGCCTTCTTATTAAAAACATCTGTAGTAGATGGGCCTTTAACATCCAAAATCTTTTGGATGAGGAATTTCAGGAATTGGCGGAATTTCAGAGCTTGCAGCTCAAACTGAATTTCTGTAGTTCAGTAGCTCAGTATCTCTCCGTGGTGATTTTTTGCTCTTTGTTTTCTTTTATGCTTGGTGTTGCAACATCTCTGTTGCACTACCTGTTTTACTTTGTGCTATAAAGCTTTCACCCGAAATCCCAAAGTTGCACCTGTCTCCGGTTTGGCATGCATATTGTAACAGAGCTCTCCTTCGTACGTTCAATATTCATTTATTTACTTTTCTTAAACTGCTTAATTTAACTACTTTTAACCTAGACTAATTCTTACCAGGTATATTCAGGAACTGCACTAACTTAAAAGTGGCTATGCCAGTTCCTTATGGGTCTTGGCACTTTTTTTTTACTTGAGATGTTGAGAGACTGCTTTGAAGTCATTCAGTATCTGAATTTTCTGAATTCAAGTTTAATAGGAAACCTCATTTTATATTACAGAAAGATCTCATTTCTTAGCTTGTGTTTATCAGATGTATTACTTTGAGTAATTGCCGAGTAAGAACAGTGAAGAAAGGGAAACATGGACTTTAGCACACTATAACAGCCACAGTATACACTTTGTGTCCTAGGAGGACTTGTGTTTTCATTGCTAAAATGCTTTCATTTCTTTACGGATACACAATACTCTTGATGTACCTGCTGATGTTGCAGTCATGCTGCACGCTGCTGTGTGGAAGTATCCTTAGCAGTCATTCCATCTTAAATCCAATTTTCATATATATGAAATGAGTCCAAATTGATCTGATATGTCTTTACACAAAGGTACAAAATCTGTTACCCTGCTAGGATAGGTTAGGCACATGTATGTCAGGAGTAGTATAGGTAAACCTAATTCAGCTTTGAGACAGAGAGATCATTTATATAATCAGTCACTTAGTGGTTCTTCCAGTCATCATGCTATCATTTGTAATTTATAATTTATAATTTACCTTTAGAGTAGACTGATACTTTAAATAGTTTTATCATCTTATGGGGGAAAAAATAAAGAGTTGCATAAAATACTGTGTCAAAATATTTTTTCAGGCTTACTGAACAGTAAATATGGCAGAGGATGGACAGAACATCGCAAATTAGCCGTAAATACCTTTCGAATTTTTGGATATGGTCAAAGGTCCTTTGAACACAAAATTTCAGAAGAATCGATGTTTTTTCTTGATGCCATTGATACATACAAAGGCAAACCATTTGATCTCAAGCACTTGATAACAAATGCCGTTTCAAATATTACTAACTTGATTATTTTCGGAGAACGTTTTACATATGAAGATACTGAATTTCAGCACATGATTGAGATTTTTAGTGAAAATGTTGAATTAGCTGCTAGTGCTTCTGTATTTTTATATAATGCTTTTCCTTGGATTGGTATCTTGCCATTTGGGAAACACCAGCAGCTGTTTAAAAATGCAGCAGAAGTCTATGACTTTCTTCGTGATCTTATTGAACGTGTCTCTGAAAATAGGAAGCCTCAGTCACCTCGACATTTTGTAGATGCATATTTAGATGAGATGGATTGCAATGAAAACGATCCAGAATCTACATATTCAACAGAAAACTTAATTTTCTCTGTTGGAGAACTCATCATAGCTGGGACAGAAACCACAACAAATGTTTTAAGATGGGCAGTGTTATTTATGGCTCTATATCCAAACATTCAAGGTAAGGTTTTTGACATTTTGAGGAACTGATACACTTTCCTATTGCAAATTTAAAATGCTTTTTCAAAGTAGTAATTTGAAGTGCTATCCATAGTCCTAACCAAAAAGAAAGGTTTGTATATATTACTCCATCAGATCATTTTCTAAGTATATTATGGGCATATGTGAAAAGCTTATTTTTTCTGCAGATGAAGGAGATATTAAGTACAAAGATAATATTTTACTATATTGTTTTGTGAATAAATTTTTATGAAGTTTTAACAATTTTTTAAAATAAAGAATTTATCCTAAAATATGTAAGTTTAGTGGTACGATGCATAATATTGGTTGGCAGATGCATTAAGTCATCAGCAAAAATTATGTAAATCAGGTTTTGGCAAAGTGTTTGGGTACAATTTCTTTTTATCCTTAAGAGCCTCAATTCACAATAGACTTACAGAGATATATTCATACTTTCGCAAAAAGGCATTTAAAAATAAAAACATGTGTTAGAGTCATTCTGAAGTGAGGTAGCCATATGGATGTTTGAATGCCAGCCCAGACATTTTGTGCAAGAATTTGGAATTCAGAGGCGAACAGTCATGCTTCTTGTTTCACTGCCCACACTTCGCTTTTCCTATCAAAACCTTATCGGTACTTAGTTCAACTGAGAATTTTCAGTTTTTGGAGAAAAAGCAGATGAAATGACTCAGACATTAAGACTTGGAAAGTTACTGTTTATACTTTAACCAAATAATACTGCTCTAACATCAATTTAATCATCTGTAGAGTGGGGATTACAACACTACCCATGGCTATAAAGCTCTTGAGATCTGAAGTGCTGCATGGGAACCAGATATTATATATGACTGATTACATTTTCTTCTTAGGGTAATAAGTGCATGACTTTGTGCTTTCTAATTTTCTCAGTTAGAAAAATTTTTAATTTAAAATGGATGGGCAATAAACAATTATTCTTTTTTAAATTAAAGGTCAAATTTTGTAATAACACTTTAGTTAAATACAGCTTTAAAAAACAAAGATTGAAAATTAAAATATATAATGCTAATTACATATGTGAAGACCTGACACGCTATAAACAATACAGATCATTTGGATTAAACAAAAAAAATTGATGCCCAACTTTTTTAGGGTTTTTTTTTTTTTTTTCACTATTACTATTTTAAGTCTCATGTTCACCAAACTGGTTCAAATACTGGTTAAAATATCTGGCTAAGCAAGCAGAACCAAAGTTTGCTCAAATATCTTCTGACAGCCCCAACTTCTCATATATTTTCTTATTTCATCTTTTCCAGTTAAGATGATTAATTCATTTAACACAAGGAAACTGATCAGAGATTAAAAAAAAAATTGGAAAACTTTTTTCATCTGGCCCAGGAGTAAAAGCAAGGTCTGACAGGACTTTAAATGACAGGATTTGAAATGTTAGTTCTAAAAATCTTGAAGGACATGAAAGAGAAGTACCCAGCTTCAGTTCACTAAATACAACTGATAATTTTTTGTGGAAGCTTAAAACTGCTTTTGCTATTTTTAACTAGTCAGCACATTTAAGATGGCTAACAACAAATGGATTTAAGAAAAAATTAATGCTTCTGAGTTTCATTGATTCCTGTATATGCTTAACACAATATAATAAGCTATCAAAAAGAAAAAAATAATATAATAAAATGAAAAAATTAGAATCTGATTACTTAAACTTTAGGACGCATATATACATGCTTCATATTTTTGTTAACAAGGAGGTGCATTAAGTGCCATAATCAGTCAAAAGGGTATATTTGTTCTTTACAGAATATAAGAATATTTTAAGTATAAGAAGCTTAAATGCAAAAAAGTTCACTTAAAGTTTGACCTGCTGATCTAAATCAGTCTGTCCTGCCTCACAAACAACATCCAGATCTTAAAACAAGAACACTCTTACTCTTTTTCCATTAAGATCTGACCAAGATAATATTTTTCAATGGAGATCAAGAAAACTTTGTAGTTTTGCATCTCTTAAACATTGGCCAGTTTCATAGAGATCCACTCACCTGAAATCAGCTTCTGATCTCAGATTTTCCAACATAAGTTCCTGAATCAGGATTCAAAATCAGTTTGTCTGAGTAAAAAATAAAAATTACCAATGTTTTACTTATTTAGACTTTCTCCATCTAAGTATTACAATATACACTGATACATGAGTAGATTACGAAATGTACTTTCACTAAGCCGCTTCTTGTCTCTTTATTCTGATGTGCAATGTTAACTTCAGATTAAAGAACCTGGTGATTCTGCTATAATTTTTCCATCGTTGCCCGACTCTTCATTACTGAACCCACAGGAACTGTAAAAATCCAACTTTATATTAAATAGGGGTTGTTTCAGCAGTTCAACAGTTTCAGCAAAGAAAGCGTATCAGAAAAAAAGAAAGAGGTTTGAATCTATATGAGATTATTTAAATAGCCTGTGAAATTATTTAAAAAAAGCTTAAAGAAGAAAAATTTAATTTGTTGCTTTACAGTTAAAATTTAGACTCTAACTACTGCTGTCCCTCTTACTCTCATTTTATTGTTATGGATATTTCAGTTTAAGAATGAATGATTTTATACTGTAAATTTCTAAAGAATCATGACAGAATTAAACAAGGGAAAGTTTAAGTGACTTATTTCAGAATTATCTGTGTCCACTTACGTATTTGATGTACTTTGTCTTTGCAGTCTGATGCTTGTTCTCTTAGTTTTGAAGAGCTCCAGAAATAAAAATATACTGAGCAAAGAAAAGTATATTAAGGCATCATATTGAAAATAATTATTTTGAAATGAAGATTACTGATGTATATGCTAGTAGGAATTCCTAGTAGCAGGATGAGGAAAACAGAATCTGAATTTAAGAGCTTATAAGGTACTATATTGTTGTATAAGACATTTTATGTTTCAGTATTCTTGTAAAAGTATGTATTTTATATCCTTTAATTTTTTGTTTAAACTATTACACAATAAACAGAGGGGTTTTTTTTCCTTTTCCTAACAGGACAAGTTCAAAAAGAAATCGATTTAGTCGTCGGCCCAAACAAAATGCCCACTTTAGAAGAGAAATGCAAAATGCCGTACACTGAGGCAGTTCTGCATGAAGTTCTAAGATTCTGTAATATAGTTCCACTAGGTATTTTTCATGCAACTTCTAAAGATACTGTTGTGCGTGGTTATTCCATTCCTGAAGGCACTACAGTCATAACAAACCTCTACTCTGTTCATTTTGATGAAAAATACTGGAGCAACCCAGAAGTGTTTTTTCCTGAGAGGTTTTTGGACAGCAGTGGGCAGTTTGTCAAGAAAGATGCATTAGTTCCTTTTTCACTAGGTAAGAGTGATTCATTCCATTATTCTTCTTCAGAAATCTAGAAACGTAAAACATGTAAGTGATGGCAATAAATCAGGAACGGACAGCATGATACAGAGTATCCACAGTGCTGATGAAATAGCTATTTTAAAATTGTATTCAATATAAAGCTTAATATTAATCTTTTATATAGATGAGCATTTTGTTATATAAAGTAATAAAAAAGATAATACTATCTCTTTATCTGAGGGTTTTATACATTTCAGATTATTGTGGTAAATAAGTGATGTTTGTTTTGCAATTAATGTGCATAGTCCTTTGCTGCTGCAGTTATTACATACAGGTGATTTACACAGCCAGCTTTCAAATTTCAGCACTCAGATCAGCACCAGAAATTGCAGCTATTATTCAGAACTAGCTTGGGAGTCAGTATATAGTATTGCCTTGTCTTGAGGAAGTATTCTGATCATCCTAAATCATCTTTATGGATCTGTCTTTTGATGCCTATAAGGGAGGGGAATTTGTTTCATGTATTTTTAGCCACCTAAAAATTAGGTTTGGGGCTACCTCTGCAATCAGTGAAAAGACATAGCCTTGTCTACAGGATGACTTAGTTTACCTATCAGGGATACTCTTTCTCCAAAAATTTTAAGAGGAGCCAAAACAATTCCCTTAGACTAGATGCACAAATTTTAAATGGCCCAGGTTAGATGTGATGAATTACGTGTATTTTATTAAGCTGCTTTTTACCTTATCTGTGCCAGGTTTTGCTGTCCATTAATCTGTTTATTCCACAAACACCTTTATCCCTTGCAACTAGTCATCCATGAAATGGGAACTAACATTTCAAGGCATTATCTAGACCTGTTTCATATCTTTCCACTTACTATTATGTCACGTAATAGTGATTGGCAGCAGGCTGAAATTCAGTATCATTTAAAACATTTTCTCTCTAGAGTAGCACTTCAAGACAGGATAAAATGGCTAATGGCTTATCTAAATACATTTGACAGGATTAGCTTCAATAGCATTCATGTAGTGAAAACTGCAAACTTTCTAACACACATTTCTTGTCATAAATTGCCATCTATCCTTTCTTGCAGAATACCAACATCAAAGAGCTCCTCTTAGGACACAGAAAAGACTATTTTCATTCATAATATGAGTGAAAATGTAATTAAATAATTTTAAAACCATCTTTTCAAAAACTTTTTTTCCATCCAGGAAGACGACACTGTCTTGGAGAACAACTAGCCCGAATGGAAATGTTTCTGTTTTTCACTTCATTACTTCAACGATTTCACCTGCGTTTTCCTCATGGTTTGATTCCAGATCTCAAACCAAGATTAGGTATGACATTACAACCACAGCCATACCTCATCTGCGCTGAAAGACGGTGAAGAGGAGGGTCTAGATTGTGAGGTGGTATAAAATGCTCGAAGTTGTAGCCACAGAGGATCCACATTGCCTTCTATTTTTACATGTTTTCTTGTCAGAAGAGCAAGAACTCTTAAGGACTTGCAGATAAATTCTGCCTATTTGTGCATAAGCTTATGGTTTCTATTTACTTGGTTTTCACACACACACACAAAAACCACCACACTTCAACCAAAAACGTAAAACATGTCCTGTGTTTAAAGCTGATGTCTTCACTCCATCAATCTAACTTCTGATTCTGGTTTTAAACATTTAATTACTTAGCAAGCCATTTTTACTTTGGAAGCATATTTTTATAAATAGGAAGAATGTGGCTCAATTTTTATACTTGGACTCATCTGTGAAAATCGCACATAAATTATTCCAGCTAAGTTGTTCTTTACATCCATTAAATATACATAACTAAAAAGGTTTTAAAGATACCTATTTAAATGTATGTAATTAAGAATTACTAACTATATCTTTTCCAGCCTTGACAAATGATTTGTCAATTCAAGCATTTTAATCCTTCCTCTACCTTGCCCCATGTTCCCAGATGGGGCAAGTCTTCATTTTCTTTCATTTTCTTCAACTTACCGGTTCATCTTTTCATTTTCCCACTTGGTCATTTTCATTTCCACCAGAAACTCTGAATATGGTATGCAAGTCCCTACTGTATGGGGAGAAGTGGGACCTCAGAACAAGGTTCAGAACAAAACCCACGCTGAGCAAACAGTTACTTAGGGACAGGGACAAATATCAGGCCTTGCTGTTTACACAGCTTATGCTTAGGCTTGGAGCTGCAAAGAAAAAATCTCCAACCACTCCGGGCCTGGAACCTTTTTCTGAAGCCAGGAATGTGACATTTTCTGCTGACCTGACATTTTCAGCTGACACTGAGCAGAAATATTTCCTTTGTTTTGAAACAGCAAAAGAGAAGGATCAAATGAAGCTGACACCATTCCACTTATATAAATGCCTAATGACGGAACAATGCTGCAGGTCCAATTTAAATTGCTTTCTGTCTGCTGGCAGTCAGACTCGCGCGTCCCACAGAGTATCTCAACCCCCTGGTTCTGGCTGCGCTGAAGAAGGTATGCTGGCTGCTGCTCTTGCTGAAGGACTGCCTTCCGGTAGAGAACAGACAAGACTCAAAAAGGAGAGGAAGGGTGCAACTCCGAAAGCTGTGCCCTGGGCACTCCGTAAAAAGCTGCGAAAGAACCACTCCTAGGAGTGGGGCAGACAGTGGGGCGTAGGAGTGAGACAGCTGCTGAGGTTCTCAGTGCTATCAGGGGTGCGACTCTGCTGGACACCTGCATAAGCCGATGTCGGGGGCTTGTGGAATATTAATGTAAAAACTGTGGAATCTACAGAAATTGGGTGCCTTCAGCGTGCACTTCTTCCCATATCCCACCTTGTATTCTTAGATTGCACAGCCAGAACTTTGTAAGTACCTAGGTTTGCCACCTGGGTAACAAGAGACATGTTTGAAATAAATCTCAATTAAAGGGGAGAAGACAAAAAAATAGAGAAATCCAAGAACCTATTCTTGTAGGGCTACACACAAAATACACCTGACTAGTGATAATTCTATTTTGCTGATGTATATTGAGATATAACTCTTCCCAATCTTTAATTCTTCTAATGAGAACTATATTGATTATATGTCGTTCTGGTTTCTAAATCAAAATGCATTATAAAAGCCTTAGAATATCAATCCAAACTTTTACCATTTTATGGCAACTTACAGTCTCATTAAGCAATGAAATACACTTGACAAACTGTCTTTTCTGTAAGCCTATATCAACCTGAGTTATATTATACAAGTTTCATTCTGCATCAGTTTTCCTCATTATTTTTCCTCAGATATGACTGACAGAATTACCCTAATGATCCAATTTAACCATTTAAAATATTGACATAGTAGCTTTTTCCAGTCCTCTGGAATTTCTCCATCATATCAGAATTTATTAGTAATAACATCAATAGCCTAGAGACCTCATCAACCAGCCAGCTTTTCAGAATTTCCTGGTGAAAGTGTTCTATATCTGAAATATCTGGCATAAATGGCTGCTATTTAATATCCTTTTGCAATTAAAGTATTCATTATGTGATAAAAATTCACTGGTTGGATTTTTGCCCAACTAGAGAACAAGTATGCATTGAATAGTTCATCTTTTCAGCATTTTTGCCAGCGTTACTACATTCTAAAAATTTCTGTGATTTCCATTTAGGAATAGATTGGTATCATTGAAAGGGGTTTGTATTGTATTTTTGTTTGTTTTTTTAAAATGCTTGTATGGTTTAAGAACTCCTTATCTTTCAACTCTGCTGACCATAGATTTTGTTTCTGTCACTTTTATTCCACTGTTAATTTGCTGTATTTCATAGCTCACAGTTTAAATTCATTACTGTTCTGTTTTTCCCTCTGTTTTATATAGCATTATATTCGCATACATGTTTCCCTGCAAAGCTAGATGGGTTTATTAATCAATCAGTATAGCTTTTTCTTGTCATAGAATTTAAAGATGAAAAAGACATTAAATAATGTAGTTGTAGTTGTTCCCATTTGCAGGAGTATTTCCAATCTGGCTTTAAAGGTCCTAATGTTTTGGACTAAGACAATACATCCAGATACTGATGGAAAGATTTCTTTAATTGAAATTAATTTGTAACCTCTCAATTTTTTCTAGTAATGCCATGTATTGGGTTCATGGCTTCTCAATTTTCCTAAATTTCACTCCCCCAGCATTTATAGACTTCTCATTTTTGCATAGTTAGCTCTTTGAATTCATGGTGATAATTCAGAACTGGAAGCAGTGTTTCCAGGTACAGGTGTGTCACAACCAAAAAGAAAAAGCTTTCACATACCTTCTCTGTAACTCTGCTGATGTACCCGAATTCAGGAAAGAGCTTTTTTGCTGTCAGTTTAGCTAGAAGTGTGTATTCAGTTTGCCTGTGCTGCTCTCAACCCTTGTGTTAATCCATGGCTCCATGGCAATCTTTCTTTTTTTCCAGCTTGTTTACTTCAGCTTCTTTCTGTTGCTGTAAGATTATTGTAATATTCCTTGTGGTATTTCTGTCTTGTTCAGTGTTTGTAAATGCAGGGTAGATTCTGCAGTCTGCTCACAGGAATATGAATTTTAGGATTAAGAGCTGAATTTATATTCTTTGTTTAGTCAATTCTTTTAATTTGTCCTTGAGTTATAACTAGTTGCCTTTTCTGAGGGCAGTCACAGACATTGTTAGTTGGAGAGTTCATACACAACTCACCATCCCATTAGTTTATTCCCTTCTAGATCCCATTCAAAGGTCACCACAGCCAGCTATAGTGTACTACCAGAGGGCGTATTATAGCTGCTTATTATAATGTAACATCTATTTTAACTCTGATGTGAGTGATGTTTCAACTGGGACCTAACAACTGTCCAGAGGTTCAGTCATATAATCTGGAAAACAAAAGTTAATTAAAACAGAAAAAAATGTAAACAGAGAAGAATATAGCAGATTGAAAGCAAATAGCCGATATTTTCTAGTTTTTGCAGCTATTTAGAAATCATTCTGAAGCATAAGTGGTTTATCTGGAAAAATAATTACAGGTTTTTGGATGACATTTCTGGATTGAATTGACAGAATTTTTCAAACTAAGTACTAACTGAGCCACTGCTAAAAATCATTGTATCTATAGCAGCCAAAGTGCTATTTGGGATTGCAATTTAGAAAGACTCTTACTTCATTCTTAAAGTAAATATAGAATTATGGTAATTTTTAATTCTATACAGAATCTATACAAAATTTGCTCCTTTTTTAGGTCAGTAGTGACTTATGAGCTAAAAATCAGACTGGAAGATGTTACCTCCTTAGTCCATGGATTGAGTAACATTGCAGGAAACATGAACTGGACCTTCAAGACAAATTTCCTTTTAACCAGAAAGTGCCTAATAGAGTTCCTTCTGCTGTGCAGGTATTGTATTACCCATCGTATTATGGGTAAAGAGAAATGCTGTATCCAGGATCCCTAGAAATCTTTTAAGAGAACAAAATGAATATATTTTCTGTAGACACAAAATAATTCAGGTCATGCAGGACCAAGATCTGGCACTAGCTGAAGGACTTTGCTTAAATGTCTCTGGAGCACCCTGGCAGTGCCTTCTTTAGCCTGCTGGTCACTGGCAAATAGCTGGTAGATCATTTTTGTTGCTGAGGATAGCTGCCAAGAACAGGAACAGAAATATCTCCCCCATGTAATTTCTGTGGATCCTGAGAAAACAGGCATGTCATACTAAATAATGCACTACTGGCAAGTCCAAACCTCCAGAGTTACTCACGATGCCAAGGGCAAGCTAGGAAACTTTCTACGTAGATGCTTAAGGTGAGCTCATTTCTTTGCAGACCGTGTTCCACAAGGACTGCTGAAACAAAAGCTTTCCAGAGGATGTCACATCAGCTCCTGGTAGTGTCTACGGCAGGCTTTTGGTGTTAGCTTTAGAGACCTACAGGCTGTTGCAGAACCATGCAGACTAGACAGCAAGGGAAGAGAAGGCTGATGGTACCTGCTGTGTAATGCGCACACTAATAGAGCTTCTTTGCTTAATAACCCAGCCTACCCTTAACCACCACTCTGGCTTACCTGAAACATGAGCGCTTGGGGCCTAGTTCGCCTTTTTTCTTCCTACTGACATGAGTATCTCCTGGAGCTAAATTACTGAACAGATCTGCACATCTCCCTTTTTCCTGTACCAAGTTTTCTTGCAAAGGAAACTTTGATGTATTCTGAATAGGAGAATATTTCGGCATCCACAATGTAGGTAGTGTGGATAACTGGTATTACAGAACTGCACAGGATGATCTGATGTGCACTGAGTTTAAACTGTAGAAGTTTAGTGTAGTCTCTATTCAGTGGGATTTGGTATGTCTCTCCAAATGGTCTTTGCTCCTGACTAGACTCAAGCAGAACACTTAAATGTGGATCTTTCTGTATCTGCTTTGGTGATACCTCCTTAGGCACCATCATGGTACAGGCAAGTCTCCAGTAGATCATTCTGTCTTCTAGTAATGTTGCAGAAGTTACAGATTGCAATCCTGGAAAGAATTCACTTGATCACATTCATTTCATACACTTGCAGTCACCCTCTGTGAGATGGATAGACTTCTTGTTGGCCAGATCCATTATCAATAGAACGAAGATTTTCCTCTTCTGGACTGTAGCCTTTTTGGATGTGTCCAAATGTAAATTCAGATGTTTATGAGCAAATAACAGAAGATTGGCACAGGATGAGGGAAATCAATACAGAAAAGACGTAATTCTTAAAAGGGCTCGAGATTCATGGTGGATGGTTAGTTAAAGATGAGCTTTGGTTTAACTGTGCAGCCAAAAGAGCTCATAGTGACACACTGTTGAGTGAGGATACAGAAGCTATGTCTGTATTTGGTGCTGGCACAAGCATTCCTTGAATACTGTATCCTGTTGTCTATAATTAAAGGAGCATTTAAAAAATTAGTAGCATTCTGATAAAGCCATAAGAATGGCTAAGAATATGTTTATGCTACATATTCTGGGTAGCTGCCAGGTACTTCTACTGATCTGTCAGCTGACCAAATAGCATGGAATCATATCAGAGCCAGACCATGTCCGGACCAATACGCTTTCATTTCGGAATGATTTATTATTTCAGATTTGGTGATACACTAGCACTGTTGAACAGCTTTTGGGTAAACTGGAAGCTCAAGCATCTGTCCAGAATACACACCACAGAACTGTACTGTAGGACACACTGGGTGGTACCCCGTACTGGGTAGTTCGTTTACCAAACACGATTAAGCATCTTGCTTACAGCCTACAGCTATCTATATAGACAACAGAAAGTTAGTAAAAGCGATCTCTGCAGTTAGTAGACAAGACTATAAATAGAAGTCAAGATGAAGCATCTTTAAACTAGGAAACAGGTGAACGGTTTGGACTACTTTAGACTAGGAACTGGTATATAACTAACAGTGAGGATAGTTATCCATGATTGTTACAGAAATTTTAAAACCAGTTATCAGATATTTCTCTTGTACACTAGTTCTAACTTGCCTTGCCTTCAGTATGAGAAGTAAACTAGGTCACAGTAATCTTTCCTGTCTTAATTATCAGTTTATATAAAGAACTGTTCTCCCTCAACCCCAAACTTCCACAAGCTATTCAAGTGTTAAAGGTGTCTGAGCTTACATAGCAGGCAGGCTTTTTCTTGATTTGATACATTATCCTGCTAACTAATCAGATTCTGCTAGTTTGCAAATAATGAAAATAAGCTATTAATATGCATACTATTAGTCTAAATTGAGCCTAAAAATTTGTACAAGTACTAATGAATAGATGAGACAGATTATGTTGTCATTAACATAGCATGTTCACTGGTAAAAGTAGCAAGGCCAGAGAAAACAGTATGACAGCCAAGCCACCTGAAAAAGTGGTGGAAAAAGATGATGTAAATTTTGCAACAACACATTGAATAGGAAAATATAAGGACTAGAGAGAAATAGGAAAAAATCATAATGGTGAAGATGTCAGATCAGAATTTGTCTTTGGGTAAGAGATGGAATGATGAAAACAAGATAACAGCTAAGTGCAGTGGACTATTAAAAGCTTGGAAGGATAAATTCTCGGTATAAGTCGGGAGTTTCACACGTGTTTTCAGAGCAGCTAGATGTGTGAGCGTTTTTGTTTTTGTTTGTTTGTTTTGGAGCTGGGCCACGTAATTCAAATCCTTATCAAGATCAAATTAAACTTTTTTTCTAGAAATACTACACCTTATTCTGTCCTTCATGCAATACAGCTTGACAATCAGCAGCTTCTTTCATTTCTAGATCCCCTCAGATACTTCTGAAGGCATGTCAACTTCCTTGATGTCGACAGCATTATAATAAAGCAGAACACACACTCCAAGTGGTCACTTTTTGGGAAGACTGCCAGGCTTCCGGAGACATTACGTTTGTGACATTCTTCTGAATGGTAACATTCCAAATAAATTAAATCCATTAAAATAATGGAGCAGATCAGGGATGTGCAATCTAATCCAATAGTTTGGTATGACCGCAGCAAAGCAGATGGCTGCTTGCCCAAAATTTTGCATGTGATATAGAACAGCCCACAGTAGTATTCCAGAAAACAGAATAAACTTACTACTTATTCCTTTGCTGTTTTCAAGTACTAACTTCTTTGACTAGGCTAGTAATAAAAATCATAAAAGAAATTTTAATAATTTGTATAAATTATGACCCATCAAAAGGATGAAAAGTGATTACGTACAACAAAGAAACTTTTTACATTACAGTTGATTTCTCAGGATACTTAACAACATTAATCCCACTGTTAGCGTTTAGACAACAGCATACACATTTTATGTCCCATGGACACTCTTAAGCCCTCATTAAAATGAGGGGATAAAGAACAGAGAACGCTCAATTGCTGCTCAGGTCCTTCACTCATATAGGGAATCCAGATAAGGGTTTCATGCCAAGAAGGAATGAAAGTTAGATAATGGAATCAATACGGACAAAACATCTTAGAGAAGTCCAGATACTTTAAGGAAATTAAGTTTCCTTTCTCTACATGCACCCCACTTTAAAGAGGAGTCCAAATACCCTTTGATTGTCTTCATCTTACACAAGCTCAATTAAGATAAAAGTGCTGATGAGCAAGCACCATAGCAGAACTTTATGAGCCTAATTTTTCTAGGAAAAACATAGGTGTCTATGACTTTTCTTGTGCCTACATACATTTGGCAGTTCGTGTAATTGCACTTTTATGTGCCTAAATTTCACAAAAGTTACTTTTTAGGCTCCTTCAAGGCATCTTCAGATCCTGTGCCATTGTATTTTACGTTGTATAAAGACATACTGTTTTTGTCCCAAAGACTGTACAGACTAAGCAGAGGTGTCACATGTGAAACTAGAAACAGTACTTTGCTAATGCCTTATTTATGCTGAATAGAACAATAGGATTACAAACCCACTCAAAAATAGGTAAGACTGCTTCTTAGTTCACTTATATAATAGAGAGGAAGCTGAGTTAACGTACACATCAGATAGATGTGCGATACTGCAGAGATTAGTCAACACCAGTAGGATCAATGTCATGATAAAACAAAGAGCGGCACACTAGGTCCATTTGAATGACCACATATAGGAGCAAATTTTCATGTCTAACTGGCACGGTTGACATAGAAGTCAGAAAGCAATCTGCTCCCCATATGCAGTATGTAATGTCAACCTTACCTTTTTTGAATTTTTGGTATAACACATACGTATTAAGTCAAACATTAGTCTTTGTTTTATAAAGAAGTAAAATTGGTAGACTTTGATCTCATCCAAGGTGCAAAGGATTCTGCTGATCTGCAGAAATGAGTCAGCAGTGAATCATTACCTATTTTTTTGGCAAGATATTTAGAACACGGACAAACCACAAGGTGAATAGTAGGAATCATTTGAAACACTATGCCATCTTACCATTATTTAAAGGTTCTATTGGTTTAATGTTACATATTTCTATTTTTCTAAAACCTCATAGAAAAAACAGAAGACAGAAGGTTTCTGCTCTTTACAAGTTTTTTACTCTCTTCACTTAAGTTTCACAGATGGCAATGTTCTGCCAGGTAACACAGTCCGCATAGCAGAGGCTATCTTAGGCATTAGTTGCTCTGACCTGTGATCTCTGGCAGTACAGAAGCGAAAGACGACTCTCAGTGTGCAGATTCTAGAAGAAATGCTGCAGTCAGAACTTTCCAGTAGTGTTGTGCCCTTTCTAAAGGGTGTCTCTAGTGTCACACAGAACCAAATAAGCGTCAGTCACACAAATACATTAAGCATCTATTATTCAGTGTTATGAATGTATCACAACATAGACAGTGTTTAAAGCCAGCCAATTTCTAGTCAGACATTTTAATCTCAGTACCAAAGGAAAACACTGTCTTCTTTACTGGAACCATTTTCTTTAGCTTAATGCTATTATCAAGAAAACAAACAATTGCTAGTTACTCTAGAGTATTAAAGACAACAGAAGTGAGACTAACCAGAAATATTAGTTCAAACCTAAGACAGAAATGTTTGAGAGAAATGAGAGCAACAATAGAGAACAAAAACATTGAGAGAGACCGCTGACCTAGAGCTATGTACCCATCAGCTGGCTTCATAAGGATGTGGGGGATGCGCACCGTGCCAGAAGGGTCACTGCCGATTAGGAATTCAAGAGCACTGGCATGTTTATGCTGGAGCAGCTTAGTCCACAAGCTTTCCTTCCTGTCTTTTTTGAAATACAAGCTATTACTCTTTCTCATTTAGCAGAAGACATACTACTAATTGCCCATGGCCCTATTAAATTAAGATTAGATAGGGAAGAGATAACAGCTGTGTTATTTTGCCAGGTTCATCTCTGAGAAGTCACACTATGACCATTACAATAAAGTAAAGGCTCACTTCAGGAGATATCGAAAAGAAAATTCTTCACTGAAAAAATTAAAGTAATTGATTACCTCATTTGCCTTAACACAGACAAGAAACAACAAGCTGTCCAGAAACATAAATCTGAGGAAAGCTGGAGGAAAAAACAAAACACTGCCTTGATCATGCTGTTTATACCTCATTTAATCAACTTCATGTATTTATTTTCTCTACATTTTATAACTATGTGAACATCTAATTTTTACTGGCCACACAGATCGATTTTCTCAAACTTGCACCACAACTTAAGTTACTACCATTGTATCATTATCAGTAAAACTTCACTTTCTAAAACCATCCATGAAACAGGTTTGACAGAAGCAGATAAAGAATTTATAAATATGATGAGAAGAATTAATCAATATAATTCAAATCTGAGGGCATTAATTGGGCAGCCTTTCAGATTTTTTTTCAGAAAAAATTATCTTGTGGTTTAGAATTGTTTATATTTTTTATTATTTCTGTACTGTAAAGCATGGATTAACGCAACCAGTTTTATTATTTCTGTACTGTAAAGCATGGATTAATGCAACCAGTTCAAGGTTCCTTTAATTTTACTTACTACGCAGTATGTCTTCTTATCTGTGTTAACGAGAAGACAGACTGTAGCCAAGAACCATCACTGGCAATAGTGGCAGCCACTTTTGTCGTGGTGCATACAAATGCATATACCATGCTTACTTCTCCCTTCCCAGTTCTCATCTGCCAAACTGAAATCCCTTCCTCTTACCCCCAGCTAATTGCATCCGTTAACTGCAAATCCTCCCTCAGAGGAATCTCTGAGATTCCCGGTTTCAGACTCGCCAGCTAAGATACACCTCCAGCTCCAAACCTCTCATGTCTTCAGATACTTTTGGCCAGGACGGTAAGTTCTGCACTGGAAGTTTTAGTGCCAGGCTGGATTACCTCAAATCCTGTGTATGCTTGCAGAGGAACTGGAAGCCAGGCGCTCAGCACACCTGCCCAGGAGGACTGGCTGGAGCTGGACGCGAGCTCTGGAATTCTGCTGGCTCCTCCGACTGATTCAGCTGCCACGGAGGGTACGCACACTGCTGTTCGACTGCCGTACGTCTGTCAGCCACAACGCCTGTGAGAACGCACTCCTTCCTTTTCTTTTGAGCAAAGAGGCTGAAAAAGAGTGAAGAACTTTCTCAGAACCAGTTATTTTTGTCAGCTGATGGAACTCTCCTCCAAGAACAGTGATCCCTTTATAGCCCTTTTGTTAGAAGACTGAAAATTCAATGTAAGTAGAAGAGAGAAGAAATGGTTCTATGCATATAGCAAATCATATCTTACTGAAACTTCGTTAATTTGGACTTACCTTAAGTAATGTTGCATCAGTCCTTCCATTTTGAACCTTAGACTCACCACCTGACTTTGTTGAGGAGAAGGAACTCACAGGAAGAGGATCCAAGCAGTTCCTTTGGCAACGTATAGCAGTACCGTAACACCCTGAGCTCTCCAGAAGGCATGGAAGGAACTGGGCCCTTGCAGGAACCGAACGCCGTAGTCTAGTTCTGTATGCGTTGCATGCATGGGAGCAACTAATCTGACCAATATGGTAAAGGAAGGCATGCGGAGATGGGGGACTGCCTTGATAGGAAGGGTGCTGAAGACATCACTTAAAACAGAATATTATCCATACAAGGTACGTCTGCTGTAGCAGCACAAACTTCAGTGCAGGCTAATTTAGCCTACTTCTTGACGAAACAACTGGTGTGCGTGGCTTTAGGAAGTATTTTAAAGGTGTTCTTCAACACGCTTTTCCTTGTTCCATAGCATCCCTTGGTAGCTGTGAACCAAAGTGTGACCACAGATTTAAATTCGCTGTGATTTCTTGATGGCCTGTTACCAGAAGTGGACCGCGAGCATACAGATGGAATGAGCAGAGTCCGCCTTACCTGGGTATATACTGTTGTTGACCACAGCTCAATCAACCTTCCAATGACCTTCCTTCACCATTTTTGAATGATTAAGACACCTTCAGTTGCAGTTACCTCTGCTTCTGCAAACATGTCCTGAACTGACCTTTGATGACGTTTATACTTCTTTTTCCCCTTGCTCTAAGAATAACAATTAGTCACATATTACGCATACATAAACAACAAACATTTTACAGTGGATTTTGGATTGATTCACAATTAAACATATCTTTAAAGCAAGTTGTTGTAACTTGAAAATACCTAACTGGAATTATATACTAGCAGTATAATTCAATAAACACTGAGGTTTGTTCCTTGTTTTTTCATTTAAAAGTTGCTTCAGTATTTCTAAAGAGTATAAGGGAAACCTGAGATAAGAAAGTTGCTGGCAATGCTGTCACCAGATATAAATGCTGCGAATGCTTTAGTAAAAGATAAAATATTATTTATATCTTTTATTCTCTTTTTATAATACTTTTTAATAACCATTCTTTTAAACAGAAAAGAATGGAAATTGTCATGTAAAATACTATTGCAGTAAGTTTAGGCAAGAGCATTTGCATCCTTCTGTCAGTCAAAGCAAGAGTGAAATTAAATAGTATTAAAAGGGCTTTTTTACATACAAATATGTAGTCTAAACATGAAATGCTGAGACTACAGCATATTCAAACAAGCATAATTTCTGCTGTCTTCAAGTGATCAGGGAAATATATGAAAAACAAATGTAAACTACAAGTGAATGATTGGTAAGTGCCAGCTTCAGTAGTGCAGTATTCTATTAGTGACAGAAACGTCTGGTTTTAACACTACTTATGTGTAACAAAAAATGCAGTGACAGCAGTAATGGCAGCAAAAGGGGATTTTTCACGGATTGTATAGAATAGCTAAGCATGTCTCAGTGGTCTTTTAAATGGATTCAGGAAGAGCTTATTAGTGGAAAATAAAAAAAGAATTCCTTCTCAGTTATTTAAACTGGCCAATCAAGAGAAGAATAAAAATTCAGTGGTGTAAAATAGTGCAATACAATACGCACAAGGTTTTCTTAGGCATGTTACCTCTTTTTCAAGTCAACTGACATAAATGTAAACACAAATATGCTAACATATACTTAGCAACTTGCACATGTGTGCATTTATTTTTATTTAGTTCAACTGCACAGCATATAAATGTTTACTATTAAAAAGTGCACCTTTAAAAATAGTTTTATTTGCAGCTTATATAAGGTTATTACATACTTGCAGCCTAATTTATGCATTTTTATTTTTTATTTTTGCAATTAGCCCTACAGTGGTAGTGTTCCTAAAATATATTTTTGTGGATTGTCTAAGTTTCTTATTTAAAAACTCAACAATCTAAAAAGTAATATACTACAGTGATGTTTACCCTAGCATTAGGCCTTACAAGAAATTGTCACATTCTGCTCTCCATATGTATATTTCAGCATGTCCATCTAGCTTGAAGGCAATATAAGCTATGTCTGTGATGGAAGAAAAGATGTGGGACACAATAAAATACACTAGCCATTTTGAAACAGTAATTTATCTCTTTGTTAAAAAAAAAAAAAACCTCTTTAATTCTCCTAAAGTTTTACATACAAAGAATAAATGAAATATGATCTTATTTCCTCAAAAATTAACACCTAAAATTGATGCAAGATAAGATCTATTATGTGGTTGACTTGCTTTTAAACAGGAACCTGAGTAAGGGCACGAAATATAGCATTAAGACTAAAAGAATAAAATCCCTTAATTTAAGTAGCTGGACAAATTTTTAATGTTCTACCACAGAACAGCAAGGCAACAGATGAAAACGGCCTTGTATTCAATAATTTATGATGAACACCCACTGCAAACCTGAATATTTTCTGCAAAAATAAAACATCAGATTATGCACAATAATAAAAAGCATCAGAATAGATGCACCTGGACTTTTGCTTTTTTAAAACACAAACATCAGAACTCAGCATTTATGTCACAGTCCTTGAACAGTTGCTCAGAGATGACTACATTAAGCACACTACTGCACTAAGTAGACACCCCACAACAGGCCTGCACTGCAACAGTAACATGGTTTCCATATATGCACAGACTTTTTCATATTCATGTTCAAAAACAACATGAAATACACAACTCAAAAGATTATTAGGATTCATCCAACATTTCCTTGTTAGCAAAGAGTTCTTGCCACTTTGGTAACTGAAGTCACTGAACGTTTTTAAAAATTGCAGGTACCTCAAGGAAAATAAGAGTTCCATATTCAGCAAGGCAGCATTATACAGGATATTTTATACCAACTAAGGCATAAAGAACTTTGCATCATGGTATACAATACTCAACCTTTGAATAAAGTTTCATATTCTCTGTGGTGAAAGTGCATAGGAGGGGGATTCCACTAAAATAGAGAGAATCCTCTCACAGTATTAAGGCCTTTCAACTTTATGCAAACTGTCAGTCCAAAGTCAGCACAGTGAAAAAAAGAGTATAGGCTTTCTAACATCATACTGCACACCACTCTGAAGTTTTCTCAGTCTGTCTTTTCTTCTCCTAACTGCCGCTCCTCTTCCTCATCTGCTTCCTCAATAACCTGAATTTCATCTGCCTGAGGTAAGGATGTGATCTCAGTCAGCAGTTTAGCTCCTTCAGCTTTATTTTTTTCCTCTTCTTCAATTACTTTCTTCCATATTTTGTGATTTTCACTTAGATGGTGCATTAGCTGGCAAAATATTCGTCGTCTGCCCTTTTTCCTTTCAGCTTCTGTAGAATTGTAAACATATTTGATAATTTGAGATGCAAAATAGAGCAATCATATTTTACACATATAAAAGACAATGCTGCTTTGTGAAAGAGATGTAGCTTTGAGCAAAAAACCAGCTAATAAAAGATGGATACTCAATCACAATAGTTAAACATTGACAGGATAAAGTACAAATTTCTACTACAAATTGCAAATCTCCTGTTATTAACAAAAATTTGTAAGTATAAAATTTGTTTATGAAGAAGCATAATCTCAAAACATACAATATTTAAACTGTACAATTTCAACCATCATTGCTATGTCTGGATCTATTAAAGGAAACTTGTATGTGCCGATTCAAAAACAGACCCTTACTTAAAATGAGGTCATCTTCCATTTCTTCATCATCACTCTCCAACTGTGCTCCATCATCATCCTCAGCACTTTCTGCATCATCCTCTTCATCAACCCATTGGCCTGGAAGCAACCCAGCTGCATTATAGGAATTACAAAGGGGGCCAACTATGTGAGTAATGAAAGATTCTTGCAGTTTTGCAAGCTGTGGAGAAGAACGATCCATGAAGGGACTTATAGGCAATCCAAGACTTGCTTCTTCATCCCCCTGCAAAAGAGAAAAAATAAAATACAGAACCTCCCACAAAATTAACTTTAAATTTTAATTTTAAAAATTAATTTTAAGGGCCAAGTAAATATCACATAGATTATATCTTTTTAAAAGAGGCAATAATAGTATGCACTAAATGAATGAAGATGCAATTAAGACAATTTATGAGACACATTATGTGTCAGTCTTGCAGAGCCCATAGTTCTCTCTTTAGCTTTGCTCTAAGATACCCTTGTGCACAGAGATCTAGTTCTACGGGGGCTGCTATTCCTCTGCCTCTACAGGAGAGCTTCAGGGGAGGCAGAGATCTGACTTCAGCTGTCAAGTCAGTGAACAGACCAAAGGGGAAAGTAATCAGCTAGAATAAAGCACGATGGTAAATAGCTTCCCCCAAAAACATGGGGTAGAAGGAAAGGAATCGTAACATCCAGAATAAAATAATTATTTTCATTTTATAAACTGAAGAAGAATAATTTGGAAAGTAGCTAATACACAATTCTGAGTTATAAATACTTCTCCAGGCACTTCTGTGGGACCGCATACTGTTTACGAACAAGCTTTGCCTAAAGGAACCACTTAGAATACTAACGCCTTGCACTTCAGATTATTTCTCCTGTTTAAATCTCCCAAGTATTTTTGTAGTTTGCCTGTATTTTCCTGGTTTGAAAAACATTTTTCAATCTCTGGTTGTTGCCTCAAGCAGTTACCTCCTCAAAAAGTTGACCAAATACAGAAAAATAACACAGATAGTAAAAATGTTCTGGTATATATTTTGGGATGCTTATAGAAACTGTAGATGTAAAAATGGACAACAGTTCTTCAGACTTTTCCCCATTAACGGTGATAGAGAGGATTATTTATTAAAGTTCCACTGTAAAATGTTTTTTACATTTTAATAATGTTAAAGTTACTAATGTATATTTTTAATATTTATTTTTGAAATTCTGATGTATCCTTTGCACTGAGTTAGTTAGTATATCCTCCCAGTCCTGTGGTTTCTGTACACATTCTTTGACCTAGAGTCTAGTGAATCCATTTTCCCAAAATAGAAGGAGTTGTTTTTGTTTACCAGTATCATCCCAAGGGGGGAAAGAAGAAAATAAACTAATATCTGAAAAACAAACAACATTGGTAGTGAGCTTTTTTTCAAACTTCTGACAGAGCTAATAGGGAGTAAAAAACTATGTTAGCATGCTACCTAAAAAGCCCCCAAAAACTTGGCAATATTCAGCAAGAGAAGAAAAATACTTTACCTAAAGATATAACAGAGGGAATAACACTGAAATATTTAGTTATACATTTGGTGATGCAAAGAATTGATCATCTGCCTTTCAATAAGAAAAACTAGAGTAAATTACACTTTCCATACCTACCTGCTCATAAAATTCATTGACAATGCCTTCTGTCCATTTCAGATGCAGCTCTCTAACTTTTGCCGGGCCATTAATATCCGCCAGTTTGATGCATATTTGACAGACCAGCAGGCGATCGTTTTCATTGCTCCATTCTATACCATGACTGTTGATATCATTGGCCTGGTTTGAGCACATACATTTTTAAGAATTAAATTAAAGCTATTCATCAAAGTTATTTTCTCAGGCTCTGCACAACAGACATTGCATTAATTTTTTCATATCATTTTCTGATTTATATAATTTAAAAAGCCATTTTCTATCTTTCAGAGTATGGAAATGTGAGATATTATCAAGGTCAGATAATCTCACTGGAATTTTTAATGGTTTAAGGAAACTGACATTTATGGAAAAGGAAAAGAGCCAACTTTCTCCTCCCTACAGAAGTATGTGCTGCAGTTTCCTGTGCGTAATCACTGCATTAGCTTATGAACAAAATGGTATGCCTCATTTGAATCTTTAAATACTACTTCTCAATTAGCATGGCTTTCATATTTATTGTCAAGTTTTAAAGGTCAGAATATCCTGCGTTTGTACATTTTTGAAATACTTAGCCCAGAATTCAGTTGTGATGTAATGCCATTTTAGATAGCTACTGGTCTGGCTCAGCTACTGCTCCAGAAGGTCTCCTGTATGTCCTGTGTCATATCTGCCAGCCTCACGGGAATGTTTTTGTTTCAGCAACTGAATTCAACTGATTAAGTATGATCACAAGTATTTTTAAAGATTTTTTAAAGAAATTAAGTATATTAAAATAAAAGGCATTAAGAATCAGGGTCAAAGTCTACACTAGTACTTTAGAATACCTTAAACAGTTTAATTACCTTCTACAAATAAAATACTCTATTTGTGCGTTTTGGGGGGGGGATCAGTTAAGGTAAATTTAAATAATCTAAAACTTTAAATGCAAGTTATTAACAGCAACAACCACTGAGTAGCAATACTAATGTCAGTATATCATGACCAGATCAGTGCAGACCCTAAAATGTAACAAACCTTGGCATTAAATTCAGCAAGGAAATCAAAATGCTTCTTGAGATCTGTGGCAAGGATTGCTTCAATCACTAAAAAACGGAATCGCTTGAATTCTACATGATCAAGATTTGATAAAAAGTTGTATTCTGGTCGTGATAAGAAAAGATTCCAGGCAGAAGCAGCATGATGATTTTCTAAGACTGATCTGTCATTGTAGAGAACAGCCTACCAAAGGAGAGAATCATAAATGTCAGAGTTAAGCTTTAAAACTGTAATCAAATATTTTGAAGCATAAGGGCTAGTCAGTAATATGTTTTTGTTTGTTTATTTTTAATGAAGCTGTACCAGAAATGGTGTTTTGTCTTCCAGTTTTAAGAGCTAAAATGAACCAAAAATGGCAGATGAGAGACGGAAAAGAGGTTAAAAAAAGCAGCAAGTAAAGTTCTTTTTTTCTGTAAAAGACATTTCTTGTAAAATATCCATACATTAGCCACATAGACAGTCCTAGAGCCAGCTCTCCATGAAATAATCATTTACCCGCATTGATTTATGTTATTGTTTTCAATTTTGTAAACAAAATTATTTCTATACATATACACAACCAATACACACAAAACACTTCAGAATTTATCAGGACAAAAAGTGTTATACAAGTAAATACAAATTACTTTCCCCATGCCTTAAATTGGACAAATGTTCCCTAAGCAAGCAAGGGTAGGGATATAAAAGAAAAGAATCTTCACTACTTTTCTGATTTTAGATAGAGACAATTTTCTGGTTAAAAGAATTTCTTACCTGAGGTGCATTTGTAGCCACTAGAAAAGCATTTGTACGACCAGGGTGATCATAATCATGCATGGCAGCTGCTACGTACAAAGCCATCAATTCCAGGGCAGGAATACTTGATGTCAGGCACCCGTAGCTGTCATCATCAATAGAGCAGCTTTTTGAAGAAATATAGCTGACTCGAACGGGGGAAATACCACTAGCTTCATCTAAGAAAATTGAAAGTATAAAGATATACAGAACATTCTTTCATTTATATTTTAAACATACTTAAAATGACTCAGCCAGATACTATTGCTAACATAATCTTAATATAGTTATCTTTGTAGTGGTGGAGCAATTCATTTTCAAAGACAGACTTCTTATACTTAAACCAGCAATTTAGAAGAAAAGTTGATAATGCTAGTAAGTAATAAATTCATCAAGACAACACAGGTTTTCCAAAAGGGTAGATGCATTGCAAAAATATAACAAGCTCCGGCTGTTTCATGATGTAACACAAGGAGGGCAGACAAATTCCTCCAGACCATCCTGAAGCCTTTAAAAAACGTCACTAAACTGTAAAGCCAAACACTCCTTTTCTAAAACCAATTCTTCACCTATTACTACGTGCAGATATAATATACCTCAGTAACCTTTTTATGAGACAAGATCTCACATTACAATGCTGAGAGATAGCTATCATTCACACAGCAAATAAAGGAGATTTTGAGAAGAGCTGGGAGCGTAATCAGAAAAAAAAAGTTTTTAATTCACCACAGCCAGAGCTCACTCTTCTTGCCACACAATTTTAGAAGAAAAGACAGTAATTAGGTACAAAAATTACACACAAAAACCTATTACAACACATGAAAAAGACTTTTTAAATTGCACCATGAGATACAAATAAAGCAGTACTACACTGTAACATGAGTCCTAACCATCTGCTAAATATATACCTAAAATTATTAAGAGTTTCAGATTTTGGTTCTAACTCAGCAAATGTAATGCCTAGAAAACAAAGCAATACAACAAAACTGCCGTTTGAATGGATTTTGTCAATGATTTCTAAATACCATGCATTTTGACAAACATTAACACCGATTCCTGAAAAGATAAAAATTAAAAATTGAAGGAAAGGAACAAGGTGAACGAAAGTTACTAATATGGAAAAGAACCTTTGAAATGAAGTCATCTGAAATATATATTTTATGAATAGGTCATTAACTACAACCATTTAAAAACACTAAAATATTATTTTGATTTTTTTTCCCAATAATCTTAAAAACTCACGGTATACCGAATATAACTTCCTCTCCTTTGGAACTTAGCATGCTTTTTAGCAGCATAATAATTGTATGAATGCACACTGCATAGTAAATAAGAATATTGCTGATATTTCCTCTTTTAAAACTGTTTAAATGGTTTTACTTTCCACTTCTAATAATTTTTCATATATTGACATCAAGTTACTGCCGTTGTCACTTTTTTTTTTTAATCATATATTCAGTGTGCTTACACCAGCATGCAAAAAAGCACAGTGTTGTTGATTAGGTGACTTTGAAAATATAAAGTATCAAAACTACTACAACTGATACCAACTTTGCAATCCTGGACTAGACAGAACGGGTGGGATATCTAGCACCACGGAGAAAAATATTCAGCAATCTAGAAAGGAAAAGTCAACGGACTTAAGATCTGACAAGTGATCTTGTGACTCCGGTGACACTGAAACCAGAATAATCAATATAAATTCTAACTGCTAAAAGGATAAGATATAAATTCTGGTTGTTTCCTTTGAAAGCTACTCTTCTGAAGGACCAAAGAGCAATCTGATAAATCTTCTCCTCAACTAACTGCCAGCTTTTTCTGTAATGCCTTACTCACCTAAGAGGTGTTGACACCACTGTTAATATCTTACAGGAAGTTCTTGGTGAAGTAGGAAGATCAAATGGAAGGACTGTACAGCTAGAAGTCCTGGTTGCTAGTGAAATTATGGCATTTTTGACATGATGGTCTTTGTACACATCTTGATAATTGGCAGGTTAAAAAAAAATGTCTTCCTCCTAAACAGCTGAAGTCACGCTGGCTAGAGTGACCTCTATAAAGCTGAACTCTGGACCAACGTGTTCAACCATAGTTTCAGACTGAGCTATCATTCTCTTCTTCTCTGGCATGAGAAAATCCACTGTAAAATCCCTTGCATCTATACTACATTGGAAATGTTTCTACAGTGGGCCAGTAACTCCCAATAAAAACTTGTTTGTGCAGACTCTTGTGACAAGATGCCTTGAAAAGAAAACCATGGTAGGGAGGGAGGACAGGGAAGAGGAAGGACCACAGTACAGTGGAGAAGCAAGCTGGTCTCCAGTCTGACATCCAAGTATTTTGTTTTTAACATCCGGTGTATCTGACTGGAAAGTAAAGGGCACAAAAGACAGACAGAGGAAGTGGAATAGGGAGCAGAGAGCAGATGATGGTGCTTGGCATTCCTTCAGGACTACTGCTTGGAAAACACTTGCTAATTGGAGGAGACAGAGCTGAATGACATTCTTCCATATGCATGGTATCTAAAAGTAACTGAGAAAGACAGAAAGGGTGCTGCCTTTGGCCATTACAAAAAGCCTTTAGAATTGAAGAGACTCCTGCTAACATGCAGAGATGAAAAATGTTGAAAAAATCAAAGAATTATCTGCCAAAACTTAAAGCAATGTAGGATATCCACAGACCAAGGACTGAGCAGAAGAGGCTCAAAGAGCCTTAGAGAGACTTGTATGTCATTTGACATGCCTGAGATGTGCAGCAAGGATGACACATGTTAAGACACTGAGGCTTTATGCTGTATCCCCAAAACACATCCTGGGCATGCCTTCTATAACAAAGCACAGATTAAAAGTTCCACCTACTGTAAGAGGAGAGACTCGAGCAAAAAATTTAGTAGCTTCCAGAATGACTTCATTTATGGGCCACGATACCAAAGGCAGGGGTGGCATGCAGAAGATGTCAACCAATAGATAATCACATACAATTTCCACACCCAAGAAACAAACAAAGATACTATCACCCACTTCAGCAGTTCCCAAAGTGACTGCTGATCACCGTAATAAACCGAGGCAAACTTTTCTGCCATCTAGAATGACCAGGACTCTCCTATAGTGGAACAGTCCTAGTCATAGTAAGAGAGTTGCACAGTAAGGGCCAGAACAGCTTATCTCTTCTGTAAAGGGTTACTGAACATTAGTTGTTGGGGAACAAGAATCATCCAAAATAGTTATCTGTAGAATGAGAAGATAAAAAGCAGTGAGATCAGAGATTAAGACAATTCTGCCATGTAATAATTCTAATGCTAACGTGATGTATTGCATGTCCCTGTAAGAGTGCTGTATCCTCACTTCTTGCCATCTGAGAGAAGGAAGAAGAGATATGCTTTGGTACTTGAAACCATACGGTGCCTTAGAAGTCATAAAAAACAGGAACTCCTCTCTTTGCAGCTACAGTTCACTTGTGCTGAAGAAATCTAGTTCAGAGAAACGTTTCAGTAAGCACAGAAGGCAATCTAGCGGAACAAGGTGACACTGGCCATCCAGTTTGTGTCTCTTGATATCTGATTGCAGTAGCTGTCATTAAGATAAGAAAGCAACCATAATAACCTAAGCTTTTAATTATTAAAATGTACTGGTAGGTATGTGTTCCATGGGAAGGAAGGCAGAGAAGGAAGGAGGCCGGCGTAAAGATGTGTCTCAGAGTCCAAACTACAGATTTTAGAAAATCCACAGAGATACCAATGGTTACTTATTACCTTTAATGTCTCTGTAACCACTTCTTTGCCTTCTCCTTACTGTCATGTTGCTAAAGTTCTCCAGCTGTTATGCAGACTTGGAATTTCATTCCCTTCTTAAAATGACAGCACCAAAAGAACACGTTACAGTTTTGCCCTAACCTCAACAAGACCGAGAAAGGATGAATCAATCTCTTCCTTTGTATTTCTACAATCTGCCATTTCTTGAAACTGCAGACCTATAGACAAAGCTCAGTGGACAATACTGCAGAAGAAACTGACCCCGTTAGTTGAAAATGTTTGCACGATAAGGAGAGCCACAGTGTTGTTGTTTTCTTTTCTCTGGGCAAAGTCACCACTTTTTAAAAAAATGCAATAGTATGTATTTCATCACTGCTTAATAAAAAGGGGCTCTTTGCCTCACTAGGTTAAATGAAGATTAAAAATCGTACCAACTTTGATACTGAAAAAGCTTCAAAAGAATAAGATTATAATTTCATATTTTTAATTTTACTTTTTAGAGAGGGAAGAAGAAAGAAAAAGGAATTTTTATCATTTTTAATTCCTCCAATAAGTCTCCAGCCCCAACTCTCTTAACTGTCCTAGGAAGAAAATGCAATAGGCTATAGTCGGTGAATGCAGACAAATTTGGAGGAAAAAAAAGACAAAGGCAGTGGCAGAGATAGAAAGAAATTAGGAAAAAAAATATTAAGGAAGAAGTAACATATATGGTATGATATACTCCACAGTTCCCAAATTACTTCAAAAAATTACAGCCTTCTAAAAGCCCCATGACTTGCATCTTGTCCTTCTTACTGCATAGATGAAACAATGTCAGAGTTCCTCAAGAGTGCTGAATTTCCCCCATTGTTCTTTTAATGTACAAGTATTTTAGCATAGAAGTTTACATTTAGACGTGTATTATATATAAAATATATTCATAAATATACACACACATATATGAATATATATGTAAAAACTACAAAGATTTAATTCCATAAAGTCACAGACAACACAAAAGTAAACTTAATCAGAACTAATGTCATTCAAATTTTGAATGTAAATAGTCTTTATTTCTTTTTCAGGGATTATATTTTTCAGTTCTTATTGGCAGAGTAGTCACATCAATGCCTGAATGTCTATATGTAATTTCTAATATAGCATTCTCAGATACTCATTTTTACACTAAAACCATTAAGCCAAATTTGAATTAAGTGAAATACTTTGCTTTGGTATATTTACTTTGGATGATTTAATTTCCTAATAAAATTATGAAATATTAGTCTAATTCCAATGCTGAAAATATGCTGACTGTAGCAGTATACAGAGGTTTCACTCAGCAAAGGAAACTTAAGTGAAACAATATCCCTGGCTAATAAACCAAGCACTACCACAATTATCCATCCAATAATTATTCTAAAATCAACCACATGATACTTATGAATGGTATGTACTAATACTGTCTTATCTCTCACTGCCTTATTTTAAAATATTAAAAATATTTGAGTGGTAAGAATAATGGGAGTTTTTTTCCTGAGTAATTTTCAGTCCATTCATTTTATCTATTGTAGTTTCATTAAAACATCCTCACAAGAAAAAGAAAAACCTATGTGGATACATACTCATATCACTTTCCATGACATGCTCATTATGAATTTGCTGAAATCCAGGAATAGGCCTTGTTGTTAGATACCATACTGCATGAAGAACATCTGTGGCATGTATACGATTGTGATCTGAAAATAAGCAGAATATTAGATGAGCTACTTTCTTTACACTCTTTTGCCCCAGACTTTGTGTTTAAATTCCTCAATAAATTCCATACTAAATTTTTAATTTTTTTCCCTAAAAAAGCTTTTACTTTTAATATTTTTCAAATTTGGCCCAAACATAACACTTTAGATTTGCCTTTCTTTTTAATGAAGTTTTATTTGAGATGATATAATTCTTATTCTTTCCTTTTTCCTACTTGCTTTGTAAAACTTACTAAGAACATTGTAAAGTCTTTCCACACGGAAACATCATCTAACACACGTGTATTAACCATCTATGTATCTTTTAAAACAAGAAAGTTAACTTTAAAATGTAGTAATACATAAAATATCGAAACAATGGTCTATGTTTAACTTATATTAATGGTGTGGAGAAACAGGACCAAAAAAATGAAGCAAAAGACAGAAACAATAGAAGTAACACATCAGAGTGGGCTTGTGGTTTACACTGTACTTCATGTGAAGTTAACTTTATTCATCTAAAAATCATGCCTATTGCTCTAATTTATATAACATGTAATTATCTAGTTTTGAGTGCTCCATTTCTGTAGAAATACCAGGGCAATAAATAGTATAGAAAAGTCAGTAAAATGATTAATAAGTTATTTCCAAATTAGTAAGAGTTCCAAGTTAATTGAACTTGTCCATATGTAATCCAAAGAGTTAAACTAAAAACAGTTAAAATTATATTTCCAATAGGATCTCATGGAATAATATTGTCTACATTTTTTCTTAGAAACAAAATAAACTTTTGTGAGACATAAGCATGAATACAGAAAGTCCACATGAAACAGTAAAAATTTAGTGTGAAAAGATGCATATGTTTGTGCCATACAAGAATGACCAGCCTCATTAGGAGTAAACATATTAAAAATTATTTGAAATTAGACATAAGGCTGGGAAGACCAAAGCATCCCAGAGACAATAAGTTTAATCATTTGTCAAGTATACATAGGTCAATTCTTTACTTTTCTGAAGTCTTTTTTTGTGCTGAGAAACTCATTAATGAAGTGGTTACAGTTAAAACTGGTTTGCTTTCTTTGTCAGCATATTTGAATATGGGTGGGTTGGGATAGAATGCTTTCAGGAATAAATTCCACACAAGTCTGCCCACATTTTTTTCTTTGTTTGTTTGTTTTTAATATAGGCCAACCATTCATATATGTTGAGTTTTCAGTATGGCTAGGATCCAACCTTCAAAACCTTGTGTGTGGCTAGTGGGTGAAAAAAATCTGATATTTGGACAAATTAAGTAATTATTCATACCAGAAGCAGAAGGAAGATGATGTGTGCACAAGGGAGGGAGGGAGGGGATTGTTCGTTTTCTGTTTTTTGTTTTGTTACTGGGTTCCAAAAACGGAAAATAGTAACGGGCTCAAAATATGACATCAACTGCTACAGGTTTACCCCAAGGAGAACTCTGAGTCGGTAAGGCCCTACCCAGGATGCTGGTCTTGACTTGCACAGAATGGGAATTTCATGTCTCCTGAAAAAGCTTTGAATGGGAACCTTTACAAATGAGAGGTATTTACTTGTGGAGGTCCTCCACAAACAGATAAGTGGAGTGTGGAAGAAAGTTTATCCACCTGTGAAACAGCTAGAAAAAAAGAATTTAACTGATAAGATGAATGGTAAATATATTTTGAAAGACAGAAGTAAAATCCGAAAGATCTTACTAATTTGGAACAGTAATCCAAATTCAACTAGAGGACAGTCAGTAAAGATAGCAGAAAAGTACTGCACTTGGGGACATCAAACAAATGGATACAAAATGGATAATAACTGGCCAAGAAATGGTATGCTGCAGAAAGGATTAGGGAGATGGATCACAGACTGACTATAAAACTAAGCATGCTATTAAAAGATGTCTCAAGTGTGCAAACCTGAAAGTAATTATTCTGGCATTTTTGGATATGGTAAAGCCAGAGAAGACTTAGAAAAATGGTAAGTATAAAACACAAGTACTTATGAAGAAAAATTAAAAGAATTGATTTTGTCTAGAAAGAGGGACTTTGCAGAAACATAGTAAAACTTCAAAATAGAAGAAAATTCATTTAAAATGTTTGGACAACTGTTCCATCTATCCATCACAAAAGATCAAAAGAAAAAAAATCTAAAAGGGCAAATATTCTGTAAGGGAGACTTGTATTAAATATAATGGAAAAATGAATTTAAATTGATAGTAGAGGCTGTATCACTGACTGCTTTCAAGAAACAAGTTTGATAAATATCAAACATCTGCTAGGTATACTTCATCATACCTGAGAGTCAGGAATGGATTAAGTGACCTTTTAAATCAGTGATGGTGAGGTGCTAGTATTGTGAGTGATCCGGCATCTACAGGAATCTGGGTTGGCACAAATATCTGAGCTGCTTTTTTTTTTTTTTTTTTTTTTTTTTTTTTTAATAAATTTGGCAGCCCTAAATAGAAAGATAAATTATTACTGCCAAAACTCTTATTTTCCTATTATTCTATCAGAGGCCTAATCCAAAATTCTGTTAAATCAACAAATATTCTCCCATTGACTTCAGTAAGTTTGATTTAACTATTCATTCAAATTCTGTAAGATTATATTGAACCTATACATTAACAAATTAAGTTTTTGAGTCCACCAATTTTTCTGTAGTACATCAAATCTTTTCAAAATCCTGACAAATATATGAATTTAAAATATATTAAGCTCGGACATCGTCTACATCTGTGTTAAACACTAAACTAAAACACATACTAAAGGGCATATACTACTATAAAAGAAAAACACATTTAATTGGACATTACTTACAGGGAATATCTCGGTAGCCATTTTCAAGTGCACAGAAGTAATTCATGAATTCTTGAGTTGGGATTTTGAAAATTTCAAACAAACCAGTATCTTGAAACAAGGTATAAGTTACCTAAATACATATTAAAATGAACTTTAGTCTGAAAAGTCACAACATCTAAGCCTATTCTACTTTTCAACTTTAAAAATATTCTTGTTTTTTAAATTTTGCTTGCTTATAGAGCTGGAAGTTACTGAAATTCCATTAAAGATTATTTGAAAGCTAATGTCATACATATATAAGCTTAATTTTAGTGCTAAAAACATCATTATTTTTAAATATTCTCTCAAATACAGAATAATGAAGTTTTTGTTTCTCTACTGATAAATCCTATGTGCAACTGATTACTTTTAATAATATTCTCCAAACCTGTTTCATAATATGTTAGAGAACTCATGCTTTGTTCCATTATTGACCTAGAAAGAAATCTAAATTCTTACTTATATTATTCAAAATTCAGATTACCTTACTACAGAAACCAATTAATGAAAAATGAATTTTCTGTCTACATTTCAGACTTTGGCAAAGAAATGCTATATTTTATTCATTATTACTTATCTTAGTCTTTAAACAAAAAGATAGCTGGCAAATCATTTAAAAATGTACACAGACCACACACATGTGCATATACTGTGCAAATATATTTTGGTTTACAAGTAGAACTTAGTGACCTCAAAAAACAAAAAAAAACTAAAAAAAGACTGCAAAAATTAAGAAAGCTTTTCAAAACAAGACACCACTTCTCATTTTGTCACCTCTTTCTCACACACTTGAGAGAGAGAATACGTCCTGAAGCACGGGAAGTCTCAAAGGTTCGTGAGAACAAAATGAAGGGACATTCCTCCTTCCACCTGTCCCCCATACACAATTTGAGAACCAGAAATAAAAATGTTCCCTTCTGAGTGCATACAGTTGATAATGGTAAAATACACTTTTTCTTCAGCTTTTAACTGAGATATGTATCAGATGCTTCAAGCATAATAGACAAAAGGACAGGGGGAGGAAGAGGAGAACAGGTAATGCATATACATGCAATATTAGGAAGAACTGTTCTGGTAGAGATAAGTAGAAACCTGCACATTTAGGTACTTACAGGTTTGCACTATCCTCTAGGTTGCACACATACTAAATGCAAGCTTATATAGGTCATAGAGCACTAGTACACTACTGCAAAAACACCTCTCAAAAATGGATTGTGGCATCCTGAACTGCACTAACAGCAGTCAGCAACTAAGGCGACAAAAGACCTGGAATGAACAGACAAGATTTACTTAGGAATCAAAGAGCTGTGAAAAACACTTTTAAAATACTGTCAATTTTGGGGCAAACAGGATTAACTGAAGATTTGAAACAATACCCAGAATATCTTGTATTATCGGTGGGGAGTGGGTGGAAACCAGTGTCTAATGACAAAAATGAAATTATCCGCATTGTTTTATCATCTCTTCAACAGAGGTGCAGTTTTACACTTTGCCCTGCATCTGAGTGTTTCTAACCTTTTTTCTTGACTGCAACTGCTTGTTGCTCTCGCCTCCCTTGAACTGGCAGTGATGTGTGTTCTAATTCAGGATAAAAAACTAAACTACTAGCAAGAAAAAATACTTTGTGGTGAGATCAGAACCAAATCCAATTCATGTTATAGACCTATGATTGCTAGATCCAGCATAAGGAAAGAGGCAGAAACTTCCTGAAGACACTGATGGATGAGAGAAGCTGGAGGAGAGCAAACAGCATCACCAAAGAGAGCTTTGTAGTAAGTCAGAAAGAGATAAAAGGGATACTACATGCAGAAAGCAGCATGGAAAAAAAAATCCCATTGTTTGTAGGATCAAGAGGCAAAAGGCTGCCTAAAAGATCACTTCTGATCCCCCACAGGTGTAGCTCTGGTAGAAATATTTTACTGAAATAAAGAAAAAAGAAATGGTTGACGAACAAGGTAGCAATTGTGAAAGCAGGAGACAACTTTTCACAGGAAATGGAACATTATTACAAAACCTATTCCAATAAGAATGAGTCTAAACTACTTGACACTGAGTATAAAATGCAGAAGATTTAGTGCAAGTTGCCTATAAACAAAATACTTTTCATGGCTTACAATGAGATAGAGTACATAAGAAATGCTATTTCTACTTTTCGAGCTAGCATTAATATAGACTTAACTGCAAAACTTCTCTAGAGTTTAAATAAAATATATAAGCATGACAGCTTTATACACCCTCCCTCATACAATAAAAGACAACAACAAACCTGGCTAAGGATCCTTCCAGACTGGTCTCCCAATTTTTGCACAAGGTCAAAAATTTGGAAATTCCAATTGTTCATCTTCTCCATTAGTGAATCATGTTCTATTAACATCATTTCTAAGGAAGGATCCCGCTCCACCTGTATGAGAACAAGACACTTCGACATCTCTAAAGTAACAGTGAAAACTAATCTCTGAGTTACATCGACCAAAAAAACCTATGAAAATGATAAGGCATTATTGAATTTACTGTATGCTGCTGTAACTGTGGCTGTAAGAAAATCCTAAATCAATGATACAAATAGCACAGTTAAAACCCTGACTTCACATTCTTGGGCAGCAGATTCCAGGCTTTCTGCAGATGGTGCTAAATTTTCACTTTTTTTTTTTTTTTTAAACAAACTGAATTAATAAAGCAAAGCAAAATTTTGTGCAGGCTAACAAAACTTATTTACTGAGCTTTGACAGTTCATTAGTTGAAACCGCTTTAAAAAAGAGATGTCTAAAACCAAAATGTTAGTATAGCTTATTACACAATTTGTCTTCCCCCACTTTCAACATAGTGCATTGTATGAGCATTCAGTTGACAGTCTCACTGAATCTGCCACATATTTTGGTAAACTTCCAAGAGAAAATACTAGTCAGTTAGTGTTGGAGCATACTTATGTACATTAAATGTATACAAATTAATTTTGCTTAACAAAAATTTAATACAAATCACCATCTTTTCACTTGCTAGTGAAATTTATGCAAGGTAGAAGTACACAATTATTAAATGAAATTTTGTATTTTAACAATGCACCATTTTCCTTCAGACATTACAATTCTTAGCAATTCAGGGACCTTTCTACCGTATATTAGAAATGATAAAGAAACACTGTATTAATTAAAATTACTGCAAATACTTTTGTAATTACATGCTTACAAGTTGATTATTTGGTGTTTGATGAATCTTTTCCTTCCTTTCATCTTGTTTTCTCTCTGTATGGTGGAAAGGTTCTTTTGAAATACTAGTGCTTCCAACTTCACCTTAAAGAAAATATGTACATAAACACTATCAATAATTTGTAAATTACTGCTGTGCAACAATTCTTAAACTGAATATAACAGAATAATAGCTTGTTTCAAAACCATTTTTACTTAAGAACCAAACAACAAAAGGTTGTAGAAGAAAACAAAAATTTTAAGTTTTAGAAAAGCTAGAAACATCATTAGTAGTTATTGTTTCAGTGTTTAGTTTAACAGAGCTGGTACAGAACTTGTGTGACATGTGGCGTACAGGACTATAAGCCATGAGTGGGAGACTATTAAAAAATTCTATTTCCGAAACAGGCAATATTTCAGATCATTTCACTTATTCTAAATGGCAAACTGTAAAATAAAATATAGGTATGTAAATTATTTGAAAATATAAAAAAATCATGTAGAAATACAAAAATGTTAATTTTTTGTTATTAAGAAAACATAGCAAGTATTTGCATATTTTGAAATCCTACCTGATTTTCTGCCTTTGTATTCTGCAGATTCTGATTCTGGTGTTGGAACAGGCTTGAGTATCTGACGTCCACAGCTTACAGAATACATGAGAAATAGTTAAAACATTCAGTAATTTTATTCTTTTGCTACCACTGTGGTGCATTGAAAAATATCTGCAAATTACTCTTTCAAGTTATGCTTTTTAAGGTTCCTCCACCAAGTGACCTTGATATTTTCTCATGAACTATGCACATACGGGTTTAGTCTGTGCTTAGAAAACAACCATCCATCACCTCCCCCAGACTCACTGCCACGAATTAATACAGTAAAGGTAATTAATTAGTAAGTTTTTAAATAGAAAGAATTAAATTCCTAAGTAGGAAGGAAGTAGTCGTCGTCCTCCTCTACAATCTAGAAAACACTGCTACCCCACAATGACTGCTGCATTTCATATCAAGGTTGAACTATTTCAAAGCTGTGACATACAAAAGGCATCCTGCCCCTGGATAAAATAGTTACAGATTAGTAGGAGATGACATCCCTTATTTTCAATACTGTTAGATACAGGTGTTGTTATGTATTTCCATTTGAAACATATATGAAGTTACTAAACTTACACCTGAGACTTTACAGTACCTGTTACACATATAACCTGTGGGTGTTTTAACTTGTTGCTGAAAATCTGGAGAAATAAACGTGTATCCCAGAGGCTTATGTATATTAATGCTTGGTTTTGTAAGAAAGTCAGCAGTATCAGGAAATTCTACAGGTGACCAACTGACAAAGGACCCACTGGAGACAGATCCATGACCAGGTGAACCCACAGGATTCAGGCCAGGAGAAGCACCTTCCAAAACAAACATTATATTTGGTTCAGATTACATTAAGAACTTTACATATTGATAAGCCAATGTGCAAGTTTTCAAAATACCATGTATATCTCATGCTGTTAAACATATATTAAGTAGCAAGACCAATTCCAAGTTTTGAGATCTACAAATATGAAGCACAGTATAGGCCACACATCTGAGTGGCAGACTATGAAATATGTTATAACATCTGGCTTTCAAGGTTTCTCCCCCTCCCCCCCCTTTTCTTTAAAAAAAAACTTTGGTAAAGTTTAACCACTTAAGTTGAAACTTCCCATATTGTTTGTCTGATTCAGATTTTTTTTTTATTTCCAGAAAATTTCATCAAAAATAATTCAGTATTGATAACTAACTTAAAGAAAAATATTTTACCTAATTACTTTGCAATTGAAGAAAAATATGCTTGGGGCATTTAAAGAAAAAGTAAAAAAAGAAAAACCAAAATGTTGTAACCATATTTTTGAAGCAAGGGATTAAAGTTGGCAGGTACTAGCCTTTTTGACAGTGATGTGCCTTTTTGTTTTTGTGGTGATAATGTGCTCCAATCTGCCTAACAAGTCATTAAAAAACCCAAAGTTCACTCCTGGGTCAGTCAAAATAAGAAATCACACCACCTTCCCACTTAGATCCCCGAAATTTCCTATCCCTGTTCAAACAGTAAGCTAGCGCTCACTTCAAGCTTGCATCTGTGAAATATAGGAAAGCATGCTTGTAAATCTGCACTTTGGCTAGTACGAATCTGACATTAATTTACAACAAAATTATAAGTTAAGCCAAAAGATATTTTTTCCTCTGAAAATATACAAAAGATAGGTTATCTTGGAGTGCCCGAGGGAAGTTATACCCATTGTAAACATACTTTTATCAAACAGAACAACATGCTCTTTCTCAAAGGCTCAAAGAGCAACATAATGAGGTATTTTACTGACATCCCATGATTGAATCACTAGTTCTGCCGCAAACTATGAAACAAAAACTCCACCATAAGTTTTGTGATTGCACAGTGCATGGTAACAAAGTACTAAGAGAATACATAGCATGAGCACTGATTGCATTTAGGTCCTTAAATAAGGAATGCATAATTATACTCTTCAAACAGCACCACAAATTGATACTTAGATCTCACAAACCTTAGGGTAGTAACTAATAAGGTTTTGTTACTGTCAAATACAAGATTTTTCAAAGTCCACATTGTTAGATGCAGAGGAAGAACTTTCAGAGAGTAAATCTCACTCCACTGCTGCAAAGAAAGATCTGGCAAGTTGAGAGGCAATCTGTAAACTCCCTTCCAGAGCTAAAACAGATTAGTATTCCAGCATTAGGTATTAATTTTATTCCCTTTGTGTGCACACATTCAACAGTATTTTCCACAAGATTCTTATCTCTTTCAGTGCACAGAATGACCCTGATCTAGAAATCCATCAGTATTAGATGCCAAAGAAAACCGGTCTATGAAATTTTTATCTGTTTCAGAGTTTGGCAGATGTATTATGGTCAACGCAGAAAACTGCAGAAAGCAGAAGGCAGCCCAGAGTTTCATGAGAGTGGTGCATGAGAGTGTGCAACAACATATCTACATGCAAAAAACTGCAAGATCTGATTTGACTTTGCACATTCCTTGGTGATTAGAAGAATGAAATAATATCAGTGAGTAACCCAGAGAAAACTAGTGAGACATTTTTTATGAGAATGAATTCATCTCTCTCAAGCTGGATTGTACATTCAAATTTTTTTCAAAAACTTATTGCAGAGGTTATTTTTTAAACTATGCTCAAATGGATAGGCACAACTGTCAGAAAAAGGTCAGTTTGCACATTTTCACTTAATATGGGAAAACAGACCAATCATAACCCCTGAAAACTGATATACACATTATAGCAGCACTGCTATTACAATCTCTGTCTTATAACACGAACAATGTAAGAGTAAAATTTATTCCAACTTCTTCTCCCAAAATTTTATTAAATACTTACCTCAGGTTTCTATCAGATATTTTAGGTGCATCTAAATTACACAGTCCCAATGCAAAAAATGGCAGTACTAAAAAGGTCACCTTATTATGGTAAGTGAATGTTGCAATTTTCAGCAAGTATCAACCACTAAATATAACAATATTTTGCAGATACCCAGGATGAGAAAGATAGTTGAGATTTGTACAAAGTTGACAGTGTTAACTATAATTTTTAGTAGTCTTAGAAACAGATCAAAAATAAAACCTTTTAAAAATATATGCTACATGCTGATGTTATGTTACTGTCATATTTATATGAAAAAAATAATTGTAATACATGATATACTGTAAGCAGTTTGAATTAAATCTTCATGTATGTCAATCTTGACATCCTGCCACTAAACTACACAAAGTACAATATCTTACCTACTCGTCTGGGACCTATATGATGACTCATAGAAGATGATCTTTGTTTTGGTACTGCCAGTAGGTTTGCACCAAAAGATCCATTTGAATGAGATCCTTGGCTAAAAGCAAAACAATAAGAAATATTTTTTCTTTATTGTCTTCATTCCATTTCTGTCAAATAAAATGCTTGCAAAATAGCTAGACTGTTCTAATACACCGTTATTCAAGAAAAACAGAGCACTGCAATGAAGTCAAGTTCAAGATGAGCTACATGTCAATAATATGGAATAGAAATCACGTCAAGTATATGGAATAGAAAGCAACAGAGAATCCTATGCAGTCCTAAAAACACACAATAAAAGTCTTCAAATTACTTGCCATAGTTTTCACTTTCTAAAATGGCTTTCACTTTTCCTGAATGTTGCCTAGAAAGCATACAATATCTTTCTGAGTAATTCAAGTAATTGTTTATTTACTAGCTAGACCTTTTCACAGAACATTAAACAATATCTTCATTGCCAATGTTTTTAAAGGAATGCTATGGAAAGACAAATTTTCAAGATAATGAAAGTAATTAGAATTTGCTGAATTACTGTGCATTTAGCATAATTCCTTAAAATTCTGCTACTAAATATTACACAGCACTACATGAATTTATTGTTAAGTGATAATATCAAATACTCTAGTATGTTTTAACAGAACAGACTATTTTCTAACCTATCTGAGAACATTTAAAAGATTGGTTAAGTTGAAAATACCATGACAATCTTCCATAGCTATGGCTTTCTTTTCAAATCATTTTTTCATATTTAATCAACCATTTTATTTATTATCTTAAAACTAAAACCATTTCTGATGTTAATGAAGTTATATTGTACTTCAGTAGCTACAGTGTAGCTATCTCAATTGTTAAGTTATGCCATCTGCTGTTGTAGGCATGAAATTGCACTCCAAAATTCCAATTATGTTTTCCTTTTGTAAACAAAAATGTGATATGTAATCAAAAATAACTGTATAGATGTACCTGAAAGGGAAAATACTTTATGTAAAAGTAATTATTTCATTTTAGTATGGAAAAAACTATTTACCCACATAGATTTCACTTTGTTTAATCGGATTTCAAACAAAAGTTATCAAACCCATAAATACTTGACCTACCATCATTTGCTTAAATATACAAATATAAAAAAGTGCTAGCTAAATTTAAATATGTGAGCTAAAGAATAAAGAAAGATGTATTATTCTGAAGTCTGATACTGACATGTTAAGCAACTTTGAACAATGTTTGGGTTGACAACTGATGAATCTTTCACTACTTGCACATTGTTTAGCTATCCGAACTTGGAGGTACTCATTTAAAGCACAGAAAAATTCTACATTGGTATTTATGGTGTAACATAACTATTAAGCAAGGTCAGTTCATCTCAAACTGGTGTTTGAATGACAAACCAAACCAGGAATTCACAGGCAAATAAAGGACAAGCTCTTTAGAGCTGCATCTGAAAACTGTCTGGATAGATAGAAAAACTTCTGGAACATTAAAACAGTTTTTGTAGCAATATTTATTTATTATACCACTACGTAGTGTCCTATCTTCCTCTACTCAGCTAGGATTCAGTTGAACACAGTCATTTGTGTAAAAAAACATTGATTTTTTACAAGCTTTCCTCCCAGGGAACAGTTTGCTATTCTGAGAGTGGAGGTTCCACTCTCCATTTTTACCATCTGCATGTTCCTCCCTCCTTCTCCTCTGACACTTGTTTGGTTTCTCAGTGAGCTGAATCAGCTCCCTACCTGCAGGAAAAACTATGCCTTTTCTTTTGCTGAGTTACTTTCTGACAATTTAAGGGGCTGACTCACAAACCAAAGCCAATGGCACAAAAGGGCCGGGCGCACATTCTAGCAGCGAAGGACTGTCCCTTCCGGCAGCAGGAACAGCTGTGCCAGTTCAACTATCTCATCTAACCACATCTGTAAGGTAAGCAAATGATCACAGGGGATTTTGGGATGATTAGGATATAATTATAGGTAGAAGGAAACTTGAGAAGAATGATCGCTGGAAGATGCCTGGGGACTGGGACAGTGTAAGAGCTGGCAAGAACCCTGAAGGGAAGAAGGCAAACCATGAGAAAGGGACCAAATATTCTAGGCCTGTATGGCAGGGGCTTGAGGGAGGTAACGGGACTGGTGCAGTGCTGAGACTGAGGAGGGGACGTCCTGACGGGTGACAAGGTATGAGTGCTAGTCACCGGGGTCAAGGGATAATTTAATGATAATGGACTAAGAACGAGGGTGTTTTCTGCACTGCTGCTTTTAAGCAGGTATGCTCGAGCAGGTTCTTTGGTCTGTAGAAGCTGCAAGGAAACCCTCCTCCTCTCATAAAACTACAAAGCGTCTGCACCAGAAGTGCAAAACCTCAAACTGAAGTCCCACAGTTTGCAAATTTAAAGTCTGTTCTCTGGTTATTTCCACTGGATATAACAGTGGAGACTCTTTCAAACACTGAATAACCAAATCAGCATGAAAATACTACCTTTAAACTACTGTAATAATTGGCCAATAAGAATTTGTGATGCACATTCAGCCTGATTTCATATGACCAACAGAACTGTTGCCTATGGATTAGCAGTAGCGAAAGTATAGCAGTTGATGTCAAAATCATCCCAAACAAAAAAATATCCTGCTGTTGACATGACAGCAACAACTATGGAAAATTATCTATAATAATTTAATTACAACTTAAGAGATTCAACTATATTTTACACATAAGCCACAATTAAGTTTTATTATGTAAATACTTGAATAGTCTATTTTATTCAAAGGAAAAAATGTCCCTGACAACTGCCAAATTGTTTAAATGATTTGCTTTAAAACTAAATGTAATCTTGATAAATAAATTCTTGGACACTTGTTGCACATAAACTTTCATCCGCTACTAGTAATTATCAAATATCATCATAACTCATATTTTGTTTTTCTTCTTCTTCTTCTTTTTGTTAAGATTTATGTAAAAAACAGTTAAGTTTTAAGAGATATCAGGTATGCATAAAACAAAAAAATGCACAAATTTTTACTGATTCGAATGGCAACAAAATTTCAAACATATTTTTTGTATTTTTCTTACAAGACATTACGCAAAAACATACAAATTTAAATAAAACAAAGTGTGAAGTTTCACTCTGAAAGACATTAAACACAACAACAAAAAAAGTATGTTAATTTTAGTCCTAACTCAAGATGTAATCTTAATTATGGAAATAAAAGCTTTGTTTACATCATATTGACTGACAAGAAGAGAAGAGACGACTTTCTTAATCTACCTTACTGCTTACTTGATAACTGTACTAATAAGTGTTGCAATACACACAACAGTTAGCTAAGAAATGCAAAAAAATTATATAATCTTTTTTAATTAGAAAAGAAATTATTGGATATGTGGAAGTTCAAAAGTGATACATATTTAAATAAAAAGGAGAAGGAAGAGGAAGTCAGTAATGGTTTAGAGGTTACACGATTACAAAACAAACTAATTTATGTTGGACGTTTTTCTCATTTCCTACCAAAACTGGTAGGTAGTGCTACTTCTTATGATGGAGCATGCCATTCAACCTCAGAATGACCTGATTTCTAGTTGAGATCAAGCACAACTACAGAAGAACGATATATTATTAACTCAAAATGTTTTCTAATTCATGCTGGCAGAATACAGTGACTAAATTCAATTACAAGATTTAACATTAAATACTTCCCCTGCCAAGTTCCAACATTATAGACACGAACATTTTAGAAAGACTACATTTATTATTCTACCATTAAAAACTAGTTAGGTGGTTACCTTGATGTGTTACATTCCTGATGAGATCTCTTGCTGTTACTCCGCTCCCATCTAGAAGATGGCGATTCTATAGGGGGAATGCCAGAAACTCCTGAAGCTCTTCTCAGCTGTGGTGTTGGCAGGCTACTCCTGCTATTTAGTCCCTGTTGAGTAATTTAATTATAGTTAAAATTTACATAACTGAAAACAAACACTGAAACTTTATTTATTGCTTCTGAAGATAGGATATGACACTATTTATTAACTGCTTACAATGAAATGTAATGAAATGTAGCAATGCAATGGCAAAAAATAGGATTCTTCTTCAGAATATAGATGCATATAATCAGACCTTTCAAAGGAAGAAGTGTGCCAGGAAAATGTGTTTAAAACAAAAATACAAACCATATTTGCAGTGTTGAGTAAGGTTTGCAGGGTCATGAGTGAGGACAGGTGACCCTTGGATACTAGTGCTTCAAAAGGTCTGACAGAAATAATGACATTGCAATTTTAAGCTTCACCAGGTGGTCAAAGATCATACTTAACTCACAGAACTATTACATATTTCAAAAAAGGAAAAAGTGTTCACACAAAAAAGTACATTCTCTTACCCTGAAAAATCAGACTGAGTTTTTGATATGGGATGTACCTTGACCCTGTTTGCTTTGCTGCAAAGCTGTAGTTATGGCCAAAAAGGTGTAATTGGACAGGCAGAATAAGAAAACTGTATCTGCGCCAGAAACATGTGGTACTCCTTATCCAACACTACCAGAAAGGGAACCGGGAGTCTAGTCTGTCAAATTACATGAACCAGCTCCGGCAATGCTACACTGATGCACCAAAAAAAAAATCTTCAGACAGAAGGCAATGAAGGTGTCAACTAAGCCATGTACTCTTGAAGAGTAATTTGTTACACAGGAGTTAAGCAATTAAAATCAAAGATCTGAAATAAGTCAAGTACAAAGTGGTATGCAGGAATAGTAGGTACCAAAGGCAAGCTGTACTCATAAATTGTCTGACAGAGATCATTTGGATTGATGCCTTGAGACAACTTCCAGGGAAGAAGAGGAAACAGACAGCTATAAATGTAAAGTTATTTTCTCCAAGGTGGGCATTTAGGGAAAAAAAAAAATAAAAAAATAAAAAAAAAATAAAAGCCAGATGACTGCTTCCTGCTGAACTGATTTCTGCAAATATCCATGTGAGATTCAGCCTCTGTATCACTTCCACAGATTAATCTGTGGATACTGAGCTTTTTCCCCAGAAGCATTTGTCTTGACAATGATGGCCAACGGACATTTCACCGACTGAATCTGGCTCATGAGGCAGTCTTATCCGGCCCCAAAATGGAGAGCCAACAAGTTGACCAATTTTGTCCAACCAGCCAACTGTTTGGACATGGAAGCAACTACAGTGCAGTGACTTCCCAATGAAGCCTCTCGCATGCTTGAGAACAGGAACAGACTCCCCTGCTTTGGGTCTTAGCCGGACTTAGCAGGCTCCCTGGGGCTGCAACAGGAACAGCAAGGACAGATACCTAGGAGCAGCTTCTGTCTCCCCCAGCAGACAGAGGCAGGGCCAGTTTCTGTAATGGTTGAGAGCAAGTAGATGGTGCCTAAGCTATAAGCTTCCTTGAGTGCTCGGGAAGGTACAGAGCAGAGATAGCTGCAAAAGCCAGCTTCAAGCTGTCAACACCACACAACCCTAGAACTAACAGGCACTGATGCACCGCAGCTGAGTTTGTAATCTGAATGTTCTTGCACTGCATTCCATAATGTGTCACATAGTACCCATATTCTTGCTTACAGTTATTCACCCTCAATAAGGGAGGGGTGACAGTAGATAAATACATTGGTCTCAATGTGATGTGCTGCCCAGGCAGAAGACATTACTTTTACTTTTAAATAGCCGACTTTTTTCTTTTTCTGATGGTTAGTTTGATGTTTACAATAGTACATTTCTTCGGGGGGCAGGGAGGGGGGAAGTCAATGAAAAAGTCACACCACCAACTGCTAGACCAAGACTGTAGGAAGATTATGAGCCCTGTTCCTGCCATACCATGAATATATAATACTTTGATTTTACACTACTTTTTTTTTTGTTTGCTTATTGTAATCCTGTGCTTATTTTGAGGAATCTTCTGTTTATTTTTAGAGTGTAGACCAGTGCTCTCCACTTATCTACCCCTCAAACACTTGAATTTTTAATTTTGTTACCTATCTACATTCGGTGTGTTTTCACAGCTTTACTTTTGACCTTAACAGCAGTTCATAGATATTCAGTAAAGAAACTACTATCCATACAAAGGACATTCTTTCCAGAAGAATTTTCTTTGACAAATTGCTCAAAAATGGCAACACACTTATACATTACAATTAGAGTCGTTTGACCTTGAGTAGTTTTCGATCTCCTTTTTCAGCAGGGTCCTCTATTTCAGGACAGGGGAAGAAACCAGGAAATGGTGTGAATGGATTAGCCTTTGGCTTGCATGTGCCTGAGAAAGCACCCATCAAACTATTAATGCTTCGAAGGGAAGAAATCGCTTGTGGTGGAAGGGAGGGGTCAGTCAGGAGGTCTGTTAGCATGGTCCGAGCCTCATTTAGTACTGAAAGATCAACTCCGTTTCCACTGCCAGCATTCTAGAATAGATGGAATATTGCAAACAATTAACATTTTGAAACATTTCACTAATAAAAAAGTTTTAAATGAGCATCTTATCCATCAATAAAAATAAAATGCAGTTTAGTTTTCTTCTGAAGAAAAAGTACAGGTACATACATACTCACATACCATAGAACAAAATTTTATGTTCTGAGAATTTTTATAAATAATCCTGTCAAAACTAGACCCAAAATTCTACGTATTTTCAAGACTGAGTCTATAAACAAAATTGTCACATTTTCTTACATCAAACATCTTTTTAGTAATAATTATAAGGTGATTTTTACACAAGTCAGAAATAAGTCACTTCCTTAGAGGGGGAGAAAAGAACAGGGCTGATTTCTGCAAAGTATTTCTTACGCAATAAAAACATATTTCAGAATTCAACACTAGTTCTTTTCTTTTTAAAATAAAGATCTAGGGACAATTTTTTTTACCTCAATTTTTTATTACTTTGTCTTAGAATTAAACTTGTTATTCTATCTCCTCCAATAAAGTCAAAAGAAATTTTGGGGTGCCAAACTGTTATAAGCCCCTTATAAGGGTACAATTTCCAAATCAGTTTAAGCCTAAGTTAGAGTTGATTCAGCTTCACTATCTTTATTATCCTTGATTCTGCTGAAACAAATCCTAAAAATTCTGTCAAAAAGTCATTAAATTTTATTTGGCACAACTCCCTGAACAGAAACAGCATTGGCTGATTAGACACTAGTGCTGACACATGACAGACAGGGAGAAACAAGCAGTCAGAAAAAAAGTGAGATCTTGGTAGCCCTGAGTTTTGTGACATTGCTGGGGAAATCACTCCCTAACATTATGCTAGGGGATATTTCAGTCAGCACTCCCTTCTTAGCTGGACTGGAGACTCTTCTCACATACACTAAGAAAGTACATCCCTGTCAGCTTGGTCAGAATTGCTAAATTTCAAGTCTACATAGAATTAGAGCATACTAGGACAACCCAGGTAACTGAATTCTCAGCAAAAAAGCTGAAATCTGACAGGTCACAGTGAACTCTCTGCTTGATCACATTTCATTAAGGAATTCATAATAGACCAACCTGGTAATAGGGTTTGTACCATTGCTTCAAATCCCAATCCCAAAGAATCATCTGCAAAAAATGAAGAGTAATATGGTGATATGTTAGTGCTGTTAGCACTGAAAAACCAACAGTGGAACAAATCTTAATCATGTGATGTTATATAAAATACTTCTCCCTTCATCTTTTGATAGGACAAAACTTGCGTCATTGCCTCACTTACCACCACCACAGCAAAAGCTCTAAAAAGTGTTGAATCTGCATGGGACAGAGATATCCTGATGACAGAATAATTATATGGCCTTATTCTAATATTTCTGGATCACTGATAAATCATCTAACGTGTACACTAAATTAGCTGGTGACAGTGCTTTTCTACTTCGATTCATCTAAACTTATAAAAGCAAACCTATCCTAAAAATCTCCATTATCTTTTACAAAAGCAGCTAAATTATCAAGAAAACCAGCATTTAGCTACCAGACTCATAGCAAAAGAAAAAATTATAAAAATTTGTTCTTATTTAACTATAAAACATGCCCCCAAATTACTGAGAAAGAGAAGCCTAATAGCATGTACTGAAGGTAAATGTGCATGGGCTATATCAGGCTTAATAAATCTTATACTAGAACTTCCTACCTGAATTACAGAAGCATAGAGCAAAAAACTTCATAGAGTGGGTACATCTCAGAATATTACAGAGGATTTACAGGTAAAAACTTACACCTAATGTGATAAGTACGCAATAAATTCACAACAGAAACACACATAAGTGACCAGATATCGCTTGCATTAGCTAATTTTTGAATTCATTTAAAGAACAGCTAAAATACAGCATTCTGTTTTAATTTAGCCTCAGAATAACGAAACCTAATTGCAGAAATCCACTATAACTCTGGTTTTAGGAAAATGCTATGCATTTCACAATTAGGAAAGAGTTCAAGTACTTTAAAAACAATATTATGTTTTAAAATAAAAAAAATTGATATTTTGATGAATCTTAAAAAAAGCAGCTTATTGTTTGCATAACATTTAAGACAGTTTGTGGATAAAAAAGGATAAGAAAAGGGAAAAATAATGTTCCTACAAGAATTTCTGGGTTCTCAAAACACCATCAAAAAAAAAAACCTGATTTTTTTCAAATGGTTCTGCATATATAGGATTACTGACACAAAGCTCTTTAAGACTGAACATACAATTTTCATTTATGCTTGCTTATTACCCAAATGCTAGAATCATTATATAGTATCTTTTAATATCCTGTAGTGGGATATATCTTTAGAAAACTTTGCTAAGGAAGCAAAGCTATGAATCTTGGCCATATTGTCCAAATACTTTCCCAATATGCAACCCTTGTTATTAAGACCGAGTCTCAGGCCATCTTTTTTGTATGCCTTTATATCTCCATCACTAATTAAGATATTAAATAGGAGTTTAATATAACAGAAAAGGCCAAGAAATACTTCCACATATACTTACCATATGTACATACAGATCTTGATAAAATTAGCATTCTGAATGATACTGTCTTATCTACACTGATTTTTAGGAGTATTTCTAATTTCGTTTTTGATAAAACACAACTACTAATCTTTTGGTAAAAATCTAATACGCTGTGTGAACTGTTTGTTCACCATTCGGAAACCTTGCAGCAACTCAATGAAAAAACATGTGTTACACATATCCAGCATCATTAATCACATTAAATAACAGACAACTTATTATGCATACACAATCAGATTACATGCAACTATTATTTTTTCCTGCTCTGTCAGTTCAATGCAATATAGTATCTATAGTATAAAGGCCTAAAAATTAAGTAAATTCCATGACTTTCTGTAGGAAATCTAAACAACAAAATAATTAGAAAAAATTCATTGATTTGTATCTAATTTTTGTTACTGCATGAACTTCAGAGACTTGTAGCCCTTTATACTAGCTACATGAATATTCCCTCCTCTTAAAAATAAGATAAAGGATGCAATTTAAAGTGTTTACTTTTTTCTTATCTGTTTCCGAATTATTCTACATTATTTTCCAGGGCTATTCAAACAGTAGCAATATTGTAAATATGGCACAGAAAGCATCTACATTAACACAATTAAAATAAAAAGGCAAAAACCTCCCCAATACCTCAGGTTAAAGATCTGCTGTATTTTTAAAAACATTTTCGTGCAGGAGTATTTTTTAGTTTCTGTTTGAATATGGCTACAAATCTACGTGTCCTGAATAATTTCACAAAAACCACCAGACCCACAGAAGAACATCAGCAACACAATCTGAAGATACTATCAGCTTCAAATACGTCAACTCTGCTCACTTAATTTTTCTTCTACTTACCAAAAATAAAAACAACCTACAAAAAAATAAAATTCACGTCTGAAGTGTTCAGTCTTTGTAACTTTTTGTCAGCCACTAAAAATACCATAATTGACAAGGTTCTACTTTTTCTTTGATAAATACATGTTATGCAAATGACTGCATTTACAGATTAAACAAATATAAAGATAATCCTATAACTACAGAGCACAGATAAGATACCCATACCCCTGCTTGGTGCTTCATATTCTGCAGCTTTTGAAGTAATTCTGCTTATTGTAATGTGTGAAAGCTATATTTGTTTCTGTTTCTCTAACACCTCTTTTGTAGCGAAAATACAACATTCCAGTCTGGAACTTGTCCAGCAGAAGGTATAGAAGGTATAGAAAGTGCCAATACAGACAGACAGGCTGACTTGTCATCAGCACCCAGGCAAGGGTAACTCTGGAAGGGTAACATTTTCTCTTCTGTTTTCTTCATACAGACACTTTAAACACTGTTTAAAGTTAACAGTTGTAACATCCAACTGTTATGAAAACTTAAGATTTCTAATCATTAAGCACACACAATCTGGGAGTAAGTTATGCTATAGCAGAAGTCATATTACATAAAGCAAGAAGATCTAAATCTAAGAATTTAGATTTTACGAACTTAGATTTTTTGTTTTTAAGGTGATGAACTACCTTCTCCTTTTACATGACAACTTTTTTTTTCTTTTTAACCTGAATATATAAGGTGAAGGTTAGCATGTCAGTAACAAGCATTAGGATAATGACTAACAGTATTTATCTGGCCAGATCCATGTTGCATGAAGCATTTGGTTTTAGCTCGGTCATTGTAAAAATGAAAGCTTTATCCTCCAACTAAAATGAGTTGTCCAGCTTAATGATTTTAAAATCCAAGCAGTTTTTAAAAAACAGCTCTTCATTTCCAAGTTTCCAGATTGACAGTTCTTTACTGCATCAAAGAGGTAAATCTTCTGGTTTCCGTCTGTCCTCCAAAGCACAGCCATGAAGGCTGCATTCATCTGGTTCACTGACTACTGACTCAACTAGCAACAAAGATCAGACATGCACGAGTGTTACGAGTTTTGTCAGCTGTAACAGCAACCTTTGGTACTAATGGCCCACAAAGTTGCATCAGCTTGCTTGCAGCTACCATTGAGGGACATGGAAGAGGTTTCTCCTCCTCCAGCTCTTTTAGTATTTTTTCTTTAAACCTGTGGCACATCAGCTAATTTTATTTATTCGCTGTAAACAAGATCTTAAGAAAATACTCATGTCCTTGCAAACTCCAGAACTTTTCTGAACCAAATCTGTAACTGCAGCCACTTTCAATGGTGCAACCTCTTTTATTCAGCATTTTAGCTGTATACACACACACAGACATACATAGTCTATACTCTTATAATTTTGGGGATCAATCTATAAGACTAAAAAGGTTCAGTCCTAGACTCCTGAGTGACCTCCCCTTTACTTCAGCACTGCCGTAGTATAGAAATAGGCTTGAAGTTGCAGAAGGAAAAAAAAAATTCACTGGCAAGTGTTATGAGTTGATAAAAACTGTTGGCTCAAAGTAACAATCTCTTCTACCAGGCACAAAACGTAGATCACTACATAGTGAATATTTTTCCACAGTAAATATGACTCGGTAAATCTCTTCAGTAATTAAATCTTTACAGGGTAATAACTGAAGGGGGTTTATTACCTTTTCTTGGATGCTTATACTAGACCACAAGATGGCACTCAAATGCAGAAAGCCTCCCCCCACCCCCCCAAACAAATAACCCTTTCTCACTGTGAAAGGAACAGAAAACAGCAGCATATTCCTTAACACACCTACTGCAGAATAGGATCGGTCTGAGGGACAAAGGTGGGTGACAGTTTTAAAGGTATCAGCTGATAAATTCTGCTTCTTTACAAAAACATTTCTGTTCAAAGAATTTACTCCTTAACATGGGATTCTACTCAGAAACTATGCGTAAGGAAACTTGCACTTCATGTCTCAGTACCTGCTAGACTTAGCTTGATTAGCTTAACTGCCTGCCTGATTAGGTTATTAATAATATTAACAAAGTAGTATTTCTGGCATCATTCTCTTGGGAGATGGAGCTGTAATTACTGACTGGATCATCAATACAAGTTACAAAGTATTCCCAAAGCTGCACCGATCTTACAGCAATACAGGAGAAAAAGGAATACAGTTTATTTTAGTTTAAAGTGAACAGAGAGACTGACCTTAAAATAGGTCGTAGGCAGAGCCTCAGCGATCTTTGATTTTGCAACCATAAGACATGTTGCAGAAAGAACTGTACCCTGTAACAGCAGGATTTTGTAACCCACTTGCATGTAACACTCTTCCTTACCTCTTCCAGGAAGACACACCTGATCTAGGAGGGACAGGACTGATTAAACTTCCAAGCAAGCTACAAGCTTCTGCTCAAACTGCTGCTGAGCAGCTCACATGCTTTAGCTGAGCATCAGCTTCCAGTGCCACCATCTCGGCAATCATACGAGTGGGAGCTCATCTGAGCGTGACGCTGCCGCGGGCTCCGATACTGCAGATGAACTTGTGCTGGGGTGAGGAATCTAGCCCTCCCCCACAGACGTGTATCCCGAATTACCAGTCACGGCCTAGGGGAGAAGTTCTCCCATCAGCCTGACTTTAATCCTGGAGTCTCCCAGTTCAATTCACTGTGGGTCATCCAAAGAGCAATGAACACACTTTCCTATTTTTAAAAAATTGCCTGACAAGCTGCCTTGGGCTTTGAACACAGTTGTATGCCTTGCTCATTAACGGACAGGGACTGCACGACGTTTAAACTTAGGAATTGCATCTATTTTGCCTAAGAAATAAACAACACAGTTAAGACAAGCCACCTTACAAAAACTCCTGAAGTACAAGTGATCTTTCCTGATTCAGCCTCCATCAGCTGGCAATGAGTTCAGGCCAAACTGAAACTCAAAGCAGGCTAAGAGTACTCACAGAGGGAATTTACTTCACTGCAATGAATAAATAAATAAATCAAAGAAAAAAAACTATTAAAGCACAACAGCTTTCCCACAGTCATAATTCAGAAGAATGAATTACTATAGCCAGTTCAATAGGTGTTTAGTCAAACCTAATTTTACCAAATTTCAGCATGGCTTTTTGGAAAGCACATCTTTTAGCAACATTGGAAATATCTGTTAAAAATATGTACATCTGTTTGCAGTAATATAGACCTCTCCTAATATGGTTTACAGTTCAGTCAAAGGGTACAAGCAATATTAATTATTACAAAGAAAAAAGAAGGGAATAAGCCCTCCTCTGACCAGCTTGTATAAACTAAAATCAGATGAAAAATGGGAGAAGACAGCCAATGAAAAAAGTAATTAGCATAGCTCTGGAAAAAAAATTAATTATTTTTCTATATTAAAAAGTTATCTTTCCTGTCCTGGTGCAGCGAGGGCCTATGACAGAAGCGTACCTGAGAGGAGTGCTAATGATGGAGAGAGGGGCGTTCCTTTGCATCTTCTTTGCGTGGGCCTCAACTCCATTTGGCTAAAGTTGTATTTAAAATGATGTATTTAAAATGATTTAAATGGTTTAAACTTCTAGAAGTTTAAGCATAATAAAAGCCTATGGGTTTTACTCTTCTCAAGTTAAAAGCACTGAAATTACTATAAAAGTACACTAAGCATTTTAAACAGTTTCTTTTAAAAGCTTTTAAAAAGCTTGACAATATATTTGGACAGATAACTATGTAAGGATCTTTTCAAAATAATTTAACTTCAGGTAAAATACAAAACCATAATATCTTAACTATTCAAAAATTACTCACTTCTGTGCATTTGAAAGCCTAAAACTTCCAAAATTATACTAAGGATAATATTCATATTTATGCAGCTATTCAAAATACATGGCCAAAAAATTGTTTCATAGTTTATGATTCTAAAAAGAAATTTCTGAACTAAAATAAAACTAATTAATAAGCTACACACCTTAAGCTGAAATGTTTAATCCATATGAAGGCATACCCGACATTAAGATTAGTAACGTGATTGTTAGATTACCTAAACTAGGTAACTGAAAAGTTTTAGTTTCAATGGTTATATTATTCAGGAAATTCATCATGCTTTTTAATGTGTTCTTTAAGAAAAGAAACCTTGATCTCTTTGACATCATCCATTAGCATTCCACGATCCAAAATTTTAATGGAGAAAAAATGAATACATAAAATGAGTTTCCACTTTTGACCACATCCTTCATTGGTCAAATAGAAAAGATTCCTAGCTGCTAGTAGCATCTGTTCAACACCGTTAGGCATTAGCTCCGTAAATAAGTATTTCCATAGCAACCAAGCACAGAATTAACTAAACAATGAAACCAACACCATAGCAACTTGATTCAGAAATCAACTCTGTAAAAAAAATCACCTCATTCAAAAGCAAAATTCTACAACCAGATGAGAAACTAATTTGTTTTAAAATATGAAAAAGGTTATGTTACATTTCCATTTCTTTTCATGACTGTCTTTCAACCAAGACTGATGCTAGATTCGCTGCTTTTATTTTTAAATTAGTCTGTTGTAACAGTTTACAATCAATTAGCTTCTCCAACCCATATAATTTAATGATACAAGAAACAAACACTACAGTATAACCTACAATCCTATTTCAGTATTTTTAAAAGCTTTCTCTCTCCCTCCATGTAGAAGACAGATTTTGAAAAATAGTACGCTACTAAGTATTTCAGGTATATTCAGTATGATACTAAAGGTGATGCCACTAAAGTATGACTTTCTCAAAGTAGAAGTAGCATTATTTAGATAACAAAGTTCAGTTGTGAAACCTTGTGGGCCAAAGCCGCAGCCATTTGAGTAGACAGATTATCATAATCAAAACAAAACATGATACTAAGAAAATACTGAATATGATACTGAAGGCATCTAGAATCAAGATGATAATACACTACCCAGTAAAGCTTCTCATGAAAATAAATGGTACTGGAGAAAAAACTAGCATACTTTTATAATTCTAACACTTACCAGTTCTGGACTATATATAATTTATTTATGCAAGGCAGTAAAATGACCAGGAGGTTGTGATGTCTGCAGATAGACACAGTCCTTCATGATTGTGAGGTCTAAGCACTGTCCACCAAAATTAAACATTCATCTCCCTTATTTTGGACTCATTCACTGACTATGAAACTCTTTCATAAAAGGCATTATCTTCGTATAAAATGAAGCACTCACTTTTGTAAGAAGTCTAAAATCTTCCCCCAATGAAAGAGACCTGCTTCTCCTTAACTGCTTTAGTAAACATCCACTCTAAACGTTAAATAGTACCTGCAGTATCTTTGGGCATTTAAGAACCATACGTAAACATACAGGTGTCTGGCCACTACAATATTTTCACCAGATTTCACAGTAACCTGAGTTTCCCTCTAAATACACATCTTCGAGAGCTGCAGCCAAGAAAATTTTAACAAGTCAGCTTTAGAGTCTAAAGATGTTTAAGTATTGTTTTCAGTAAGTTGGTCCACAGCATAATTACGAAAACAGAGCAAAAACGCTCCACTGTTGGGTTAAAGATTCAAATAAGCCTTCAGCATGCTTATTCTTAAAGTTAATACTAATCCCTGCAAGTAGAAAAATAGTATTTTTAGAAGGCATTTTACTTCTGCTTTTAAAAACAGGAGAATCAGCAGGTCAGCTTCCACTTTGTCTGCCCTAGAAAATTTTCCGTGTTCTTATTGCTTGTTATGTTTGCTTGGACCTCCCTTTTCTACTTTATGACATCTTCCAACATTTCTAAAAGGTTATAAAAGGTGTTTTGTCTATCAAGGGAAAGTAGTTTTTTCTTATGTAGGTAATGAAAAAAACTGGCTAAAACCACACTTAGATCATTTCCTGTTCCTTCTAGGTTTTGTGAGATTCGCACTTCAGAGTAAAGGCCAACCAGTAATTTATGGCAACTAGGGGAGGGAGGGTGGAGGAAAAAAAGCCTGCTATGTGCAGATCCTTTAATTACCCATTATAAGCCTTTTCCTTTGGAGCATATGGTTCTAATCACCACTAAAGCAAAGAAATAGTGTTAGGTGGATTACTGCTCTGATCCAGTGTAGTTGCTCTGGCATTCCTATATTCTGCACTCATTTTACTGTCACCCGAAACCTAAAACCTTTTTTTAAAGTTGTGTTATTTTGAAAAAAACAAAATCTAGAAATTGTTCCTAAAACATCCTTTTCACATTTACCATTTGACATTATTTTAAAGCAATCTGTAGTAAAAGCTAGAGCATTTACTGGTGTGTTGACACTGTTAATCTACCATGTTGGAATAAAACAGAGCAACCTTAAATTTCGCCTTTCTGAAACAGATTGTTATGCACAGATCTTACCTACTTTGAAGCATTTTTTATTGTATGCTGAAATATTCTTAATGCAGTAACATTAGTTAGAATAACTAAAAGCTCTTGTTAGAGATGAACTGATTTCCTTTATTGACATAAATTTTTAACCAAGTATTTTTCCGCCCATTACACTAGAGATATCAGAAGTAAATGAATCTCAGATTTTTTTCTTTGCAGAAAACTAAAACTAAGAGGAATCATTTCATATGAGCACTAGTTTTATTCAGCACTGAGCTGAAGAAAAGAAGATACTGAATTTTTCATAACAGGTTTATCACAATTCTTTCTTAGAAGTCTCATAAAAATACTTACGTTTCACCTCTCTCCCAACAACCCCTCTAAAATAAGCAGCACATAGTCAAGCCATACAGCTCTTGGCTAAAAATTAACACAGAACATCAAATGGTCCAGGCCAAACAAATTCAAGCAAATGACTGTCCAGTATCTTGCCACTGGCAATAGCAGTCAGTTCAATATCAGAATATTCTGAAATAAGTGGTTCTGCTTCCCAGAATATTCTTTCAGTCTCAACAACATGGTTCAAGGAGCCATGTGTTGGATGTCTTTGTATTTTACAACATCCAATAGATTTTTCATCTTTGAATTTGATCACTTTCTCAGCGCCTATTGTAAAATTTTGACATTTACAATATCATACGCAAGGGGGTTTCACAACTTAATTATAGATTATGCAAAGTTCCTTTTAACTTGGAATCTGACAACCTGCCTCATTCAATGCCCCCAAATTCCGTTACTGAAAAAGCAAACAATTAGCACCACATTCCTGCAGTCTATCCACTGAATGTCTTTTTTGCCAAAAAACTCCAGCTAACTTCAGGCACAAAATACAGCATTCTTTTAGACTATGAGATTGTACTTCCGAATCCCCCAGCAATGACTTGCTCTTGATTAGGTCATTCAAAGACAGTGCTTTCAGAGGAACAGAGCTTCTGATTTGCTAAACACATCCACCTTTAAAATTACTGTATTAATTGTTGTCTCAAGTATTTTAATTTACAGAATTGACACAAGGTACAAGCTTTACACAGATCAGTGGGTGTTTTTGTTTATTTGTTTGTTTTTAGTAACTCATCCTATTAAGGAAGAGGATGACCCAATGAGTGACATTACAGAGATTCAAGTAAGGGAAGTAAACTGGAAGAAAATGGTCAAGGAGCCTAAAAAGAAGATGCTATGTCAGGAAGGAAAATAAACATTGTTGCAGTGCTGTAGTTGGAAGTTATACACAGAAATTAAACTAACTACATTCTAAATTGCTTAAGCTAACAAATTTAAAGCAATAATTTTAAAGTAGATGAAAGACTGTAATTATGAGTCTGATTACAAGAGCAATTGTGTTAGCACAAGTTAAATCAGTATTAAAAAAATACCTTAATGGACAAGTTTCTGGTTGAAGTGTCAGGAAGCTCAGAAAGAGATACCTCTTGGGGAGGAAAAAAATACATATTGAAATTCTAAAGGAAATACTACAGATAGGTTGCTGTCAGGGACAGAGAAGAATGAGGGAACGCAAGTTGTTATCTTCTACGGAGTGCTAATTTGCTTCTCTCTACTGCAGTCATGATAAGTAGTACTTTAGTTGGCAGTTTCCTAAGCAGCTGAAGAAAAACTCAAATGACAGCAGATTTGAAAGAACACAGAAAATTCCTTTCCATATAGTAGTGTTTTGATGTTTCAAATGAGGGGAAAAAAAAGAGCAATGATGCTGACCCGCTAATTATTTTATAACATTTAAAGAAGTCTAGATTAAATAAAATTACTTGGGCTAGACACACATAAACAGTTATCTGTGCAAGACTCATCATTCCCCTGAATTCAGGGGAATCATTCAGGGGAATGACGAGTCTTGCACAGATAACCATTTATGTTATGTTTATCTTGCATCTGCAAAGTTCGCAAAAGAATCTCCATGCAATACAAGGAGACTATATATATATATATATATATATATATATATATATATATATATAAATAATTACACCTTGCCTCATGTAAACTCATTCATCTAGGAAAAGAGTATGCAGTCAGGTGTCTCTGGTAGCTGTTACTAATTACTAATCAACTAGTTGTGACCAAGCTCTTTTTCAAAAGATTGAGGGCTGAACAAGCTATAGTTCAGATTTTGGTTAAAAGGAAAAAAACCTCTAAAACTCCAGAATTTGTTCTGAAAATTTTTTTTTTATAGTATGCAATAGCACATCCTCCTGAAACTAATTGACTTTACATAGACCTAAGTTGAATTTCATTCTTTGCTAATATGGTAACTAAACATATACTTCCAGGAAAGAAAAGTCATCTTTGTCAATATCTCTTCCCACATCCAACATCTCGGGTTTCTTTTCTACAATGGCTTTTTTATAATTTATATTCCATTCTCCTGTTCAAACTATTACAGTCAGCTTTTCTCAACATATCTCTCACATGTTTCATCTTGACATCGGATGAGTGGCAACCCTAGAAGGGGGGAAAAAACTGCTCTTCAGCCAAGTAGCAGAGCATGACACTCCCACACTTGGAGCCTACTGTGTAACTTAGGATATTCGAAGGTAATGCAAAATCGTATCACTCCAGCGTTTGACTTATTCTTTAAACCACTTTGCTACTCTGCTCACAGAATACAGGTCATAATTATTTGAATATTCTCATTACAAAGGTTTCTGAATATAGATGTATAAAATCCTAACATAAACAATCAAGCCTTCGAATATCAGGTTTCAGGGAATCTCAAAGATGCCTAGGTTAACAAAAACATTTTTTTCATTTCAGTAGCATCACTTAGATGGAAGAACTTACACCAAAAGACGAGGTCACAATGGGTCCAAATATCTTCCAGTGATTATAGAGTACTAGGAATGACTCTCTAGCCTTTCTTATACAAGAGGATAAGTATTGGGATGTTCTTTTAAACTCAAACTCTTTCACAAAAATGTCAAAACAGTGAGAATTACAGAAATACCTACAGAGTACATTTGTACCAGGGACCTCATATGCCACTTGGGACAAGTATTATTTCCAATGAAATTTCAGAGTAGCATACCCAATAAATATATCAAATACTGAAAACAAATACAGAATAACTTTTCCCCAGTGAATACTAATAGTTTTTTCCTTTCTCAGTCTGTTTCTGATAGCCTTTGATGTGTCTGCTATGAAGTGTCTATCAGATTATATTTTCCAAAATAGCTATTAACAAGACTAACCTGACACAAAGTCTATGCTCACCTGCAACTTCTGCATTCTTACCAACAAATGCAACTCTCAACTATCTTTTCTTATAATTTACAAACTACTTTACAAAATGCTTTGATCTTTTCCATTTTAAAGCAGAAGAGGGGAACATCCCTAGAATTTAAAGACAACACTCAATATAGAGCATCCATGGGATGCCAAGATTCCCAGCAATTTCTGACTACAAAAATACTATCCCAATGAGAAATGAAGAAAAATTTTCACAGAAAAACCCACCTATCAGACCATTTCAATTTGCTATTCCATTATAAAGACTCATTATCTTCATGAAAAAGGCAAACAATTGTGTAGTCACTCATTTCTAACTGAAAGCTATACACCTTATGCATTAAAAAGGAACAATTTTTTTTTAATTACAGAACGAACTACAGATTTAATTCTAAAATTAACACATAACAAATATCTTCCACAGCATCTTCATTACAGCCTTTACTCTGGAATGTGCCATTTAGAATTTTTTCTCTATTCCAGGATATTAATGGTATCAATTAACTTATGACATTCAAAATGCATATGTTAATCAAATACCCTTGTAAAGCACACACAAACTAAACAAGTAGGAAGACTGGCCAAAATAAATAATCAAATATTTATTCAATCCTGATTCAACACATGCAAGATAAGATTTTATTCTAGTAACCTTCAAAGGAGTAAAAGCTGTATTACGTGGTATAACCAATCATAAGCTTCATTTTGTACCATAGGAACCGAAAGTAGCAACAGTAACACCAATTTTGAAGGGATCCAGAAGAACGTGGGAAAGCTGTCTGAGGGAATTAACAGAAACTATGAGAAAAATTTTATAAATGCACCATTTAAATGAAACAGTGACAAAAATCAACAGGACTTTTGTACATAGATACCATGTTCCACAAATCTATTGGACTCTCTGAAACAGACTGTGAACACAGATAAAAGTGAACCAGTCAACCGATGTACTTTGATTTCCAACACGTTTTGACAAGGTCTCTCGTCAATGGTCTTGAAAAAAAAAATCACATTTGCATGGGATGAAAGGGATGGCTTCTTCTGGATTAGGAATTTGTTAAAACAAAGAAACTGAAGAGTAACAGGAACTAGTTCACACGAAAGCAAGAATTTACTAATAGAGTCTTCCTCAGAGATTCAAGGCTGGGATCTATACAAATCAACCCACCCATAAAACAATCTGAAGAGGCAATAGAAGACTGAGGTGACAACATTCACTGATAACATAAAATTTATGAGTATAGTCAGAAATAAAGGTGATTGTGAAAAAAGCAAAGGATCTTATCATAATAAGTAAATAGGCAATAAAACATTGATAAAATTCAGTCTTAACTAATGAGTAAATGCTGAGAACAAAAATAAATCTTAACTATCTATACAGAAAGTTGGACTCTCTTTTCATCAGTATCAAAGACGGAGATCCTGATAAAGTTGCTTCTCCTCAAAAACATCAGCCCAATGCTCAAAGATGTTAAATGATACATTAGAAAAGAAACATCAAATAATACAGAAAAACCATTGTAATTGCATAGATCCATTCTACACCCACAGTTTGAGTGCTGCATGTAGATACAGAAGTATAGAAGAATTTAAAAATATACAAGCTAATGAGAGAAATCAAAGACAGAGCAGCTTCTACTGGGAGGAGCTACACAGGCTGGGGCCCTTCAAGTGTGAAGAAAATAGAGGGATATGACAACAGTCTATAAAGTTATCAGTGTTATGCAGAAGGTAAATAAGGAACAGTTATTCAGTATTGTTCATAAGCACATGAATGAAGGCCATGTAATTGGGTCATCAGGCAGCAGGCTTGAAAGCAACCAAAGGAGGTGTTTCTCACACACGACATGGTTTCTGTAACATCCTGCAGCAATAAGTACAACAATTTAACTAAGTGTAACCAAAGATGTTAAAAATTTACAGACAGACCAAGCCATGGCTACTAACCATAGTCTGGACATACCCTCTGGGTACGGATAGCCCAAACTGTAAATGGACAGAATTCAGCAAGGAACCTCAGTGGGGGAAAAAAAAACCGCACTCAAATATATGCTACTACTGACTATTACCAAAGATAAAAAACCTGGTCTGGGTGGACCAGTTGATATCATCTCCAATTAACGTAAGACGAGTAATTATAAAAATGGATGAGGACTCCTGAAAAACAGAAGCTTGATATTGAACTCGCATATTGAATTTGTAAGACCATACAGATAGCTCAGAATAGCTGAGTCAGTGAAAGCATCCTTTGCAAGGAAGCTACAGCTGGCTAGCATCTTCCTACAGCATATACTGAAAAAGCACACCAGTTAGTCTCGTTTTCTATAAAATGACAAAATGCAATGTGACAGAACACTGCATCAGCCAGAGCCTTGAGGTTCCTTCCTCATCACATCCAAAAAAAATCCCTTTTCAATTCAAGAGACAAATTCTCTTAGAACATGAACTAGAGTAATTAAATTTTTTGAACAGGGAAAATGAAAAGTAACATAGAAATCAATAGGGTTTTATAAACAAAACTGCCTAGTATGTCCTTCCATGGTTGATTTCATCATTTTAGCAGTTTTCTCTGGTTGCAGCAAACTGTACTAACCTTTTGCATCCTTGGAAAGTTTCTTTCTGAGGCCTGCTTATGATCTGCTCCTCTTTTCTCCTCTACCTCTTCAAGGTACAGGTTTCCAGCTCCTTTCTGTGAATCTCATTCTTCCTCCATTCATGCAGCCTGGAAGCTTCTCTTCCCCACCACCCAAATACCCACCCTGAACTTGCTAGCATGCTCCCAAGGGCGGCAGCAGCCCCTCCTCCCCCCAGAGGCTTCCATGCGACCCAAGTCATTCTCCTTCGAAGAAATATAGTACAAAAATGATAAAAAAACTGATACGATCCATCACATTTGTCTATATTATGGCTTAAATACAAGGCTTAATTCGTTTGTTCCTTTTGCATGAATAAATGATGCTAAATAACCAAGTATGTATCTTCTCCAAAACTCAGATACAAGACTGATCAAAGAGCATTGAAAAGCTCAGTCACACTTTCTTTTTAGGCTCTTTCTCTGTCTCTATGTTTATATACAGACACACACTTTATATACACATTTCTGTAGTATCTAAACATAATATGCAAGTTTCTTAAAACATAACTTAGCACTAAAACAGTTTCTCAACTGTATTTCTAGGACTGCTGTCACAGGAGAACTTCAAACTTTACATAAAATAAATTAAAAAAATTAAATAAAAGCATCATCTTGCACAATGCTCAGAAAATCCACTGAGAATGTAAGCTACAAAAATGTTGCTATTTCACTTAATCTCTCAACTTTATTTCTCTTCACACTTTCAAAATGTGAATATCAGGCTGTCAGCTAAAAATAATTGGAGAAGTTTTCCACAGTGACAAATAGGAAGAGCAGCATTTAAGACCTCCAAGTACTAGAATGCAACAGCCAATGTCAGAATAACCAAAACTGAAACAAGCTGCAGATAGCAAGCCAATAAAGCTGAGAACACGCCTACCAAATATTTCACCAAACATGTTGATGAATTTATTAGAAGTACATTCAATTAGAAGCTACCTTTTGAATATTAAATAAAATGAATTACAAGTCTATTCTGAACAAGACAGGCACTTCCACAACTAATTATACCAGCTTTAAAAGGAAAAATGCATATGTCTCTAAACGGAGCACAGTATCACAGAACAGTTTAAAAGCACTCGAATTCAGAAGAGACATGTAAGAATTCCTGAGATTAGCACTTTACTTAAAAGTAGCCAGTGACCCTCCAAAGCTGAATTTGAAGTTCCAAATTAAAAGGTTCATATTACAAAAGACAGTCCTACATGAAAACAGGTTCATTTGTTTCCCCATTCTTTATATCTCCAACAATTTTCTTCTTACTGCTTGGAAGGAAACAGGAGCAACATCAACTAGGGGAAGGGGAGGAAAGAGATAAGGAAGAATTAATATTCTGGTTAGATTCTAAATTACCATTTCTTAACTTGCTATTTCATTTCAATAGGATTCCTTCATATTTTAAATGCATTTTCTAGACTGCCCAGCTTGTCATACAAAGGTCTATGATCTGATGTATCCACATTGCTGGTATTTTTTTAATTTGATAGTGATTGCTAATGATCACATGAGCATGCTCTATTGTAGTGGATCAAATAACCTGGCAAAACCATTTTAAAATATAAATCTGCATGTTCCCTTAACTTGGTAGGTAGTATAGCAGGAAAACTGAAGAACAGCAAACCTTCAAGTGAAGGGTATATATTCCTCTGAATCACACTAGCTTTAATCATGTTTAGCGCTCCAATATTTTCTTTGTCCAACTGCAAATATCATAATTTAAATCACATTCAAGCTGTAACAATATGAAGTAAGGATAACCAAAATAATTGGTATCTTAATTCCCATAAAAAGTAGTGGTGACCACCCATTTTTTCTTCAGAGCGTAGTCTGATTTCCTACTTTCTAAATACTTGCACTGTGATACATAGCTGCCAAAACGAGCAAGGAGTGGCTATAAAATGTATTTTCATTTGGCAGTGCTTTGTACTCTCTTTGCCTTGATGCCCAACAGTGGAAAGCAGGACCTGAAACTCATGTTTTTTAAAAAAGAAAAAAAAAGTTTTAATCAATATTCCTGAAGCTTTTTACAAATATATATGTTTAGGAAAAACAGTAAAGACTTGATACATGAAAGTGCTTCACGGGTACCTAACAGAAAGAACAAATTAAAATAAAAACAGAGACATTAAAAATTAGATACAGAACACTATCCCAACTAGATTGTTGGAGTACTCCAACCTGTATTCAGTATAGAAGGAAACAAATTATATATAGGAAAAAGTTGTATTTATGCTATTTAAATTCTGCAATGGAACTAGAAAGAAAATCATTGACATACAAGCTTATATATCACAGATGCTGTTCAAAATAAAGATAAATTACAAAATGTTTCAAACAAAAGAACAGAATTAAAATTGGGCAGCCATAAACTCAGAAATGCTAAAATAGGTTGACAGAACCTTGTCTGAAAAATATGAAAAGAAAGAATCTAGAATTTCTTCTACATTATCTTTTCTTGCCCTTCCTGTTACTTTTTTTCTTTTCATTCTGTCTCTTCATACTGTCCAACTTTTTAGTATTTGTTTCTACTAAGGAAAGTCAGCTGACCTGTGAGGGTGATAAGCAAGACATAGGCTAATTGCTGTAAATATTACCAGAGATTTTGATCCAGAAATTAATCAGGAGGCAATAGATGGTAGGGGAAAAAAAAAAAAGAAACGAAAACAAAAAGACTATCAAAATTTGGAAGAAACAACAGTCTTGAAGAAAATTGAAAATTCTGAACAGCTTTTGCTGTTAATGTTTCTTTTTTTCTGCCTTCTCATTTTTAAAAGAAAAAAACACATGCTATTTTAAACCCCTCTCCTGCACAGAGTTTTGATTTGTATTTTTCCAAGTCTGCTTCATTGCAGTGGCTCTTTCTTGCTCAGAGAAGAAGGCTATACAGGTATCAGCCATTAATGGTAACACTTATTAAAGACCTATTACTAACTCCAGCTTAACACACATAGGGAGGATTCTCTTTTTCTTATTCTGGAGCTCTGTGATGACAAGGTTTCCTGTGTTTCCTGTGCTTCAATTATGCCACTAACTGCTGAAAGTTTCTTTTAACAGTGAAGGAAGAACAGTCAGGCTAAGCCTTAAAGGCGGAAGATAAAAAGGGAGGCACACTCAAAGTCATGGAATATTAGGCCCAAAGGGACCATTTTTATTCTTTATTTACATATGACATAAAACCTAATGTAATAATTTCTGCACCCAGCCCACAACTACTGACTGGTCTACTGTAGCGCCTATTTTTTTTAGAAAAAAGTTTTCTGGGGATTTTCACAGAAGATAATTTTAGTTGAAAGAGACTGTTTGTATGTGAATGAATGTTTTAAATATTTGCTCTTAATTATGTCATATGAAGCCTAACTCAAGTGCTCTGAATTATCTCATCTCTATAGACTACAGAGGAAGCAGAGAAAAATTCATCTGCCCCAAATCAATGTTATTAAAAAAAAATCCTTATCTCAACACTTACAGCAAGAGACAGCTCATATCCATCTTCGGATTCTAACCTCCCCCCTCTCCTCGACAAGGATATGCACATACCTGCAGTATCTTTTACACATACAAAGAGGAAATATATGAGGAGTTTAGCAGAGCGGGAAGACCACCATTACTTTTCAACATTTCCTCTCACTAGTAAAACGAGCAAATCTGGCATTTAGAGAAAGTTAAAAATGTAAACAGTCAATCAACGGATGCTTCTCATAACCACAAAAGCTAAACCACTTAAATTTATTAACAACTAGAAATCAATTTATAAAAAAAATAACATGATAAAGACAGGTGGACTTGGGTTCTGTGGCCGATTTGTGAGAGTTCAGAGATTTTCCCAAGGACTTCTTCGCAGTAAGAGAAGGTGGCAAAGCAGCACAGAGATTTAATAATAGTCCAAGTGTGAAGGCAGCTTTGACCAATATCGTAGGAGACCTAATGCTCTGACACACCTCTACTGAAGAGGTTTATTTCCGCAGGGAAGAAGGTAAAACTATCTTCTCTGTGCTAAATTTGGTTAGAGATCAATTCTTTGTCAGAGCCTATTTTTCTCTCCCTTAGTAATGTGAACCCTAACTGGGCCTGAGTTAGATTTAGAAACCTTTCCAATACTTTACAAACCTGCCATCAGGTCTGAAAACTTAGGACTTCCACAAGAGGAAGTTATTGATGTTTCCTCTAGTAATCCTGGAGTGTGAATTCAATTCAAATATTATATTTCTCAAATACGTGCAAAGATATTCTTACAGACATGAATTTCAGAAGCAGTCTCTATAGTAAAGGTAGCTCTTGAAACCCACTGGAGGAGTGGAAGGCATGGTCAACAGTAAAGGAGAATCCCTGAGGCACAAATCAGAACAGGCAAAGTAATTTGCTTTAAAAAAAAATAGTGATACAGGAACAGGAGAAGAAACAGCAAAAGAAACAAATTGCTGTGGTTTAAAACTGCTATGCAGTTTTAAGTAATGAAGATTATGGGATAAAATTTTTGGCTTATGCTGGTGTGGAAGCATGTAGGAAGGCAAGATTTGTGTATGTGTCTACAGATCCTTCTAATGCAAGAAATTTTCCAGTCTCCAGAGCGGTGGCATGTGCACACCTACAGAGTGAACATATACAGCTGGATAAGCATTCTAATAGAAATCATGACTACTAGGAAATTGCATACTGCTACTTAGCAATAGTTCTCTAAGAGTCTAGCTATTAAAGTCCTGCATGGGAACTGTAGATAAAAAGTCCAGAACAAAAACATTATTTTTATATACACGTCTCAAATTCTTGAGCAGATCATTAAAATTTTTACTAAGATGCACTATTCCATTTCCTCTCTAGCTGCTGTCCTTAAAAATACTTTACCTCTCACTAAAAAGGCACTTTCCCCTCTTTCTGATACTCATTCTTGTTTTCAGAACTTTCTTTCATATAGCTATCATCAATGGTTCTTAATATAATTGAACATTTTCATGCTGACTTTATTATAGTGTTTAAACTTCTCTAGAATTCAAGATTACTGTAAAATATTGTTTCGACAAAGTTTAGTAGAATGTACAAGAAAACACTTCAAAACTTCATCTCATCAGGTTCTCTCTCTCACAAAATGATTTAAGAAAAGTAGCAATGCCATAATTTATGGGTGCCTCTCTTACAAACCATCTGCCTCAAGCAAAACAGCTGCCAGTGATGCAAGCTGGGAAAGTAGCCAATCTGGCTCACATGCAACTATATACCCAAGAGAGCAATAAGTCACAAAACAGTACCCAATTATGCAAGCATTTTTGAATCTTGGGGCTCAAAACAGGGCTAAGGCAGTATGACAGTCTGAAGGAACTCGCAGTACTCACGTACAGTGCATGAATGCTGCTCCACCACCTGATCTTTCCGTCTTACCAGCTTTTACATAAGAACAAAGTGGTAAATTCAATTTTACCTAAAAGCTAGCAAGATTTCTTAAAAACATAGTAACCAAATTATAATATTTAAATTGCAGAAAGATAGCTTAAATAACTGCTTGAATCCCAAGACTCATGCAATACTACCTTTCATCCAAAAAGCCCAAGGACTTAATCATTCAAGAAAAAAAGAGTCAATAAATATTTAGATAAGTGACATTATTTTGCCCCAATATGAGACAAAATTAAACCAAACATTATTTCTATTGTCATCTTTCAGATATTACCATCTGAGTTTCACATATTTTGTTCTTTAAAAACAATTAATTTAAGAATGTGATAAAGACATCCTCTCCAGTCAAACTGAAAGACTAGGGTCTTGGGTTTGGGTTTTTTTTCCCCCCCTCTCCTGGCAGCTAGCCAGTAAGAGTCAAGCTGAGTATATCTGAGTAAATTTTGACAGTTGTAGCATATCAAATTAATTTTTTCAATGCTCTTTCATTCACAACAAGGTTTTCACTAATTGCCAAGATATATGAAAATTGAAGTCTGCACACATTTCAGTCTCTGCGGACCTCCTCTTCTCTAGGAAAAAGGTAGACTATGGTAGAGCTAAAATATTAATCCACACAGAGCACTTTACATTTTGACATATTTACTGGAAGAATTGACAATTAGTGGACAATTTCAAATAATAAGCCTAAACCACACACCTAAAGGAAAAAAACAAAACAGAACCATTATTAAATATGCAAGTACATCTTATTTGGAGGTGCTGCCTTCTGTTTTGTTTCCTAACATAGCAGGAATAGTTGTTTGCCAAAAATTATTACAGTTTCACTGCTTGGCAACCCTCATAACAGTAAAAGATATTCTAAAATTAAGAATACAGCTATACTTCTACTATAAGCCCCTCCCTAATTTACTCCCCCCCCCCCAAAGGTGGATTTAAAAGTCAAATTTTGGTTTCAGAGCTAGTAAATTTGAATAGATCTCTAAATTGGTCATCTCTTTACCTCCCTACTTTCTCCCTCCTCCTTCAAAATAGAGAATTAATTATTCATAAAAGCCTTCTAATTTGCTGGCACAAATTTGTTCCAAAAGGTTCATTATGAAATATTTTATACGATTTAGTAGTTTTCATAAGATGAAAGCTAATTTGATAAACTTTGATTCCAAAAAAAGTGAACAACTCTAAAGATGTTTGTAACTGTCATACATCCACTGAAACAAGCTGTTCAGTTCAGCAAGCTCTGCACAGAATAGATGAGGAGCAGCTGGAGCAGGACAGAGCCGTAAGGAATTCCACATCTTTAGGAACATTAGCAGACCAAGGGAGAAGGGAAGCTTGGGCTTCATTAGTTGTCACTTGCAATGTAGTTAAAGATTTACAGAAAGGAACTCTGCTCCTCATAATTTTAACAAATCTTTTGGAAAAAACTCAGCCATTAAAGTGGCAAACTTAAAAAACAGAAACTCAAGATAAAAGCCTAGAAAATTCATTTAATAAAACATTTTCTGGTAAAAAAAATAAAGCAAAAACACATATCTAAAAGCAGGAAGAACATTCCATTATATAAAATAGAAAAAGTCAAATGCAAGATAATCCTGTAGGAGGAGTTACATTATTCATTACAGTGGAAGAATGACTTTATCAATGCATGAAAAATATTACGTCCTTGATGTGCAAATCTTTATGAAAACAAAAAAAAACCCCTTCATTCTTTTTCAGAAGAACCGCCCCCCCCCCCCCCCCCCCCAAATCTTTAATCATTTTGAACTGCTGAATACCATTTCCCTGAATCGCCATTTGCAGATGTTGGGAGCTTTTGAGCAACAATATTGAAATCCTGTTGCTAGATGGTGCTTAAATATAAGTGATACTCAATTTGTGAAGAAAACAGAAATGCAGGACACGCTACACAATGTCACATATAGAATATAAACATACATATAAATCAAAGACCAATATCTATCATCATTACTCAAATTTTGCAGAATTTTTTCACTTTCTCACTTTTTCAATTTGATGCAGAATACACCTTAAAGGGTCGAGACTTCTTGCCATACACTAGACAAACATAACTGAGAATATAATCCCCACATAAAAGTTTATGATGCTTCAAAGAAATACAATGTACAGAAAAGAATAATTGCAAAACAGGAAAAACAGTACAACTGTGGTATCAGTGCATAGTGCTGAAGATTTTGAACTACAACAAGTACCTCTTTTCAATAGCAAAACAAAAGTTAGTAAATACACTCTGTAGATTAAATCTTGCACCAAAAATACAACAATATTGAGAACAATGTAGAAACATTTCATTTTTTTCACAACTGCAGAGTGAAAAATCATGCAAAGATAATGGGGGGGTGTCTTTTCTACACTTGAAATTAATTTAGACTGAAAGAGGGCATAAATTTCAGAAGAACTCCCATTTAAAAATCTGAACAGGCAGCTCTATGTTTTACTCAGATCTACGGATCTGAGTAAAAATGCAACATTTCAATTAATATAACGTACCCAACTCAAACACAGGCACGGAAAACTCTTCCCTCTTGGTACAAACTGTTTGCAAGAACTTCTTATGGCTCCAATTTCTCAGCAAGAAAGAAAATGGGTAGATATGTACATACTGCAGCAAATGGTCCTTGCTTTCCTATGGGTTTCTCTCTTCTGTTCAACAGTGGGGTCTAACTGCAGTTTTCATGTTAAAACATTTGTGAGGCCTTTCTCCCATAGGTAATCTCTATCAAGTAATATAGCTTGCACAGAAGCCTATAATGAAATCCTTACTATAACCTACAATCACAAAACTCAAAGGAACTGGATCACTCTACCAGACTTGTCTGAAATCATGCAACAAGTTCAAAAGCTAGTAGGGAAGAGAGGCCAGATATACAGGCATAACACAAACACTCCCCTGCACCTCCCTACCCACACAGCAGAATCACATAAACCTCCCTTCCTTTGGAAACTGAGCTAAAAAAAAAACCCAAACACTTTATCTCAGATATTTACTAAATAAACATATCTATTCCTCTACCAGAATCGTACTTTCTGCTCTATTCATTTCTAAAAACAGAAATACAAGACTCTAAATGCATCTATTGTATGAACCTTGAATGCCAAAATTGTGAATGGTGTGACAAAGTGTCAGGCAACCTTCCAGGAACATTTAAGGGAGCTGTGGTCTCTCTCCTGCCAGTGCATGATGTTGGCATTCCCATATCACATGGAAACGTTGAGGCCATGCATTTACCCCTCACATTCAGATCAGGACAATAGCTATCCTTGAGGTCAACTACAGTATAATTTTGTTATCTGTACTTAAAACTTAGCTTTGCAAGTTTTAATACATTTTGACACAAGGTGCACTGTCAGTAATCAGAAACACATTTGCCACCTTTAAATAATGAAAAAAAAATCAGAACATTTAAAAGTATCATTTAGATGGATAATAAGCCTATAAACTTTTATGATACAAGATCTACCCAAATACTAACTGGCTTAGAAAAATCTTCCATAGACATATTACTTTGTTTTTAATACAGCTAGTCACACGTGCATTTGAAATATCCAGGAATAGCAAATGTTAGTGATTATTGAACCCAGCAGGACACAGAAATACATGTATTGAGATGTGCCATTTCCTTAACAAAGTAATAGCGATAGTAGAATCATGAAGCATAAGCTGAGGAGTGTGCATTTTCGACCCTATAACAAACGATAAGCCATGCGTGTCAGACACTAAGACATTATAAACGCTGAAGAGCCCTAAGAACATTTTCAGTCAGTCTTACTGGCCTCATGGATATGGACTTTCCCTTGCCACTTTGCAGTACTTCTGTTAAACACATTGTCTAACATTATCAGCAATCTAAGTACATAAATATTCATTCTATATAATTAATAATTAAAAAATTTAAAATAATTTCAAAAGGAGAATGTGTATTTTGTGCACTACAAAAGTGTTCTGTATGCTCTGTAAAAATGCAACATTTTGACAATTTTTTAATGATGTCCATTTGAGCAAGGATCCTACAATGAAATCAAGTTTCACTTAAGGAAAAGAAAGTTGCATGATTCCAATATAGCAATAGAACTTCACTGTATAAAATAACTAAAATATACTTTGGCAATATTTCTCATCTATAATAATGCCAAGCTCCTTTTTGATCAAGGTTTCTCCCTGTTCCCACCACCGCCCTTGATGGGTACTTGTACATTTAAAGGAGTTAAAACAATGACAAACACATTTGAAGGAAAATCAGAGTGCTACACACTGAGGAAGATCAAAAGTATTACATCAGAAATGAACTTTTATTCCACAATGGCACATTTAAGCCTCAGTGTCACATTTCAATAGAAAACAGGTGAATAAATTTTATCAGTTTTTCAATGTAATTGCCAATATATCAAGAAAATGCCCTAAGTTTTGCTATATCTTTTCTGTATTTTGAGTTGCACAATACTCCTAAAATACAACTAAAGAAAGTTGTTTTAATATTTCTTAAAGACTGAAAATATTTAGTAATTCTACTAGTTTTTCTAGCTATGTTGTTTGATCTTCATAAGTGAGCAGAATAAAATCCACTATAGAAAACTCCACAATAAAAATATCCTACCTATTATTATGTTTTCCAAATTAAAAAAAACTATGTTCACTTTAAACAGCTGCACGATTAAGATTAGTGCACAACACGTCTGTAGTCCCAGATTAGACAAAATTTTTTTAAACTCTGGGCAAGTTCCAATTTTTTTCCTTCATCATATCACTTTGTGGAAAAAGTTATAATAATATGTGTGTCAAAGCTGCATTTCCACACCTGAACTTGTTGAATATCATTAGAATTAAAAAGGAACTTGTTTTCTTGAGTTACAATATTTTGGAGGGGCAGCAACAACACCACTTAAGAAGTCACATCATGATATATAGCCATCACTCGATTAGTAGCTTTTATCTTGTTTTAGATGTTTATCGTTGTTTTTGTTTTTAGGGTAGGCACTACATTCTGACATTAAAAGCGAATATATAAATACTAACTATTAAACACAAAACAAATGAAACCAAATAATATTTCCAATGGTATGAAAAGATACAGAGAGCACCCACAGGCCAATTTCTCCATCATCGTTACTAAAAATTCCCAATACCTTCTCCCATCATTCTTCTTCCGCTATTAGTTGAATGGATCCAAAATGGAAATACTTGATGATTCACAGCTATAAGATCCACATTGTTCACACTACAGCTTTTCATCATTGAATAAATTTTCTTAGAAAGAGGCTATCAGTGCCCTTCCCAAGGAAGTTCCTGAAAAAATTTTCTCTTAAAATGATTACAGCTTCTAATATTACTGAGATTAGTGCCATGCTGTGATATCCATGCTGGTCATAACTATACACACAACTACTGAATCTTAAATTCAAGAGTTATCATTTGAAACTTATAATGGTCTAAGGATGTATCTTAAGCTTGAAAATATATGAATATATTTTATACCATTATGACAAACTCTCTCAGGTACTAAAAATCAAATAACTAAGATAGCTTAATGTTCTTTTGGGGCTAATGAGTAATTTAGTAAAGCCATTGCACTGGGCAAACGATGCCCACAGTAACCTAATACTGTTCCTGCCTCCAGTCCATCTCAGATAACAGAGCAGATTATGAACCAGTCCTCACCCTCCGCAGCAGAAGAAGCTGGATAAGTTTAAAACTTTTTACCATAAATCTATCATGCTTAGTCATACATCAACATGCCCATTAACTCTCTAATTGAGAAAAACTCATCTGAGTCAGATGCATAACATCTATAGAAAGAGACAAACGTAGCTTATCAAAAGGTAATTTAAAAGTAACTTTTAAAATTTCCCAAGTCTATATGGCAATACAGTTTTAGACTGAACTGTAACATAAAAGGTCTTGAAATTGGTAAGTGGATAAGCACCATATTCAAAACTGTAGTGATGTTCCGGGGACAAGGGGACACAAGGCTTGATTTAACATCAGCTGTGATAGCTAATGGACTGTGATTTCAATACTCAAGCATATATTCAGCAATTCCACTTTATAATTTTATTCTAGACTGAATATGTATAATGACTTTCAAAAATAAAGTATTTGTTCAGTGAACTACAAGATTGATCAGTAATAATTGAAAAAGTTTATGTACTCCATCAGTTTAACATGCTGAATATGGAAGGAAAATCACTATTATATGCAAGAGAAAGGGAACTACTGTGTTCTTTCAGAAAGCGCTCACCACCATGTTCCTTGGCTGGGGTGTTCCTTGTGGCAATAAGAAACAGTTGTGTCCTCTTGAGTTGCTAAATTTTCTTTTTAAGACAGACTGTTCTTTCTCCCTAAGGAGCTTACATTCAAGACAGTTTGCTTGAAGTCCAGTACTAAGCTGAGAAACTGTAAAAAGAATCACATAAGCAATATCCTTTTTGGAGATTGCAGACACGTATTTTTCATTCAGATGCAATTTGAGTTGTGTATTATAAAACTATGATGACAAAGGCTACCTGAGATTGACAGAAAAGATAAAACAAAAATATTTTTTCTTTGAGAAGACACCAGCCTCTACTTGGACGATAGCAAAAGTCACTGCCAGGCAGAAACAAGTTTAGAGGTCAAAACCAAGTGCCAGTATTGCTATCTTGAACAATAATCACTCTATCCAAAGAATGTTTCTGCTAATACATTAATACTACTTCTGTGAAGAGGAAAAATACAGACTGAACCTCATAAGATTGCCAGATGTCCTGTATAATTAAGATGTCATGTTTTAATGGTCAGATCTGTGCCTTATGAGAAGTACATAGGACACGGCTTTTCTGGTATTTCTGTGCTAACACTTGTTTTTCCAAACACGCAGAGATCAAAGTTATGGGGCATTCAGAAAAGCGGTTATTATGCTGATAAACTGTACTTTCCAGGCACAGTTAATCAATGTATGCACAATTTAGTTCTCTGCCATTGCCCCAGATTTTAGCATCTAAACTCTGGCAACCCTCGAACACTGTCAAAATCCTACACACAAAGAGCGAGCTTGTTTCAGTTCCAGATGTGATTGTGACTAAGGAGCTATTTCTGACCTTCCACCCTTCTCCTGCTGACCTTGGCAAAATACTTGTAAAATGGGACTATTTATATTTATGAGTTGCCCTCTCATAAGTGGTTCATTACTGCATCATCAATCTGTATAGAAAACAATTACTGGTGGATTACTGATGGTAAAAGATGCATGTTTGACTTTTTTTTTTAATACTATTAACATGTAAATGCTCGAATCAGACTGCTAGAGGTTGGTGGGAAAGGAAAAGAAGTTAGACTGTTGAGAAATCAGCATACTATATGGTAAGCAGATAAAATACATCATTCTAAACAGCACATTTATACCGATATAGGCAATGAAAGGTCAGAAGACATGTTTTCCCCCCACAATTTAGAAAAACTTTAAAGTCACAGGAACAAATAACAGAAGTTGCCTGCTGCTACAGTGAAGACTGCTCTCCAATTAGCGATTAGTTGGACTTCAGCAATTTTAACTTAATCCTTCAGAATATATTTTAAATGGTGAAATCTTCTGAAGAAAAAAAGAAAAAACAGCTAAAGAGACATTCATCATCAGTTTAAATCTGTTTGTTAGCATGTCAAATTAATGGGTCAAATCAAGTGGGTAGATATTATATTAACTGAATCTGTACTCAAACCAAAGACAGATGCTGAGATTTCTAATATTAATTTTGTGATCCATATAAGAATGTTAAATGGGTTTACTTAAATGTATGCAAGCAGTAGCCCAAATTACTTTGCACTTTATTTACAATACTATAAAAAAATCTCTGGGAAATTAGGAATAAATTAATAAAAGCACTAAAAATTTTAGAACTACTCTGATCTTTTGAAGCAGTCTGGTATTTCTTAATCTCTGAATATTTATGTGAAATATAAACCTCATGCTTCCAGGAAATGTAAATTATGCTGTTTCTCAACTAGTAAAAGTTTGTGATGTAGTACTTCAGCCTGATGGTTCATACTTGGCTGATAATATGACTCAAGATATGTGAGCTGCTACAGATCCACATAAAGCTGGATCTACCTTAGTGAAGTGTGACATTTTTGTAATCATTTGGCCATCTCAGACCCATTCATTAGGCAATTACTGTGTGATACAAGCTGCCACTTGTCAGCTGCTTCAGCTGAAGCCTCTTACTGGTTTTAAAAAACAAGATACTTCATGGTTTCACCCCTCAAAGAAAATACACTGGGCATATATTATTACACTAGGAATAAAAGCAAGTCCATAGGCAATTATTGCAGAATAGCTGGTGTGTAGTGATGTAAACACCCCATAGTAACATATACACATGTCTAAATGATTGTAGAATAAAAGATTAACATAGACCACTTTAAAAGCAGGGAAACAATTCAGTATTTCTTTCTATTCCAATCACTGTGTCACCACATATATTCTTTACTGTAAACCTTCCAAACTGTGAATGGAATACAGATTAATTTTCTGATGAGTTTTCTATAATGTTCAAATTAAAAAAAGAAAAACAAAAACCCCCACAAACCCAAACTGAAAGAATCTTCTCCAAGAGAGGAGAGCACTATTATAAATTTTTTAAAGACAGAGCAAGACAGAAAGACAATTGAAATAGGGTGGTTTTCTTAAAAACATTAGTGTTTTACTGTACATGAGATGCCAATATTTAAACTCAAATACATGAAAAGCTGATGCACAATGGACAATATATATACATTTGTGAAAGAGATGCATAGCACATCAGCAGCACACTTCTAGAAATCAAAAAATATTTTGGTTAATATTTTAGAATCACAGCATCACTGTCACATGGTGGTATATTATAAACAATAATTTTAATGAGTGACAGAACTTGTTCCACTGCAGAAGAACAATTGTTTAATTAGCTGTGACATTCCTTTTTTGTGATGCTTGTAAGTAATTATTCATCACTGACTCAAGAAAACGGAATGCATTTTTCAAAATTCAGCATAGGAAATATGTATCTGTGAAATTCTCAGACTCATATTTGATGCAATAATTGTTTTTATATCCATATTAGCATTTTATTTTCTAAACAGAAGAAGAAACATACTAACTGTCAATACACTGAGAAGGTCTAGTTATGAGGGATTTCTATATCTAATAATATAGAAATTTTGCCATACTTGAAAAACAATAGGTCTGGTCCACAGGAACAGTACAATATTCTGCTTCTTTGTTATTCAGTGTACAGCCTCATACTTGCCGAATGCTGTTCAAAGCCACTCAACAAATAAACCAGTTTACTTGCTCTGGTTTTGGTGTACTGCTTGTTACGCTAATACCTGAATAATTCACAAACAGTTTTACAAAATTAGCTACAAAGCACTCATATTGGAGTACTTAACCAATTAGTAATTCAGTCAGAAAAAGATGAATTAAAAATAATCTTGCTAATTTTCAGTGTCTAAGAACTGAATGTTCAGGTTCTTTCACTGCTTATATAGATTCTAGACATTCAAAGTACTGTTGACTGACTTTGGCTAGAGCTAAGATTGCTTAGCGCTATTGCAAATCAGATCCGCAGTTTCGGGGGCGGGGGTGTGTGTGTCAAAACTAGTAACCACCTAGGAAAAGTTAGGTTCTAGTGACTTACCCAGAATCACACACACACTTCTCCAATGCAATGTTCAACCGCCCTGGCGTAAGCCCATCTCCTCTTTCCTTTTGACCTCTGACTCATTCTTTGCACCCTTTCTAATCAGGGGGCAGGGTGAACTGAGAGGGGGAGGAAGAGGGGGAGGAAGAGGGGGAGGAAGAGGGGGAGGAAGAGGGGGAGGAAGAGGGGGAGGAAGAGGGGGAGGAAGAGGGGGAGGAAGAGGGGGAGGAAGAGGGGGAGGAAGAGGGGGAGGAAGAGGGGGAGGAAGAGGGGGAGGAAGAGGGGGAGGAAGAGGGGGAGGAAGAGGGGGAGGAAGAGGGGGACATCTTGTCATCGTTTACAGATGTACCGAAGAGTCCAGGATTTGGTGTGGGGGCAGCAGAGGGTATGGAATTACATAACCATACATTGCAAAATCACAGTCAACTTTAGTTCCAGAATTTTTTGACTTTTGAATTCCTTCAGGACATCAAGCCATTTTAGAATTTTTTTTTTTAACTGCTATTGCCTAATTCTTCTTAAGGCAAACCCAAACCCCAAAATTCCATCATATGTCATTGTACTGATGGAGTGACAAGTCATCGGCAGATCCGTCCCCTTGGAACAAGCAATAGTAAACATCAGGCTAACGTTCTTTATCGAGATGAATATTAGAAAGGGGTAGGAACCTTTCTTGAGTGCTTCCCTGCAGCAGAGGGAAATGGTGTTATTCAGGATGACGGTGTCATTCAGGATGACGGTGTCATTCAGGATGACAGGCTCCCAACTGGAACATTTCTCAGCAGGCACAAACTCTTCCACTGCTTCTCTCAAATATGGGACTTGTGGCCCTGTCCCTTCCAGCCTTGGTCCAGACACATCCCTTACCTCCCTTTTCAAGTCTCCTTCTTCAGTTATCTCCAGTTATATTTAATTCTCAAGCTTCTCATTATAATAAGCTCCTTGTCTAGCATGTCGATCTCATGACTCTAGACAAAATTATCCCATTCTCATTCCAGTTCAAACCACCACCTGAACCTCCTCTCCTTCAGCCCGAGCTTCCTCTCTTCTGCTTACTAAAATTTTTTAACTTATTTTCGTCTCCACATCCACGTCCAGTTCTTATTCCTACTGCAATCAAATCAGGCAAGACAAGACATGGGAGAGAAAGCATAGAAAAAAACATTTTCCTGTTCAGTTCTGGGGCACAAGCCCAAGCCCAGAGCTGAAATTATAGGCAAAGATCACTTCAGACAGGATTGTGCACATAAAAGTAGAATCTTCAGATACTTTGGTATAAAGATCAAGGAAGTTTTTATGGGTCATACATAAAATGCATTAAAAAATGTCTGATCTGAGAGCAGACATTCACAAAGATAACACACACACCCCTGGCATAAAGGCCACATCTGTTCAATTTCTAGTCCTGTCCTGCAACATAAGAGTGCAAGAGTTTTATGGTTAAGATAAATGAAAGAAAATTAAGAAATAAAAGCTACTAGGAAGTTTTATCAGGGACCAAACAGTCTCCAGCCTCCCCTCAACCCTGCTTTCTCCAGAAAAAAAAAGATTATTTTTCATAAAGAAAGGAAATCAAATTAACAGACATTAGGTAAGCAAAACTGTAGCACAAAAAGTTAAAATTTAGCAAAGTCACTTAAAAAAGGGGGGGGGGGGGAACCTGTTATTAAAACTGCATTATATTAACACTCCAGATCCTACGTAGCTCTTCCAGGGGAAGGGAGAGGTTTATGAAACTCAACAAGAAGGGTTTCTATAGGCAGATCAGCAGCAAAAGACGACCCAGGCAGCGTTAGTGCATCACTGAAGAGAGAAGATCACTTAGCGACAAAGGATACAGAAAAGCTGGAGGTACCTGATGCCTTCATTCCCTTGGCCTTTACTGGCAAAGTCTGCTCTCAGGCCTCCCAAGTCTCTGGGTCTACTGACAGAGTTTGGGGTACTACCCACGGTATGATCCAAGGCAGAGGGAAATCAAGTTAGGGACTGCTTAAGCCAGCTGGACATGGGGACTAGCTGGGATGTTTCTAAGGGTGCTAAAGGAGCTGCCTGGTGTCTTTGACAGGTCATGGTGACGAGAGAATCACTACCCAGCTTCTAAAAGACAAGGATGAGGATATGGGGAACTACAGAGCAGTCAGCTTCAGTTTGGCTCCTGGGAAGATTATGGAGCAAGTCCTCCTGGAAGACATACTGGACTGCACAAACAGGTGTAGAGCCAGCAGGTAAGGGAAGGTACTCAGCACTTAGGAGCACCATATACTAATACCAAACATAAAAACAAAACATAAAACAGCTACACTGGCTCAGACTGAATGTCTCTATCCTGGTGTCCTGTCTTTGGCAGGTCAACAGAAGACTCCTGTGGAGAAATATAAAATCTTGTTCTCCTGAACACATCCAGTACTCGGCAATCTGCAGTTCCAGTGCATCCTGAAGCAAAAGTGGCATTGTATTTAACAGCTCTCAATGGATTCTTCTTCCTTAAATCTCTGGCATCTGCAGCATCTCATAGTGAGAAGTTCCTTAGCTTAAAAAACCCACTATCTAAAAAAAGCTCAAATGTCTGATGCCCCTAGGCCAGAAAAGGATGGCTTTCTCTGTCATTCATCGTTTTAGACTGTCATATCCTCCACAACTATCTTCTTCCACATTGCAGAGTCACAGGCCATAAATCTTTCCTTGTATGAAAGAGATCCCAAGAGCTTTGATTAGCCCTGTTACCTCTCTTACCTTTACCAGTTCTGCTTTTCAGAAATCCAAGTAGACTATCAGATGGAGCTCTCTTACCTACAGATTTATTGAGTCCTTCAAAGAATTCATGCAGATTTGTGAGGTATGACTTTCATTAATGGAAGCAGGGTAGACTTTGCCCCAAAATACTATATTTTTCTGAACTCAGGAATTCCAATGTTTATTATGACTTCTGCCAATTGCCTGCTACAAAGATCACAATTACTGGCCAGCAGTTCTTCAGAGATCTCCTGGGAACCTTTAAAATGTGACATAACATCAAGCAACTTGCATTCTGCTGGTACCTAATCTATTTTAAGTGAAGAGTTGCGTATCACATTTCACAGTTTGGTTATTTCATCCTTAAGGTTCTCAAGAACTTTGGGCACATGCTATCTAGTCTTGACATTTTGCTGTTTTTTCATTTTATCAATTTCTTCTGTAGCCTTTTTTACAACACTTTAATTTGAATTAAAACCTCTGAAACACTGCCTGTAAAATAAGCTTCCAGCACAGGAATTTTCTCCGGGTCCTTCCACAGTGAATTTATTAAAACAACCTCTTTTTCCTCCTGCAATGGCCTTATCTTATATTGGCACTCCTATATCTTGAGAACTTACTGGTCCTACAAACACTCTGTGAGGCTTCAACCTTCTAATCTATTTGAAAAGAAGGTATTACTAATATTTATACTTAAAACTTGTTCTTCAGATTCTTTTTTGATCTGCTTTGGGCTTCTACTTTTAACCTGTCTCCCTTAGCATCTTGTTTAACCATGGCATCTTTCTTTCAGTCTTCACCTCTTTTTTGGAAAATGGCATGCATTTGCCTCAAGTTTCCGGTATGATGTCTTTCAACAGGTGTAGAAATTTTCCTTTACTCACTTCCCCTTTCAGTTTAACAAACTTTCTGACTGATATGATTGTCATTTAAGCACAAGTGTAATGCATCTTTTGGTTACCATTGCTCCAGTATGAATGCTGAATGTAAGTACATTGCAATCATTGTTACAGAAATGCTCTTTGATTGCTATTCTGATGCAGATCCTAAATATTCATCAGCAAGAAGTTGATAGTTGTTTCTCCTCTTCTGCATTCCAAGATTGGCCACTTCAATAAACAATCATTGATGGTATCTAAAGACTTGGTCTAAGCATCCCATGCTCATGTATAATATAACCAATTTACATAAAGGTATGTTTCATTAATGTCATTAATGTAGTTTTAAATTTAAGGTGCCACAAAACACAGGATCTCTGATGGGAGAACTGGTCTTGTTGAAACTTTAAATACAATTCTTAGCTATTTCACAGGAAAAGTCATAGCAGGAGAACAGACAAGTGCCTGGAAATTTTACTTCTAGTAAAATCTATCTTTAAGCATAATGCAAGGCTAAATTTTGAGCAAATTGTGTTTGTTGAAGATTAAATCTCATTGCCGTACATCACAGAGTAGCACTAAGAGTCTAAGAATTTCCATAATTATTTCAATATTCAGTAATAACTTTTGACAGTATCTACATTGCATAGTACAGTTTCATGAAGAGATATTCATTCTAGCTTCCAAGATTTTTATATTTTTTACTAGTATTATATGTAATTCAGTCTATACATAACTTGGTCTTTATCTAACAGCTAAAATGATACCAAATCTAACTCAGTATAGTATCATCTAACATCTTACAGCCAATCCTCTAGGTTCCTTAACCCGTAAGTTTTTCACTAATCTTAAATGCATAGATGATGATTTGTAAAAACAGCAGTATTATTCTTTCCTTTGTTCAGATTATATTACATTAAGCAGAAGTCCTGCCAAAATTTAATGAAGCATTTCTTTATTGAATGATCTCGAGGATGGCTTTTGCAGTTTGCTACTGTGTTATTTCTACCCATAATGCCACTATTAATTTGTGACTTTCTTGACAAAGCCTGGTGTAAGGGACTACCCAATTTTTACCCTATATCAGTGAATATCTAGTATACTACTGATGCTATGGAGAATTCTTGTAGATCTTAGAAGCACATTTTTCTTTTACAAAATGTTTAGTAATGTATTTCTTGTGGTCTAGTCCATGAAACTGTCGCTTCAATACATTTAATAGTTACTGAAGTTATCAGTGAGCTTTAAAAATAAAGTCTGAAAAGAGACTCTAGCACCTCAATCCAATGGAAGAGAGACTTCTAGCAATAGACTACTTCCAGCAAGTGACTTCTATCCTGCCAGATATTAACCTGTTTAAGCACTGAAAGCTCAGCTTGCTGTGTGATCCAGCACTTTTCCTGCTCCAAGTTTCTTCTGCTGCATGGTTCTTTACTCACCAAAAAAAAAAAAAAAATAAATAAAAAAAAAAAAATTCACTAGTTAACCGGGAAAACATGCATCACATCTTTCTTCAGCAACAAGTCCACAGAGTAGTAAGTCATGAGGATCTCCACAGTTCTCTGCAAGTTTACGTCCCAAGAAAAGAAAGATGGGACAAGTAAAGATGTCTGGCCAATTTCTACTAGCATAGAAGAGCTAAGAATAATAGTCAAACGTACTGTGATGTTTCTAGTTTATTCATACAAGCTAGCAAGGAGTATGTTAGCGAACCCTTAGCAAACCGCAAGCTGGCTAACTTAGGTAGTACTAGCTCAGTAGCCACAGTGGCTAGAGTTCAGCATTGACTCTGGACTTCAATATTTGCTCAGCTCCGCAGGTTCATTTTGCCAGGATACACAGCCTGGGCAGAATTCTGTACTACTGCAAATATGTATTCAGCAGCACCTGAACTAGTTAGCTATGTCTACACAGAATTTTCATACCAACAGGTACAAACTCTCATAGGATAATTCAGTTTGGAAGGCACCTCAGGAGGTCATATAATCATAATATGCAAATAGTAGATGTTTTCTATGAAAAAATAGATATCCTCTATCTCCACCCTTACCTATATTCCAAAAGTAATAGTTGCAAATTTCATTCCCCATCTTGTAATAATTTCCGTTTTAAGCCACATTTCTGTAAGGTTTACAACTCCAGCAGTTAAGTTCTATGTCAGGTATGAAATCCCCTTGTAACTTTTGTAACCCAAATGGCAATAAGCAACTTTTAGCCATCACAATTAGTTTGGGAACCACTGTTCTACAGCAAGTAGGAGAGTCAAATGTTTGATCAAAAAGAATGCTCAGTTTCTTAAACAAGGCAATGAAGCAAAGCTGTCAAGAGCAGAAAGAATGACTAGGGTTCCTTTGCAAAATATGCTATGCTATTTATTCTAGGTACAAAATGTTAAAGTGATTGCTGCTGACAAAGAACAACTCGAAAGGAAGTCACAATATAAAGCCAAACTACCTCTGAAGACTAAAGTAGGAATTACTATACTTCAGCTAAAACTAATTGTTTCAGACATAATGCCTCGTTTATTCACAAACCTTTCCTTTTTTTGGTAGCCATAGGTGAACTAGCCCTCATGTAGGTGCTTATTACGACCTATAAAGACAAAAAATATCTTCAACACCTGCATTCAAATATATTTGATTTGTAACTTTATACAAGCATCTTATCAGTCAACTCTCTATTAAATGCTGTACAATACACATTAATCAAAATTAAACTATCTATTAAAAAATCCTTGCCTTTCAGAACATTTCTGAAGACATTAGCTTCATGTTTAAGTGTACATCTAGAATAATAGCAAAAGTCACAGGAAAAGTGAGGAGGAGAAATTTACACGGTCAACATTAGATCAAAGTTATAGAAAGATTATGAAAATATAAACAATGAGCAAAACAACAAAAGCCTACTGTTAGCCATTCATCAAAACAGTATTACTCTTTCTAGTATATCACATATCTTCCCAATTTATTCCAGGTCATTACTAAAATTTAATTTTCTTACGTGAGCAAATGAGCACAATAGTTCTGAACACTTCTGTTGCCTGTACACTACTTTTCAAAATTTCAGTTATGGTCAGTTTAAGACATATTGAAAAACTATTAAAAAACACCTAGATGATAAAATAATGCAGCATTAATATGTTAGAATGCTATACTGAAAACATCATTTTTTCAAAAGTAACCCTGGACTGCTAATTATAATTCATGAAATAACATACTAAAAATTTAAAAAGAATTAGCATTGGTATTGCTGTTCTAGCAAGAATTTTTTCTCAGTTTGTCTATTATAAATTTACTGAGAGATGATTTTGCATTTGAGCTGTTACAGTTTCACAGACTGACAGAACATACAGGATGGTAACAAAGGAATCTGAGATCTGAACAGTTACTGTTCATTGCACTGCAGTTAGGAAATGTAATGAAAGTCTATTGCTTTGTCTCAGGGTAAGGTAATTATGGTTAAACTACAGGTGTTCTTAAAAATTTCACTTAAATATTTTATTCCCTTAAATCATGGAGAGATTATAGTACTGTTTGAACTGTCTAACAAATTAAATAGGTTCATTTTTAGAAAATTCATTATAGAAACTAGATGTATTTTCTAATAGCATCCCATGGCAACAGCTTATGATCCTGTAACAATCTGTTTTAAGTTTTGTAAGTCACAAAATACCTCGTTTCTTTGTTTATACTGCCAACACTTAACCTAACAAGAAAAAAGTGACCCTTTGTCTATAAAATTGTATTTTTGGATCTCTGCTGGGGCTGCCTTTTGAATGGAAAAGTCTGTGACACTGACAGGATAATTTTTGGCATAATCCATTTATTCACAAAAATATATAAAATTCTTTTTGAACACAATAGAACCTACAGCACGAATACGTGCACAAACCCAAATCCTCTGTCCAAGTTGCAGCCATTTCTCTGTAACTAGGCAAAGACTGTTATATTAATTCCAAGTGACCTTGCACAACGCAGTCTCAACAGCCTTCCCCTGTAAAACAGAATCGTATCATTTCTTACTGAAAAGATTTTTCCCCTGTTCCTTTGTACCCTTTTTTTTTGCACAAGAATGTCTGGTATCATTGATTAAAACTTGAACTGGCATCATCCTGCAGCAAAAAAACCTAATGGCAGATCATTATCACCTTCAGGGAAATAAGATAATTATATATTACTGCAATATAGTCACTCTAAGAATATAAATGAAGCCACGAACTTTGACATAGCAAGCTATATTCTAAAATCACCTTTAAAATCTTTTTTTTAACAAATTTTCACTGCTAGATGTCATTTATATTGCTACATTGAATTCATGATTTTCACATATTCTGCCCAATGAATTGGTCAGTAGAAAGATGCACAAAAACTACTTCATTCTTTTCCCCACAATCTTTAATGCATTTAATTGCACATTAACCCTTGTAATATGCAGCAAGGTGATAGGCAGCTATCTATGACTACTCTTCTTACTGATTTTCTCTTGGTGTGGTGCTCCTGGAGACACTGCAATAACAGGTAGCTGCAAAGGGTAGATGCAACAAGTTCTAATCCATTTTACAATCCCCCAAATCCACTGAATACGACATCTTGAAGTCAAGGGTGAAAAGATATTTAGCTGATAAGAGCAGATGTTGAACTCCATCTCAGTCAAAGTTCTATTAGAAACAACATTAAGAACCTTGGTCTGAACCATTTTTACGCTTTTGTACAAATGAAATTCACAAGTAACTTCAGCGTTTAAGAATAATTCACTGAATTAGATATAATTTCCTAACTCTTCCTTTTTTACCTTTGATATTGAAAGCAAGAGAAAAGATTTTTAAAATAAGAAAATATGATTAAAGGGAATGAAAATTCAATAAAAAAACAGAAAAAGAATTAAGGGCAAATCAGTCATAGCACCTGCAGCTACTTAACTTTTTTACCAATCAGAATTCAGGTCTGCTACATTCCTCTGAATAATGGAAGTATTGCTTTGCAAAACATGCTCGCAGATGACACCAAGATGGGGGGGACCACCTGATACACTCGAGAGCAGGGCTGCCATCCAGAGGGACCTAGGCAGGCTGGAGGAACGGGTCAGCAGGTCCCTGATGAAATTCAGCAAGGACAAATGCGGAGCCCTGCACCTGGGAAGGAAGAGTCCCCTGCAACGATACAGGCTGGGGACCGACCGGCTGAAAAGAACCAGGGATCTTGCCGGACAGCAAGAGGGACGGGAGCCGGCAGTGCGCCCTGGCAGCAGAGGAGGCCAGCAGCATCTGGGGCCGTATTAACAGCAGCATGGCCAGCACACCACGGGAAGTGATCATCCTCCTGCACTCAGCACTTGTGAGACCATACCTGGAGTACTGCATCCAGTTTCGGGAGCCCCGATACAGGAAAGACATTGATAAACTGGAGAGAGCTCAGCAGAGGGTCACCAGGATGGTGGGGGCTGGAGCACCTGCCCTGTGAGGAGAGGCTGAGGGAGCTGAGTTTGTTCAGCCTCGAGAAGGGGCAGCTTCAGGATGACCTAACAGCAGCTTGCAAGGAGGTCATCAAGACGAAGGAGCCAGGCCGCACCCAGTGGTGCATGGTACGAGGACGAGAGATTGTTGAAACAAGAGAGGTTCAGAATGGTATCAGGAAGAACTTTTTCACCATGAGGACAGTCAAGAAGTGGAAAAAGATGGAGCAAAGTCCCCAGAGATGTTGTGCAGTCTCCATTCTTGCAAGTTTTCAAGACCAGACTGGACAACATAACACACCACAGTACAGGATATGTGAAAAGACTGAAATGGACTTTGAGACAAGTGAGACCACCACAACAACCACATTCAATATGGGCCTTATTCAGCTTGATCTTTTCACCTTTATACTTGCTAATATTCTCCTATGATCCACAGCAGGGAGTTGCAATTTTTTTCATATTGCCCAATTTATGTTAAATTGAAGCAATTATTCTCAACTTCTGTTTAATTCTGAAAGTTGTTGCTTCTACTTGTCAACCTGAAGAAGAGTTTCTATGCCCCTCAAATTGTCTTTTTTTGCAACTGCGTTTTAATAAATCATCCAATACTACTACTCCCTATAAACTTTCTAGTCTCTCTTTGGACCACCATGATTACAAACCCCACTACTATTTCCTTTTCATACAAAGATTTTTTCCCTCCCCCCCCCCAAAGGTAATTTTTTTATTCAGTGTGGATATGTTGCAAGTATAACCAAGGACAAAAAAATTCATAAAGGTTATTAAACCAGCTACACTCAAGTTTTATTTAGTACAAAAGCATACAGCAATTAAATATTCTGAGAGCACCATTCCAAATTTTCCAAATGTATGTGCTCTAACCAAAAAACTCTTAAGAAAACATGTTTCACTTGATCTGGAAATTGTATACCTGTTTTTATTTTTAGAAGTCCTATTTCTAACCTTCAAATCTTGCCAGGTGCTATGCTATGACATTTATGCTCCTTTTGTATAGTGCACTTAATACAATAATTTAAAAGAGGAAGAAGACTACCTCTCTAAAGCAATAGTGGAGAGAATATATACTCTTCCCTACGGTCTCCTGCAAACTAGACACTGCGGCATACACAATAGAAGATACAACCACTAATCAAAATAAAATACAGAAAAAGTATGACATTGCGAACAGTATGCACGCTTATTTAAAGAACAAATGTCTTTGGCCTAATCTAACTACATACTTTCGTCTTTTCTAGGAGTCTGCCCACAGCAGATAAACACACAAACCTTCTTGTACTGCACCAACTGACGTCAGCAGTCGCTTAGAAACAGCGTTTGGTGCAAAAGTGGTAGTACCGAAACTATATTTACAATTGAAAAAGAATGACAGTATGCAGGGTTCACCAAAGCTTCAGGAAAAGGCTTACAAAGTTACAAACAAAAACTACATAACATCGTTTCTAAAAGCTTCACTGGATTTTCAAAGAATGTTGATCTGCTTAAATACCTTGCAGCGATTGCCCCACCAAGAGTATAGTAATTCATTTTCCCATATTTTTAATTTACAATTCCCTCCACCCTACCCGCCCCCCACAAGTCATCAGTTTTGGAATGCAAACTTAGAGCTTCTTTCACTTCTGTTTAATCTGTAAACAAAAATTCAAACCCAGTAACAACTTCACTGGGTAACTGTTTACAAGGACAAAGCACTGTTGTTCCCACAGCAGGAAACAAAAGATCTCACAAAACAACCTGTAGCTGTAGAAATAATCATCCTGTCATTAATTTCTAAATAGTCAAATGTTTAAAATGTCTACCACTTAAGGAACTTAAAAATGTTCAAGCTTAAATAACTCAGTACAAAAATTACTTTGAATAACTTCAAAAATAAGCAGCTTAAAACTGCAGAGCTATAAAGCTGTTTTCCACAGTTTACCAAATAAATGTTTAATTTTACAGTTAGAGAATTTTAATTATACAGTTAGAGAATTTTGAAATAATGTCTGAGTTAAAACTGTATATACAGTTTCAGTCCATAATAATTTACTAGAAATAAAGCACAGTTTGAGTAGCCTGATACTTTCCATTATAGAACATTTTATAAAGCTTATAGCATTTCCAAATTGCAAAACACTTAAATTTAAAATTTCCAAGCCAGATGCCAGCTGTTCTCCTTGTTTTTAATTTCTGTGAAAATTATGGCTATTGGCTATTCTTTAGACTAATTCTAAAGGAAATACATTTCGCTTGTATTGAAATTACACACAGAATGTTATGGCAACATGATCTGGCACAAGCTCTTTAAAACTGAAAGCAAGGCACAGGTATCAAGAATGTGTTTTTGTTACACATGTGGCAATTTATTGAAATCAAAGAAAAAAGTTTGTATGTTTTATACATGTTAAACAATGTTAAAGTTAAATGACAGATTTAAATATTACACTTGTACTGAAGTTCTCCACCTTCAGGCTATAGAAAATAAACAGTTTTCCTTAAAGCTAGGCCTAACAGGGACCCCAGTGCACTGTAATGTTAACCACTGTAACAGAGTCCATAACTCATGTGCTCACAGCTTTCTCCTGCTGGCTGTAAGAAAACATAAAGGAAGAAGCTAAAACTAGAATGGCCTGGAAAAGGCCATTGCAGAGAAAAGGACTGAAGAATATGAGTCAATATTACCAAAAAAATGCTTTTTTCATATTCTTTTGATATTTTTGAGATGAAACCTTATGTTTAACAATATTCACTTTCAGCCCTGAGCTCCAGTTTCTCTGACACAGAAAGCTGTATATATATTTATTACAGGGTTTTTTTTGCTGTACACAGCACCAATACAAAAATTGCACAGACAGGGAATGCTGAATCTCCCTCTTCCTTCAGGCCAACATAAGAATTACTAGAAATTTGAAAAGGATTGCTGGCACACATACTATATCAAGTGGAAGCAATAACAATCAGGAACACAGACACAGCCCCTTGCCCGCTCCCCCCCCCCCCCCAAGAAATCCACCATTCATATGCAAAACAGAAAAACCACCTGAAAAACAGTAACCAGGGATAATCCACACTTCTGCATGTCAGGAACTTAATACTTGAAACAGTCTTACACAGTTCATTCCCAGTTCTCTAAAACTAAAAGAACAGTGGCAAGTAACATCAATTTGATTTGAAGCAGATAATACATGGTTTCATTCATCTCATAGTATTTTCCTGCTACTGGGAATGGGACAAAGCCACTCCTGTGATTCCAACATATCTCTACGGAATATTGTCTCTGGACAACGTCCAAATGTAATTTGGGCCAAGAACAGCCATTTGATCCAAAACTGAAAAATTCTGACAGCAGTCAAAGGTCTTACCTAAGCAGTTTATCTGGAAGTCAAACAGAGAGATCTGAAGAAAAAATTGGCCTTATTAAATTTGTCAGAGACCACTCTTGTTGCTTCTGTTATAGCTCAGAAATTGCTTCAGCTTGCTTTCTGATTTATATTCCTGCACATGGACTCTAAGTCAATGGATTATTTTCCAGGATTCTGAATTTGCTTCCCATCTCACCTCTCACCATGACAGCAGAGAACTGATTTGCCAGCTTTCTGATACCCCTGGGAAACAAAGCATCAATTTTCTGCTACTGTAGCTGGAAATAATGAAGGTGCTGTAGAGAACAACTGCCTGTTCCAACTGTTCTGTACTTGGAGAATTTTTGAGGGGATGGAAAGAGCTCCACAGTGCTTCAATGGGCAGCACCATCAGAAGATTCTGTTGTCCAAGGGTCACTGCTGGTAAACCTTCCATGCAGAAACATTCAGAAGCCACTTGGGTATCTTTTAAATGTAACTTGTGATAAGAAGCAGAGACCCAGAAGCAAATATTCAGATTGTGCCTTTACATAGACTTAGATTGACAGAGAATCTGTCAGTCAATGCACTAAGCATGCATTTGCAGACTCCTAGGTTAGAATTATGCTTCTACAGTGCTAACTTTGTATCCCATAAGGAAGTAAGACTTACCGGCAAACTGGGATGAGTAGGTACTCAATTTTTTTATTGTGGTTCTGATATTTGGTCTTAGGAAACAGTAGAGTTTTGAGTAAGTGTCTTTCTTCTTCAGAAAAGTTAACTAATTACACTAAAAAAACTCACTGCTGAGATAACCAACACAAAATCTAAACATATATGCTACATCACCTGCTAGCAAAACGTGAACTTTGAGATACAATGACAAACATACTTCACTCATACATAAGTTACTTTTCTTAGAGGAAAAAAATACCTTGGAACATCAGAAAAAGACTGTGAGGAAAAAGAGTGGGAATCATACTTATTAATAAAACTTTTGGTTCTCTGATCATTCTGAGAAAAGAAATTCGGTAAAAATTCATCCTTTCCCTAGGAAGAAACTTTCTTTGCTACACCCTTTTATTTGATGTCCATTTTACTATTCAAGGCTCAAAAAAAATAGGTTGTGACCTACTCTTCTACTTCTTGATATGTAGAACAAGAAATAAAAATGACAGTCTCTTTTACATCCCAGCGACAGCAGTGAAACACGCTAAGTCAAAAACCGTTCAAAAGCCTCCTTGAAACAATGGCCATTGCCTATCTTAACTAGTAGACTAATTTGGTTACAAACAAAAAGGTTGCGGTCTACTGAGAGAGGCTCACAGCATAAACAAATTGGCCAATAAATAAGACAGCATTTCATTTATCTTGGAACCATCAACACTAGATAGCTGGTTTCTGTAACTGGTTAAAGACTGAAGAACAGTAAACTAAGTCCTATAACATGATAGGAAATACACTGTCATGTTGCACTACATAGAAACTCATCTTTTCAAAACATGAATAAAGTATCTCAGTGGGGAACATCAAAAAAGCAAATGCACTTTTGCAGAAAAAGGGGTGAATAGCTCTGTGAGAAGCACAGCTGAGGAAATCCTTGTAACTTTTGTCTTATGACTAGACTCCCTGGCAACTTAGAGGTGTGAGCTGTAAATGCCCCCTTTTTCCATTTAGAGTGCTCATTCCATCTGTCTTGTGTGGCTTCTTCTGCCTTTCTCTCAGTGAGGGTACTAGTAGGTGCTCTCCTCTACCTGACTTCAGATTTTCATGAAATTCACAGGAAATTTATTACTCAAGATGACTATTCTCTGTCAAACTTCACTGAAATAGTGCAATGGATTCAAAAGGTACTAGGGAGGAATGATTACTTGACAAAAAGGTACCTTGAAACAAACTGTGCATATGATAGTGTGCACACATACACGTGTAGGCATGCCCATATATCAATTTGTATATATTTTAGTAGTGACAAAACTCTTGTGAAGGTACCTATAAATACTTACAAAATGTTAGGCCATAAGTTAATACAGGATTATACTGTCAGTAAATTAACCTTTAGAGGTATGTCCAATTCTAAAAGAAAGATAGAACAGCCATCTTAGAGGTCACAGGGAAAACACTAGATTTCTGTGGTAAGGGTATAAAAATTCCTTTAAAATTACAAGTATTTGACAGCGTAAGACAATGTCTTTTATTAGTATTTAACATGAAGACAAAATAGAAAATAGAAAATTACCTCTTAAAAGCTTTTTGTCTTGTCAAGTAATCATTTACATAGCAAAAAGATCCTCTTGAAATAACTGCACTTTCAAGATGTAATCCAAATTCAGCTCTAAAGATAAAAAAAATTTTTTCTAAAGGAAGCTCAGTTTAGAGTTTACTAAAATGAACTGGTTAGAACCAGAAAAAGCTACTTAGAAAAAAATGCTCTCATTTGCAGAATGGAAGAGTTGAAATAAATTGATTTATTCTTCTATCACCAATAATTCATATCAGTGCTTGAAAAAAAGTAAGCAAGGCTGAAACATATTATTATAAACACTGCAAGAGTGACTCCCACTATTACAGCTCTAACTCTCACTATCGCACTTAAACAGTCTTAATCGCCTCAGGACACAGAAAAAAGCTTCTACATTTGCAAACTAGAAAATGCACTTTCTCGGTGTGTATAAATGGTTATTAAAAATGGCTACAACCGATTAAACAAAGGAGCATACCACACACTTTAAACAGATCATGAAACTAATCGGAATACTAGGCAACATGTTTTAAATGTTGAAATATAAAAGTTTTAAGTTAAGAGGTTAAGCTGTCCATTTCAAAGGTTTTGGCAGATATTTTTGACACTGATGATAGTTTTGCTGATTTTAAAAAGGTTGTGTAGCTGGTTTGAAGTTACGAGATTTCAGTGTGAACATACACGGCATTTTACAGTATTTAAACACACCATAACAAGTCAGTGATTAGATCCATAGATCCAAGAATGGGGTAGACAAACACAAACATTTTATGGACATTTTGCAGATTACTCTTCTTTTGAATGAAACACTGCAGAGACTCTGAAATCACTTCTGTTTGATGCATGTTTGGGATCAATAGATAGCAAAGTAATCTTTACATTTCCCCAAACCACACAGGACTAACTGAGCAAAAAAAAAATAAAATCAGTGCACAGTACATTTGCATGGGGAACAAAACCTTTAACATATAAGGAAGAGAATTTTTTGACTGGAGACCATCAGATAGTGCTGTATACAAAGTAAAGCAGGAAAACTCAGATTAAAGTTACCTAGTCTGGGCTTGGCTTGATTCCCTTCCAACATGAAGTATTTAAAGAAAACAAACTACATTTCACAGAACACTCAACTTCTGATAGTTCACCAGCCACAACAGAGAGCTTTGGCAAAATATTTAAGCATCGTAGGCTACTCCTCCAAAAGTTTAATTAATCAAAAAGATTAATGGCAGAACAAAAATCAACATAAACTATCCACTCATAGTCACCCAAACTCCTGAGTAGATTGCACAGTATGTTACGAGTTGTCTCAGTTATAGTGTTAGCAGTATTAGATATATCTGCTTTAAAACTATCACAAACTATAGTCACTATACCTCTTCTCTAAAAATGGCGTAGAGTCATTACACCTTTCCGCAGTCATTATGGATGAAGGCTAAGGGACACTCTTATGCTCTTAAAAAGTGGTTCCCAAAATTTCTTGGTGAATTAATAATTGCCCCCTACCATTCCTAATAATATTTTCAATAAAAAAGTTTTTTTTTTTTTTTAAGCTTTTCAGTACATTTCTGACAGCTAGCATTACTTATTAAAACTTTACAGGCAAAAGGTTAGGAAGTCCAGTGACAGACAACCCTGCACATTCTTCATAATTCACATGGCACTGTAAAGAATAGATTATCTTGTACTATCACTAACAGATAAAGCCTTAAGAATTGCTAAACCCTCATTTTGACATAATCAGAAAAAGCGTTCTGACTCCATCTTCTGGCTAGACAAAATTGGTAAGGAAGATTAAAAAAAAATCAAGCAAATTACTCATTACTTTAGCCTGATGATTCAACTTATACTAAATCAAAACTTGATTTAACTGAAATAGCACTTCAGTTTCATTCTGTAAGCTTGCTTTTTGTTATCCAGGCTTGTTTCTTCATTAAAGTTCTCTCTCAAGTTCATGTTTCTTTTCACTTTCCTCCTACACCTCCTGTGTTTTTGAGCTTAATCATTGACACATTCATGAAACCAATACTTCTGTTAATATTTTAGTTTAAAAAAAAATTAAAAACTTAATCAAGGGCAGATTTCTGCTTCATCTTCCTGAACACTACATCTTAAAAACAAAAAAACAAAACAAAACAAAAAAAAAGTTAGGTGATCATAAACTCTCCTTTGTATCAGAAAGCCATTATTAGTTGCAAAATAAAAGATCTAATATTTCAGATTCCATGAAGGAGTAAAGAAAAAGAATCTTCAAAGTGGCAGGACTACAGGTGTTTTACCAAGTTTTTCTCTCTGATCACAAACTTCTAGCATAAGGCAGGACAACACACTCAAAGTTTGCAATAGAAGCACATATCTGAAGTCATCTATGTGTACTGCCCAATAAATGAATTATTCTAAAGCTGAAATCATAAGAATGGTGCATCTGCCTCCATCTCTCCATAGAGAGATCATCTCTCCAGGAAAGAACATGCAAGTAAACACCTGTACATGATAGACATACCACAGACTAAGAGCGACTATAAAAGGAATAAGTAACACATAATTGGACCGCACAATTCCATATTATAGAAAATTATAAACCCGATTGAAGCTGTCAGGAACAAAGTCATGGGACCTATTTGTCTCAAAGTTCAGTCCAAGCTTGAACTATTAATATGAAACAGTGTTTTTAGTCACATTTTCCTTTTTCTTGCTGTCATATACCTGAATTTTGGCAACAAGAAAATTAAGAGCCAAGGAGCTCTTGCAAACAGTTAGACTGAAGCTTCCTTACTATAACAACTTATTTTATTGGAAACTTCAAAAACCTGCAAAAACAGGCAGAAAAATTAACAAAATACCTAAAAGCATCAGTGATGGACTGCTATCCTTCCTGACTCACCACAAGAGGACCTCTGCTTCTACATTCTAGGATAATAGCTTTTTTCCATTACCATATTACATACTTAGTCCTGCAGATTGAAGCAAAATGGATTGCTGAGAGTGCAAGACTCGTGACTCACAGTAGTGTTGTTACAGTTTTACAGTGTTTTCATTTTACTTTACTCTCTTTGAAAATAATTAAGAATTTTCAAACATAACAGTATTGCACTGCTTTAGCACTGTTTTAAGTGAAAGCCCAGTACCCAGGTATTAGGAAGTATCTGATCTGGATGTGTCCTTTACCAGTTCATTCTGTTCCCACATATGAATACAGTATGATTCTTTTACTATATAATCTTAAATTATTTTTCAAAAGGGCTTTCTGCCCCATTTACTGTACAAGTCTACCTTAAACATCTAAATTAGACCTTTCAATTGAAGGACTCTGTGAAAACTTTGTATATAATACGTTGCACATTTGGCATCCGATCTGACTGAAATTGCTTAAACTGCATGATACTTTATATTTTAAGTACCTGTTTGCCATATTGCAGCTAACCAATATTGAAGCATTCTGTTCTTCCTTCTGTAAGTTGATAAATACAAAATATATAGTTCACCCAAGAGACAGAAAAAATGTAGAAGCCTTTTTTTTGAGGGGGGGGACGACACTATTTTGACTGATTTTTTTCAGAAGCTCTAACATGCATTCTTTTCACCATAGTTCCATTAGCTTTAAGTCAGTATTACTTGGCATTGCCACAATAAAGGAGCAGTCCTGCCTTCCACCAGCTGCTCATTCCCATCCCTGCATCACTCCCTCCCTGATGCAGCAAAAGCATTCATGCTGACACGTGGCAAGAAACTACAAAAAGAACTGATTAGTTTTAACATGGATTAGTTCCCCAATTTAGTTCACTGAATAGTCTCATGAATGCTTGGGTCAGCACAAAGGGGGATGATGCCAGGGCAGGAATGAGCAGACAGCAGTAGGGAGGACAATTCCTTTCAGTGGAAAGGCCACAAACTGCTCAGGGAATTGCAATATTTGTGTAGAGATGTTAAGATTGGAAAGGATATGTCCACAGGTCAAAAAAATTCCCTTTCTGTGACTACGTAAAAACTAATCTAAATTGAACACAGTTTTTAGCATCAAGAAATCATCATTAAGCATACTCCAACCCCAGAACTCAAAACTTAACTGAAAACTTGCACTGCAATTGTATCTCCCAGCTAACAAAAGCTACTGTTGCACCGCGTATTTGAGTCAATTCTGCCATTGGTACAATCAGCAAAACAGAGATAAAGGAAACAAATCAAACTACTAAGGAAGAATGGGGAAGGCTGGAAAAAAATAGAAGCTATCAGAGACAAATATGTAAGAGTCGGACTACTGACAACTCCTAAATTCTTTTCTGATTTTGGATTATTTTCAACTTTCCTTCAATATGCAAAAGTGCAACCTTCTGTTGAGCTGTCTCTCTCATGCTCTGCTGTTCTACTGACAGATCTATACATGTATTATACGAAATTTTACTAATTTGCTCTATTAGCTCAAAAATTTGAGAGTCTATTCCTTAGATCAAAAGGATGAGTCTGGGAATGAATATTTAGGTTACAATGTTCAGCAATCCAAAATTAAAAAAAAAAAAAAAGAGAGGTATAGAAAAGTTACTGATATCACTTGAGCTTAAACGACATAGAAGTCCTTGTCTCCAGTGCATACATCAGCAAAAACTACTCCTCTAAATAGCTGCTGTACACAGAGAACAACCTTTTAAATTGGAAATTTTTATATAGTTATTATCCCGGAAGAAAGATGTAGTGAGATATGAAGACTGAGCAAGAAGACCTGCAATTGTTAAAGGCAATGAGAAGGAGAAATGAGCTCTCTATTCCACAGGATTTTCATGAACTGTTAAATTCTATTGATGAATTAAGAAGTCTAAAATTCTGTGTAGATTCCACACAGATTGAATGGAGGCTAACACTGAAGAAAATGGGAACAAGTTACTTGGACCCATACAATAAACTGCAAAAACCACAAAATAGGAATGGAAAACTTGTGACATGCCAATAAATTTTTAGGGATGGCTAAGGCATGTAATTCCCTCTAGCTTTTATCCTCTAAAAACACAAAATGAACAAAAGCCTGCTGACAGGTTTACTGCAGGCTGAAGCTGTGATCTCCTGGGGTGGAGGTACAGATAAACTTCATATTCCAAGGAAAAAGGCAGGTTTTAATTGCAGGAGAAAAGGGCTAGCAAACAGAAATAACTCTCCACCACTTTGTCTATTACTCTTAATAATTATGTGAAAATAAAACAAAGTTTTACTGGCAAAGACAAAAAGAAAAATGAAAAAAGGCCTGGAAGAAAATTATTCAAATTAGACAATAGGAATAGTATAAAGTTCCATCTGTCTTACGTGATTCTGAGGATCTTTTAAGAAATAACAATGTCATCAGAAAACAAAACCAAACCTTTGTATTGATCAGAAAAGCATGAACATATTTCTGACTCACAAAACTACTATCAACGGAAGGTGATCTGACTGCTGGCCATTTTAGCTACATACATGAAGAAACAATGGACTGTCAGTGCCTTTCTTAGTGTTTTCAGTTGTATTTTGTAAAAAATACTGCATTGTGTAAGAGTTACAGAGAGCAATTTACTGACTTATTTGCCCCAGTAAGAACCACAATCACAATAAGATGGAAGAGACCTTTATCCCTTTTCTCCTTCTTTGTGCCCATCTACCTGACTGGTTCTAAAACATATAGAAAATACAGTATTAGAAAAGTTGACTTATAAAGTCAGGAGACTATGACAAATATAAAACTAACACCCAGGAATTTCATGGAACATCCAGGACTTCGCTGAAAAAATAAGCTCCCCTACCTGAAATATTAAATAGCCAAATAGCTTCCTACTACTGCTATCCTTCCATCTGTTATCACAGACTTATCTTTTGAAACATGCATCTATACCAAACTTATTCTGGTTGAGAATATGAAATTCAGGAAACAACTGAGTTGTCTGCTCATGAAAATACTTTGAAAAGCGCTAACAACTGCCAATTATTAAACTCAGCTAATTTGGCCATCCTAGGCAGGAGCAAATGAATTAGACAATGTTGTAAGTTACACAGAAAATAAGAATGTGATCCTATGATTCCCATCTCTTTCATTGAAAAAGCCAGACAAGGCTCACAGTGGGAAGTAATAAATAACGCTAAAACAAAATATTGAGTATGTCTCATGTTACCTGTAGGCATTGCCCTACATAAATGGCAAATTACCAGACTCATGAAACCCACTTGATCTGAGATACCATAATCTCCACTTTACTGCTAAGAATTGAAGGGATAAAGAAGATTAAAGACAAAATTCACACTGATTTGAGATTTCCACATCCTATTTTTTAACACTCAGGTTACCTGTTTATCAGCCTTACAAATTTAAATCCCAATACTCATTGACTTCAATGCTAAAACTTCGTAAATTGCAACTGAGCTAAATAGGAATGCATATCAAATAAAGCGCATACCAAAAGGTGGTCACATGTGATGACATGTATTAGTGAGGCTGGACAAATCAGTCAAACAATTTTCACTATCACCAAAGACAGTTGTTCTTTCTTTAGAACAACATCCAAGTGCTTTAGCCACAAAAACAAAACAAACAAACAAACAAAAAAACCCAAATCCAATCTTTCATGAAAAGAATAGTAAGGACCCTGCAGAAAGATCCCAGGCTGGGCAGGCAGTGATTGCAGTTTGGAATGCAGCCCCAGTGACCAGCTAACCATAGCTGATACTCAAGTACAATGTGAAAAATGCTCCCTAAATACAGCATGCTAAACTCTGCAGCCAAACTAATCTATCGTAAACGTGCAGAAACAATACCCAAGGCAATCTTTCCAAACCTTGTATTCACTTTAATAGCTTTGCATATAAATTTCAGATACTGACACAGCTCTAGCTTTTGATCTGATTTTTTTTAAACAAGGAAAGAAAATGTGATTATATATGGAAAAAATTCAAAAATAATTTGATAATCCTAACATTCAAATATCTCAAAAAACCTAACTTTTCAAGCTTCACACAAACACAGGAATATGCATATATTCTGTATTAACCTTGACACTTCAGCAAGTTTAGCTTGTAACTATGTACTCTAAAACTAGCCTGTTAAGCTCTAAGTTTATTTATCTGTTTGCCTGTGTTAGATAATTATTTTAAGTAAAAATACAATGACAAGCATTCTTGGTTTAATCTATTGTTCAGTGCATGGTTCCCTGCCCCCCCCCCCCCCCCCCGTTATCTAGCTATAAGGCAATACTCATTAACATATTAAACCAGTTACTGTGAATTTGTTTATAGTTTTGAAGTTAAATGTAGAAGAAATCATGATTTTCCAAGATAAAACACATACTGCTTTCAACACTAGCTAGTTTATACTGGTGGCTAGGTAACCACTGGAAGTTATTGAATTTTAATCAACATATGAAAAAGTCTTTAGAAAGAGAATCTGTTACTTTTGAGGTTACACCTTAAGTAATGTTCCTTTTGAAAACCACGTTTTAATATATAACTTACATATATATATATATATATATATAAAACTTTAATATATAACTTCAGAACATGCAAGAATACTTTGGTGTAATTGCTAAAAAGGTGGTAATGTATGAAGTGATGATGAAACTTGAATAGTACTTTATTTTGGTAAATAGAGTTAAGCACTTTTGCACAGATAAGAAAAATGCTATCATACATCTTTCAGAATCAAGCACAATTGCAAAATTCTTTGGAAAGGTAGGCTGGAGAGTTTAAATACTTTCAGTTTATCCAAAGTAATATTTTGCAAATTCTCATAATCGCTGTAGCCACAGTCACAACATAATAGTTTGAGATGAAGCCAGGCTTTTCCTTTGTAACAGTCAAGTTCAGCTTGCAACACTATCAAAAATAAAAGAACTGTAAGCTAATTGCTAGCAAGTATGACGCAAGCCGTTTCCTCGGTAACAGCCCAAGTTGCTGAAGTGCCTGATCCAGCATTTCCTCATCTGTTTGCACTCACACCAGCAGTCTGACAATGTAGTCACTGCATCCTGTTTCACTCAGCAGCCAGCAAAACATACTACGGGTTAACCCTTCACGAACATCTTTACAGTTAACCTATCATATCTATAAATCAACACTTATAGCAATATTATACGTATGCATTTTAAATTTTCTTACACATCTGCAATAGCTGTTTACACTGCATTCTTTTTAATCAAAAAGGGATGTGAAAGAACATCTAGAATATAAAACCCATATATTTCAAAACGCAGCCAAAACATAAAAGCCCATGTAAACTATAGAAAGTATCTGCCATAAATTAAATAAAAAAAACTTTAGTCACCTGCAGATTCTATATAAAACAGCTAAATAACAGTACCTTTGTAATTTTATAATTCCAGAATTTTCCTGATTTTATACAATACCTAAAATTCATTAGATACAAACATCAAGTGTACTTCTCATTCACATAAAATAGATGTGTTCATAAATAAGTCAAGAGCATGTCTTAAGAAGTTACAACAAAACAGCTACTGTATATGCGGGGGGGGGGGGGGGGGGGGAGAATCACATTCTGACCTAAAGCATTTTAGGGGAGTATTTTAAAATGTTAATTTGATTTTAGCCATTTCAGGACATGAATAAAAATGAAAAACTACTTCCAGCACAGATCTTTTACATGCTGACATCAATGCTCATTCCATGTAAAACATAACTGCTTTCTGTACTATGGGATAATCATGGGGCATAAACAAGCAAAAAGGCAAGATTAAAAGTCATATTCTTAGCATAAAAACTCAGGGTAAGGCTTCACCAAGGAAAAATACACATGCAGTTTAGTGATGAAAACGTCTCCCACCTAACTGATCTCTACTGGGCAATTTTAAGTGGGAAATCCCCAAACATTCTAGAGCAGACAAAACGCCAGCCAGCCGTAGAGACTTGTCATAGCAGTTTCCTGACCACTAAAGAGAAGCAGATATCGAAAAGGTGAAGGTGCAGGGAGGAGATGATGCTAGCGACTTATTTTTACTATTTCTTTCACAAAGTCTTACTCATTCAGGAAGCTTAAGTTCATACCAAGTTCATATGAAGTTAGAACTGGTCTAAAAGAAGCTCTAAACAGTCCTGACTTTCCAATAACAAGGTGTCTCATTCTTTCAAATACATCATGGATTCTCCAGTTTCTTGAGAAACCTTTATGTTCAAATTTAGTGTCTTTATTTATCCATAGTCTAAAAAACAAAATACCAAGTGTCAGGCCGAAAAGCTCAGATGTACAAATGAGTGGCGTGAAATAAAACTCCGAAGAACAGTATGCAGGTATGCACTGGCAACTATACTTATCTAGAAAACAAGAAACAAAAAGGGATATCATGTTTACATGATATAATCGATGCTCTGGTTTAGTTAGCAATTAACTACTTGTTAGCATTTCAGTGATTTTTTTCCTCTAAATAGAGGTGATTCAATCAGCAGACTTTTCTACTCTGTTAGTATAGTTTTCCTCTGTGTCACTTCTTGGATTCTTCCCATACACCCGCAATTGGCTTTGTTCTGCTTTTGCAGTACCAGTATAGTAGGCAGGAATGGTAGCCAAGGGAGACGAAAACTTGCAACAACAGGGAGAAAATGTCTATTGGTGAAGAAAATTTTCCTCAGTTGAATGGAAAACCAGCTAGAAAAATACAAAGGAAGTAGTCTGGTACCTGATTATTGAAATTCCAAGGAGATCAAGGAGTTTCAGGAATGAAGAGGCAATGACAGGCAGAAAAGTTGTGATGATACAAGGTATGGTGAGTAACCCATGGGGGAGAAAAGCAGGCCAAAAGAGACTAGTGAGACTTATGTTTTTGGGTTACCCCGGGATCCAAATGCTTCCCATCCCAACTCTACTCAACTATGGATCAGGGAGTGCTGAGAAAACCTCTTCTCCAATCTGTGAACTGTTGACAATAATTTCCTTCTCTAGGCTCCCTAAGGTACAGGTTTTGTGGTGCTTGGCCATGTGATGACTTCTGGTATACAGTTCAAGGCTCAGGCAGATTATCCAAAACTAGAATAGATAATGCTTGCTGAGGTCTTTGATAAAAAATATTTTTTACATATCTGGACTAGAACCAAGAAGTGGATGAACATCCACAGACAAGTTCTATCAGAAGACAATAAAAATGCTCCCATCTAAATATGAATCTAGGTATCAAATGACCTAGCATTTGGATTACTTAACTGATGTATAGCAAGACCATCTTGAATAGAAGGATAGCCTCTATGCAAGGCTTGGAAGTCTATCCAAATATCGACAATTAAATGTCCTTTCCCAACAGTCAGAATTGTTGTCTGCTTTATAAAAAAAATTGATGAACTATGGAATCTACTAGATACTCACTTTTTCTCCAGCTCTGCCTCCTGCTACACTCTGACTGGGATGTGAAAAGGAAATTTAACTCTGTGGACAGAGCTAAATAAACTCCCAAATGACATGCATGTCAAGACAGAGGCGAGAAACACACTCTTCTTTTTGTCTCTGGCTTTTCTTGGCTTACTCCTCTTCATAAAATCTGCAAGGCTACCACTGAAGAATATCTCAAGAAGCGTAGCAGAGCTGATAGGAAGGAAGTGACAGACCTGGGACACAGCTGGGAAGCTAACAGACATGCAGAGTCAAAGCATTACTCAAACTGGAAATAAAGTTCAGATTTTTCCTCAAAAGCTCTGCAAAAGTCTAGTTTAATTTGCCTGCCATGTGGAGGCAAATAAAACTCAAGACAGCAGGATGCTGTAAGCAGAATGAAATACTTCAATTAAATTCATATATGAATTTCAGTAATACAAAGATCAGGCAAAGCTTTTTTTTTTTTTTTTTTAATAAGACTCTAATATTCCAGGAAGGTACTTCTAAGGATACAAAATCTTCAGTGCTTTCCCATTGCTTTAAGTAAGGAGAAAAAATGGAGTAAGATGCTTTGTATTTATTTTTGACGCACAGTTTATTCCCCATTATCATTAGCCAGCTACCTACTCATGCTAATAAATACATCACTGGAGCTAATAATCCCACTTCTCCCTCCCCACTTGCTTACAATTGGAAAGTGTTACGCCAAACAAGCAAGATGGCTAAAAGTCTTAGTCTTCTCCAAGTAAAATAAAACATAACTAGAAAACCTTTGCCCCCTCTATCCAAGAAACAAACAGATTGTTCTCAGCTTTTATAGATTCTCTGTAGGTAGCAAAGAATAGGCTCCTAGCTAGGAAAGCCTACACATTAAGACCTTACAAAAAAATTTGCACAGGTAACAGGAATATGCTTATGGAGAACAAAGCAGGTGAGCAAACACCTTGCATCTAACATGCAGAACTAAAAGAATGAAATGAAAAAAAATCAAACAAAGTTATAATACTATATATACACACCAAGAAAAATAATGAGATTTGTATGAGTATGTCAACAATAAATGTACATGTCTTTTCAAATGCAGTCTAGCTGTGTGTCATTTTTCAGTATTGGGCATTTATTTGGTATTCAGCATGAGATTCTAGAAACATTTTTATGTTATAAATGCTAAAGAGATATTTAATTCTTCTACTTTATAAATTATAGGTTACCAAATATTCTACAGGAGTAAGTTTCTTAAACAGTAATTTGGTTGATACACTTCAAAAAAAGTGAAACACCACTTTTTCAGAGCATTTTTGTATCTGTGGTGAAAATTGCTCATAATTTTGAATCCAATTATGTTACTGATCCTCTAATGCAAAGAAAGATAAAGACTACACTGGCAAGACAAGATGTTAAAATAGTTTAAAAATTAGGAACAGCTAAGGACAGGAAAGGAGAAAGAAAAAAGACATTGCAAAAGAGAAAGACAAGCAAGAAAGCAATTTACTATTTAATACTAATCTTCTGGAAAATTCTTTATCTTGTATTTTGAAGGCCCAAATAATTAAAGATGTGCCTAATAAGGCACCAATCCTGTCCCCTGCTAGCTAAGTGGAAGGAACAGAGCTTTAAGAATGTATTCCTTTGAGATTGTTAACACCTGCTCTAGAGAGCTAAGGTTATAAATTACATTAAGCCCTGTGAATTTTTGACAAGTGGGACTATAATCTCATTTGTTAAACACTGTAAAACACATGTTCTTTTCCTCTTGAAAGCTAAAATGCTGTGCTGACTCCAGGTAGTTTCCTACCAGGACAAACGTTAAGGCAAGTATAGAAGACTTACAAATCTTCAGCAATGAAATTTTAACAGCAGTAGTCTTACACAAGAAAAATGACATAACTATATACCTTTACTACTTAAAGGAGAAGTGTTACAGGCCCATTGTTAAAGTTATACTGAATTTGCAAGTTAATGCCAAGATTGTATCTCTATTTTATATAAAACATAGCATAAAACTTTTCCAAAGTTGTAAGCTACTTTCCTAAACATAAATTAAAATAAAAACAAGCTGCCAGTTTCATATGTACAGATATAACATCAGTTTCTATTTAAAGTTGTCCTGAAGTTTTATCTTTAGTGATCTTTAAAATGGGTTGCATACATTTCATACATAATGAACAGGTATGCAGAATACATATATATGTATTCTGTTTTAACAAGACTTGAGTTTGAAGTTTAGGGTCTTCTAAATGGTTTCCAATTTTTACTCTTCAAAAGAATTTTTATCCTTCACATAGGGACTGAAATACTGCTTTAATCGCAAGAATATTTCACATAAGACTTTGAAATAACTGTCATTTTTTCAGAGGGTCTAAAAACATAGGCTACCCATAAAAGCAATAGCCAGCATCTATTGTTCATCTACACATCTAACAGGACCTCTGTTCGTCTACTCTTGCTTCCTTACCTCCATCTTAACACCATAGAAAGTCACCTGCAAACCAATTCTTTTCAAGTTTCTCTAAAAATTTTATTCTTCAGCATTGAACAAACATCTGCCAGTTATGAAAAATAAAGCCACAATAAGACTGGCCATTAACCCAAAGGCTGTTTCAAAGCCTTCCTGCTTAGACAAACTTATCCAGCCAGAAGCTCCAAAGGAAAAGAAAAGTTAGATTTTCAAAATTACTATGAGCATGAAAAGGATCCTTGTATGGAAAATAAAGAAGAAATCTAATTAAAGATTTTATATCAGTACACACAATAAATTTACAGATGCTTGTAACCAAAATACTTCAACTGTGCTGTGCCATAACAGCACAAATGCTGTCATGTAGAGTGTAGAGGATTTTAATCACTCAGTTTACCACATTTCTTTAACCATTAGAAAGATAAAACATAACTTCACCTTTTTACTCTTAAAAAGAAAAGACAAGTGATGCCTAGATAAACATCTATGTGCTTAGTCAATTGAAATTCTCTCCATGCAAATTTCATTTGAAACTTCCTTTGCAAGTATGCTTCCATGATCTATAGATAGTATAGATATAGATAGCAATAGATACTACGACCCCTCAAAATGCAGAGTGAGTTAAAACAAGGACAGAAAGAGAATACACATGGGGTGGACAACACAAATTTGAGTTTTCTTGCATTGTATTTCATACCTTAACTCTGTCCTATACTGATGTGTTAGGAAAAACAAAAGCCCCTCACGTAATTAATCTAATGTATTTATTTAACCCACTTTATAAACAACAATACAGAGTAGATAAGCCTGTGTGGTTCAATGCATTTTTGTACAGATTCTCTCAGTGGAAGCAGTATAACCCAGATGAACAAAGACCTCTACCTGGGCAAAGTAAAGCCTGCTTCTCAGACAGTCCAACTAGTCAAGTGGAAAAATCTGCTAATGTGGCTTTACTTCATCCAATCTGAGCTAATTCATTCAGTGCCAGAGTCAATGGCATTTCACAGACACAGCAGGATTTAAACATTTTCAGCGTCCTAATCACACCTTCAAGTTTGAACACAGATTTCCCTCCCCTACTACTCGCACATGTGACCTTAGCTGCTTGGATCTAAGAAAACGTGGCTTAAATCAACTTAAACTGGCATCCAAATTATGCAGGGAGGATAATTCTAAGGGACTGAAAATTTGTAAGACACTGTGGAATTGCAAGAATGTATATCAAAGAACTTGTGAGTGCATTTGTGTGTTTTGCTGTATAGATGGCACACCAAATGCCATTGAGGCTAGTGCAGATATTAATGAAGAAAATGATTACTTAAGACGTCTCCAAATGCATTTTCTTTTCAAAATTAGTATAATTAAAGCAAAAGTATGACATTAAATTTCATTAAGTACTAATGATGTCCTATAAATACAAAGATCAATCTCTGCCCCACAGAAAGTTCACAAAAAGTCATTTCTTGTCTATCCCTTCCAAAAGTTACAAGCTTAGCTTCCAGGAGGACATCCACTTCCGTAAAGCATAACACCGTAAGGTTCCTTGGTTACCATGCATCTCTCACATAGAAGATAAGCACTGATCCTTAGATATCTCATAATCAACAATCAAATGTTGAAATACAGTAACTGTATCAGCAATTTGCTTGAAAGGATGTAAGCTGTTCTAAAGAGTTAAAAGTACTAGAAAAACTCACTGATACCCATTCTTAAAACTGTATTTCTTATCTAATACTTGTCACTTAGAGCACCCAGAAATTTAGAATTCCTTTAAGAAAATCTGCCAGGCAGAACAAAACTATACTCCTGAAGCAGCAAATAGCTATCACCTAACAGCGTTTAGGAAATAAAACTGATCTGAAAATAATCTGTGATTGAATCTGTAACATTAAACTGACTTTAAGAAAAACAAAAAGGAAAAGACCTTTAGAGACACTAAATCTAAATATAGGCCTTTAATTTTAGGTCATATTGGAACAGAAGTCATGCCAAAGATGTGGACAGTCTAGTGTAACTATGGAGTCTAGTTTAAGAATGCTCTTTTTAGCCTTTAGTTTAGCTCCCATTGTGTTAGAAGTGTTTAATCTCATTTAAAAGAAAATGTAACATGACCAATAATGAAGGTTAAAAGAGGCATTCTAATACAAGGATCCTAGGGCTTATGCAGGGAGTCATAGCTCAACTCTTATCTCAGTAAACTGATAAAACTTTCCTCTGCAAACCTTGTCTCACTTGCAGAAGACTTTAGTCTATATTATGAACTTCTGCTGATAAAACTATACTGACTGTAAATATAAATAAGGAGGTGTGAAATAGGCTTGCTAGCAGAAGCACCTAACATGGGCACAATTGCTCCATGGCAGGGGGGAAGTACAGAGGTGGTTTGGGCATAATGAAAGCACTCACCCAGAATTAAACCATATGTACATTTCTCAATTGCTATTAGCAGCATGGATACAGCTAAACCAAGGTACCTGTACTGCTAATTCATACCAAAACCCTCTGGAACATTCCTCACAGAAGCAGCACGATCTCTTAAAAACAGATCCAAAGCATCCAAATACAACTTAATGTGGTACATTTTCTATCGTGTCTTGAGTATCTTACAAAAAAGGAAATTATCTAAGGAAAAGATAATTTTCACATTCCATACCATAAGTTTTTATTTATCACGTGAACAATAAATGGAACATCTGCTCCAAATATGGCTTTAACTTAGTGAAGATATTTGAGTTTGCACAAAGGAGCATTAAGGCTGGCAACCCAATACTGGGTAACAAAACTTAACAGAGTTATCCACTCAATTAGTCATTCAATTGGAAGTAACGGTCAGCTTTTTCCATTTCTCTTTTATGAAGTGAGTTTAACACTGGTAGTCAAAAAGGCTGGGCAGGGCAGCACCGGACTTCATAAATACTGAAGTACCAAATAAACAGAGACACATACAAAGATTACTTAAACATCTGTGCCCTCTTCTGTCCCTCCTCCAGTAATTTTACACTTGTTTCAAAGGAGCATGCTAAATTAAAAAACTATGAAAATGTAGGGATGGCCCACGAGAAAACACACACACATCAAAGCATACCCCAGGTCAACAGCTGCCTTTATATGTCCTTTTCCAAAGTTATATGATCTGTTTTCAAGCATAAGACTGCTTCTGGAAACTATACTTTTGTTTTAACAGTCATTTAGTCATGCAGTCTCTAGAGTTCGTGAAACATCTCATTTTCCTCACACTCACCAAAAAGGCCATGCAGTTAATTAGGTCTTCCTTAAGGACAAATCTCTGATCTGCTTTTTTCCCCACACTTCCCTCTCCCAAACACCATCATCCATTAGCTTATATCATGCTATCATCTGACTTCTTAGCATTGGTGATTCCTGTCTGTTTGGAAGACTAATTTTCTTCTGGTTCCACTGGATTCTTAAAGTTACTGACTCTTCTTATGCTTTGCTAGCATTCCCTCATACATTACAAAGTCTGCCCTGCCCAGTCCAAGCCTTTATCCTTTAATCTTTCACTCCTGCTCTTGAGTTGCAGAAAAGTCTTTTTTTATTAAAATCTATTCTGTTGCATCTTTCCATCTTGCTAAGCATTTATATTTCCCCCAGTGAAAAAAGTCACATTGGAACTCAACTTCTCCTTTTCCCCTTGACTCTCACCTCAAACTATTTCTTCAGCTCTCTCTTCCCATAGTTTTATCCTAGAAAAAATGGGTGAGATCCCAACAAATTACTTTATAAGCTTGGCCTCCTGTGGTTTGCCCTCCCTTTTCATTCACAAGCCAGAAACTTCTCACCTGTTTTCTTCCACAAGTTTTTCCATCTGTGATGGGAAAGATTACATTTTCCAATTTCCCTCTCTCTTTTCCTTTTCTTTGCATAAAAGCACAAGACTTACTCTTTTCCATCTTTAACGAGTATTCTATGAGCACCAGACCTGATAGCTTCAAATGACTATACTCCGTGATTGGCTTGAATGATAGTAAGGCTGCATAAAATTTTCACTTGTTAGGGGTCAGAAAACCAAAACAGAAGGGGGGGGGGGGGGAAGTTTTAAAAATTCACTTCCTAACAAAAGTCAAATAAGGCACAGGCTTTAACAGGAATTTTTCCACACAGTTCTGGTATTCATTCATGACATGAGACACTCAGGGATTGTCAGGGTTCAGCTCACACTGCAGACTTGCCCTCTCTAGGGACATCCTCTCTGGGGTTCCACGTCTCTTCCTACTTATTTCTTCATAAAACTTGCTAGAATTTGGTATATTTGCAACTTATGCCCCCCATATTCAATCAGTTCAGCTGGTCAAGTTCAACTATTAGGATGATATTGGCAGGCACATACATACACACACACAAGTTATATTGGCAGATGACACTTTTCCTACCTGACCCCTTGTAACTTCCTTTTCTTTCATATTTAACCTCACAGAACATACTGTTCACAAACCAGTCTGGACATATTCTCTTCCACTGTCATTCTAGACACTCTTCTGTGAAATTTTTGTTCCTAATCTCTACAGTTTTCTTGTAGAAGTTAAAATGTCTTCCTAGTCAAAGCTGAACATTAGTACTTTATCCTGTTAGTTCCGTTTGACACAGTTAATCGCTCTGTCATTGGAACCTTCTCCTCCATCAGCTTCTCCACTCCTTTCCTATTGTCACTTCGGTCACTCCTGTAATAAAGCATCCTCAACCTCCAACAAGATTTTTCCAGCATTTCCATGGCAGTTGTCTATGATGTCCTTCCTTTCTCCCTCTACATCTTATCTCCAACGTTAACCACACCTGAAGAAACATTCAAGCCCCTTTGCTACACCAATGATTTACAAACACATTTCTTTTGACCTACTACTTCTGTCCAAAACAAAACAAAAATCAAGTTTTGGATATCTAAAAACCAGGGTAAGCTAAACTTAGCTAACAGAATTCTTAATTATGCTCAGCCTCCCTAATAACATCCTTTGTCATTTTCTGTGAACTACAGATATTGTAAAAATACATAGTAACAGGTAGCTTCTGCACTAGAAAGCTTACAGCATGAGGATTTAAGATTGCTGAAATATAATTTGCTTCACAAATAGGAAGTAGGAACAGATATAGATTGTCTAAGCAAATGAAAAACTGCATTAAGTTACATAAATATTTTAGATTAATTGAGGCCTGATCTGTCTAACGTAATCCACAAAAGTTGAAAGAGAGCTAGGAATTGAAATTGGGGAGATCTGGGGGTTAATCTAATAGCTTGATCACATGACAATTCTTCCTATAATTAACAGAGTGCAACATGAAAGTGTTATCCATGAAATATGCCAGCATTCCCACACATATGAACAGTAAGTCAGGTAGCTAGGAAAAAAAAAGGCAGCTCTGCAGACTGTTTTGTACACATACCTCACATATAAAAATCAGAAAGACCTATTCTTTCTGCAAGGAAAAAATATGCATTTTAGAAAATACTTTTTTTTTTTTTGACTCATCTAAGTTCCTGTGTATGACTTCCTACACATAGTCTCTCTCAGATACCTGTTCATCTGCATGTTAAAAAATTTTTTTGTTACATTGTTTTTCAGGACATGGATTATTTACAAGAGCTGCAATACTGACTAGCACCTTTTAGATTCCCATTCCCGAATTGGCTTTCATGGAGAAAAAGAAAAGAAAAAGAAATGAAGAGCTAACGGCCAATGAAGATAAATTCTTTCATACCAGTAGCAGATTTACATCCAATTAACACATGTAATCAAAATACTGTCTTATACAAAATCTGTAATACCAATCAATAAACACTGCAAGCATACGACTAATAAGCAATACCTCCCTAGGTCCAAGATGAACACTGCAGTAAGGATGCAAAAAGCCCGTTCACTGCTAAAATCATACAAATTTCAGTAAGAAGTGTTAATACAGTAGAGTTCAGAAAAAAAATAGCACCTGCATAACTTTTTGTTTAAGTTTTAGCTGTATCACATTCTGATCTATATGCATTGGTATTTACATATTTTTACAATGGTGTTTAGATATACCTACTTAAAAATGTAAACACACAATCGACTTTTCCCTCCCAAACTACATTGTTAGCAATATGTACTGCAGAAAAACCACACACAGCAAGAAGTTGTAGACTGATGGCTAAAGCAATGCTACGGAAAGCAATGATTCAAATATTTACCATATAGATTGCTCAAATCAGAAAGCATTTACAGGATCAGGCTCATAGGGCCTGTTTCTACCTCTACTCCGAAAACAGTGACAGCTCCATCTGATTCCAGTGTGCGCACTACTGGTTGCATATACATGGAACTGCTCCCCCCTCACCCTCCATGCATGCAGATATCTTATAATTATTGGTTTAAGCTAATTAGTGGAAAAAAACAGTCAACTCAATATAATGATTTTCTCATAGTATTTAACTAGACAGAGTCAGGCATAATTTCAAACCAACAAGTGACTGAAAATTTATGGTCAATTTCCCTATTTTCCCCTGAAAGTAGCTCAAAGTTATATCTATCTTTGTTTTTACTTGCTCCTGCTTGTAGAGGTTCAATCCACATTAATAATCACATAAAATACATCAAGTATAATCACTACAGTAACTTAGCTCTCATTTATCAAAATATTCAGGCCCTAGTGGACCTATAGCACATTCCTTGTATTACGCTGATCTTTAACAAAGCTTTCGCTATGTCTAAATATTAATACTGAAAAAATCATTACAATATTGCATAAAGACCTGCAAAACATGCAATCAATTTTTAAAGAAAATTAACATAAATGCTCTCAAAAGCATTAAGTGTGTACATCCTTTCTGTTTCAAGGAAACAACATAAAAAGCTTTTAGTGTTTATTCGAATAAAGTTGCACACTGTATGTTTACTTCTCTCCTCACACACAAACAATTGACATTTTATCAGCTCTGCAATGTCTGATATCTCTCAAAGACAGACAGGAAATCAGAGGATTTAAACTGTATTATCCTTACAAAATCACCCACAAATTGTTGTATAGAACATACATCTATGAAGCCCATTTAAACTTTGCATAATAAAGCACAATATTTACTGTAAAGCATAACAGACTGCTAAGAAAATAAGGTAGAAAATTTAAGATCTCTTTCTTGTTTCTATTTACTTCTAATGATAACAAAGATATCAAATTCTGGATGTCTACCAGACAGTTACATTTTATTATGAACATGTATGATTTAAGTACACTCAGTAAAATCCATGTATTTAGTTATGGCTGACATTTATGATACTTCTTAAAGAATAGTCAACGCCTTAACTTGAAATACACACATGCTTTTAGGAAGTGAGCTGAATGTCAAAGGAAGCATTTAGTAATTTGCATGAGAACAAATATCTTTTATCATCTAGAAAGGTTCATGAAAGCAGTCACCAAATTTGTTGATTTTTTTTTTTTATGTCAGACTGAGAAAGAGCATTTACTCTCTAGAAGGGAACAGAGTAGAGAAAGTAAGTTATTATACAATATTCCCAACATATCTTAATTGGTATTAAAATATTTTAATGTTTGTTTCATAGTAGGTATTTAATAATTTAAAAAAATATTGAATGAGTTATTTCAGCATACTTGCACTTTAACGTTTTAGGTAAAAAAACAATTACTGGTGGATTATTCTACAGAATAAATGCCGGCAAGAAACACTCGAAAACTACTCCACTGTTTCAGATTCACCTTGTATTTCCTCAGAGCTATTTCATGGCCATCACAAGAGGTGTATTATGGAATATATGTTAAAGCAGAATTAGAGAATTTCATGTAGGATCCATTAATTTCAGACACAACAGAAGTAGATGGGGGGATCTGCAGCAACAATCACTTCACAGAAACCGTTCACTTGCACGTTTATTAAAAACACTCCCCTTGTTCTCCCTCCTATAACGGGCTGATTATCCACTTCCAGCAGCCTCCGGCCAATTCCATCGGCAATACAACTTGATGTTCCTGGAGTTCAGGTGTAATTTCCCAAATATAAACAAACTCAACCCCACATGGGGGTTTGTGCACTACAAAAAACAAGACTCATTGAAAAGTTTTCCACGAGGTAAAAACCAACAGAGTTCCATTCAAGAAAACTGAATGTTTCGGGCATCTTTCCAGACTCTACTGAACAGTTCTCTCTCTTCAGTAAAAAGAAGTTTCTTAAATCAAATCAACCGAAACTTAATGTTAACTTATTTGGAGTGAGGAAGAGAGGGGTATGCGGGAAAGAGAGAAACAGGAGACAGTAATCTGCAAGGCAGAAGGACAACCACCAGTCAAACATCGCCAAAGACTGGTAAATAATATCCCTCAAAATCTGAATTTTCTTTAGCACTTGGCAATCATTTTGTCGATAGAAAGTGGGAAGAAACTGAAGTGCCGTGCAGCTAGAGCGCTGAGGTTTCTTTCCCTCGTAAAGTCTGCCAGAAGCGGAGGAGGTGGGCTTTGGAAAAGAAACAATCAAAATAATAAGGTAGCTGATAGCCGAAGGTGCTGATTTTTTTTAGAAAGGATTAAGACAACTTTTAAATATTTAAGATCGTACGACTAGCGCGCCAGCACTCCGTTCTACTGCAAACATATTATTATGATTTAGCTCCTATACAGACACAAAGGATAATACCGAATCTGCAGAACCAAGTTGAGGAACTAACACATGCTACGGAACTAATATATTCCGCTATTCCTTTAACAGGAGTTGACAGTTAGCAGACATCCAGCACATACATGTACAGAAGTTAGGAAAACCAAGTGGCGCTTATCATTCCTCAGAAAAGTTTCTCCCTCCAGTTTTGGAGAAACCTACCTGCTCCCTGGAAATGCAAGGCAGCGAGGGTCTCCTATACATTTTGCAGCTGCCATAGTAGCTGGCCGAAGCTTCCCCTAAGGATACGCAGCTAGATCTTCTCCTGGGTCTGATCACAGGCACTTTTTCCTCCACGCTGGGAAGCCGTGGGTGGTGCTGCTGGTGGTGCGCTCCTCGGCTCTGAGCCGAGAAGATGCCACGCTCCCAGCCGCAGAGTGCCAGGAGGCAGCCTGCCACCCCGACCAAGCCGGCCAACAGCGGTCTGAGGGCTGGCGGGAGCGAGTTAAGGCTGGTGAACGACACCAGCCAGACCAGGCTAGAGAAGACCAAGATCAGCAGACTCCGGCGGAGCTTCAGGGACCTCTGCAGCAAGGTCAGCGCTGTCACCGAGCCCAGCATTGTCAAGAGCCTGCCTGCAGCCGTCTGCAGCTCGACGGGGTCCTGGGACTCCTCTTCGCGCCCCTCCGCAGGCAGCAGCCACTGCAGCGCCACGAAGTCCCCCGAGAAACAGCAAACGGGCAGCGCCAGCAGCCACCAGCAGGTCGTGCCGCCGCCGTGCTCCCCGCGCTTGTCCCGGGCCAGGCGGCAGGTGAGGAAGAAGAAGGCACATGCGATGCTGAAGAGGGGGCTGAGGCAGCGGGACAGGCACAACAGGGCGCGCAGCGGCCGGGGGCTTCGCCAGCTGCTCCCGTCCTGCTGGCCCCCGGCGCTGCCCCTGCCGTGAAAGGCCAGCAGCGAGAGGACGACTGCAGCCAGGGCGCCCAGGCTGAGGAGAGCCCGCGAGGAGGAGGAGGCGGCGGCGGGCAGCAGCAGCAGAGAGAGGAAGCTTTTCGGGGGATCCTGCCTCAGGGGGGTCGCGCAGCTCTTCACGTAGCCGTTCCGCAGGCTCTCCGGGCCGCCGCCGCCGCCGCCGGGGAGCGCCAGGGGGGCAGCCGCCGCGCCGTCCGGCTGCTGGTAGTGCTGCGGGAGTTTGCTGGCTCCGCGGTGGGAGGCGGACGCGGCGGCGGCTTCTCTCTCTTCCCTCATGGTGGTCGGGGAAGCGCGAGGGGGGAGGACGGGGGAAAGGAGCGGGTGGCGCTAGCTCCTGCCTGGCCGTGCCTCCCTCATCTCCTCAGGAGAAGGGCGCCGGGCTGAGCCCCGACTTCTTCCCCCCGGGCGGCAGCGTCCAGAGCATGGTGGGTAACGACGGGAAAAGAGAGAAAAGGTAAAAGTCTCTCTCTCTCTCTCTCTCTCTCTCCCCCCGCAAACGGATCTGGCAAGAGGGACTCGCTGTCGCCTCCCAGCGCTCACCGGCGGCAGCAGCCGCCGGCAGAGCCCCGGCGGGGGTGGGAGTGCGGCGAAGAACAGCCCTCCGGCCAGTCAGTCAGCCGGGGGCCCGCCCTGCCCGCGCGCAGCTGCGCACGGCGCGCGCCGGGGGGACGGTTGAGCCCTAACGGCCACCCGCTAACGGTCACCCGCTAGCGGTCGTTCCCTCCGAGCGCGCGAGGCGGGCGGGGGGGGAAAGAAGGGCGGCGCGCGCGCGTTCCTGCCGGGCGCGCGCCGCCCTCGCGCGGGGCTCTGCAACGGCTGCGGGGGGGGGGGAGGGGGGGGGAGCGGGGCGTGAGGCGCCAGCCGCGGGGCTCCGGCGGCTCCCTGCCGCGCGCCACGCGCCGCCTCTGGCCCCGCCCCACGCCCGAGGGCGGCCGTTAGGGAGGGCGCCCCACGCTCCCCCGCCCGTTTAACGGCCCCCGGCCCGCGCCGCGCCCCGGGGGGAGCGGAGAAATGCTGGGCGATGGGCAACCTCGTGCGTGTGCGAGTATATTTATGTAGAGAGGCTAAAAACAAACGCAGTCCTAGCGCAGCACCGGAGACCTGTGCGCCGGCGGCCGCCCCGGGCCTGGCCCCCTGCGAGCCCGCGGAGGTAGGAGCAGTGCCGAGCAGCGCGCTGGCCCGCGCTGAAGTTAGTTGGAGTGGGGACAGCTGCTCAAGCGGTTTGGAGACATCCGGGCAGAAAAGCGGAGCCCTTCCTACGGGGGGCTTTTTTTTCCCCCTTGGTCTTTGTTTTCTGTTTTGAGATACCGCGGAAAAGTTGCCAATATGTGCTTGAAACAGCACGTATAAAGGATCTCAAGGTATTTTCACTTTAAGGACCATCTCTCGGTTTTGGGGTTTTGGGGGTTTTTTGTTGTTGTTTTTTAAGCACGTGAAAAGTAACTATAGATTAGAGCAATTTTCTACACTTTTTTTTCAGCCTTTGTTAACTATGTTTACAGATTAGACCGCATTGCTACACCACGTTTGATTATTTGTGCAGCTAATCCCTTTGGAATGGATCAAAATAATCATTTTGCACCAGGCTGTTGAAAGTGTTTAGACTGTTGTCAGTGAAAATAGGCAGCTAATGGTATTCTGAAAAAATGCCTATGCTCATTCATCCTGTTTTTTTCTGTGAGTAACTGCTTAGCACTTTTGAAATTCTGATTATACCTCTACCTGTATCTGTAGGCATCTCATTAAATAAATGTTTTCCAAGTCTTGTTTTCACTTAATATTGCACTGTTTTAGGGTTTAGAAATCAGATTAGGTGTGTCAGTGATTACACTTCTTGTTTGGTGTATTGAAATGAGGAATTCTTGAGATGACTTAGTGTCATTACATGTGATTTGCTACACTTAAATAGCAGTTAAGTAGCACTTTCTTTGGGGAAGTTATACTGTAACAGGAAGCAGTGCTGCAGCATATGGGCCTAAAAGTTGAGGATATGCAGAACTCATCTAGCATCATTACTGACACAAAATACAATATGGAGGAACAAACCAAATAACTTCTGTACATAGAAGGTTGGAAATAAGTAATGATTTATTTTTTCAAAAGGCAAATCCAATCGATGGAGCTTTGATGTCGTTATACACCTTTCTCTGTTAGAAATACCCGTATGCTCTCTTCTGCTGCTCACCCTCTCCCCTCCCAAAAAAGAAATTGTGCTATGGCTTACTGCCATATACTTGTGTGGAATCCTTGTTGAAAATTGGTTTACAGAAGAGGAAATGTGATTCTTTTTATCCAGCATTTCCTTTCACAATTGTATCTTGCATTTACTTTTATTCACATGTCATTAACATTACTTGGACCACAATCAGGTATATATGTAGAAGTTTACATGGCTGGGACATATCTTACTGTTATGCATAGCTCCATCATGTTTGGATTCTGTTGAATTCAGCTATAGTGTAATCTTCATAAAAATATCACATCTTAGTGTATGTCTGTTTGCAGCAGTGGGCAATAGAGAGTGCCTAAGGAAGATTATAAGGATAAGACATCAAGCATAACTTGAATGCAACAGACTGTGGCTTTAGCACTTTCTGAATCAGAAATGGTGCCTTGTTCTTAACAGTCCTCAGTAGATTTTTATTCCATGAATTTCCTCCATCTTTTTTAATCCATGTAGGCTTTTGGCATCTGCAGTGTACTAGAGGAAGGAGTTCCACAACTTTACTGTGTGTTGTGTGAAATAGTTGTTTTTTTGAGCTTGCTGTTTCATTTGATATTCTTCTGGTATTGGAAGAAACAATCAACAGTTGCTCCATAGTCACCTTCTCCCTTTAGTTCATGATTTTATATCTTTCTGCAGTCATGTCTTTTCCAAGCTGAGGAGTTTTAGTCCATTTATTCTTATGTGGTACTCCTCACCCTTTTTTGTGCTTTTTAGCACCACTATGTCCTTTCAGAGATTGGGAGACCAGGAGTTGCACAGAGTTGTCAGGATATAAGAGCAGATGGATTTATGCTGGGTCAAAATAATGCTTTCAGTCTCATTACCCAGTTCATTCCTGATAATTCTTGTCCTCTATTTGTTTTGTTTTATTTTGTAAGGGGAGCACGGAAGCAGGTAAACACTATTGTTTTCTTAGCACTAACTATATAGCTCCTAACTCTCTTTCCTGAGTGTTAACAGCTATGTCCACTAGATAGTTTTATAGGTATGTCTAGAATTTTTTCCACATGTACCTGATGGTGTTATCTACATTAGATTTCATTTTCCTTTTTATTGTCTGTGCACTCTGACTGTGTGCAGCTCTTTTCAGCCAGCTTTATTTCTACTACCCTGAATAACTTAGTAACATCAGCATACTTCACTACCTCCCTATTTATTTGTTTTCAGATCATTTGTCATGAAATAGTTAGCTTTTATTTCAGTAGTATGTCTTTGCAAGAAACACCCTGAAGAAATGTATTCATAATTCATTCCAAAATGTTATCGTAATATAATTGTTCCGTAGTAGCACCCTTGTTCCTTAACGATACTGTTTCTAGCATATTCTGTTATAAAAGGATATAACTATGAATAGGTCTCTGTCCTGAGGAGTTTATAATCTAGTCATGAAAAGTTTCAGTATAAAGAAAACTTGGTTTGAGTAGGATAGCATTATTAATTACAAGAGCATTAACTAAATAATTTCTTCTTGTAACAGAATCATTTTAAGAATAAAGAAATATTTTGTCAGTTACCATGGATAGGTCAGTATACCTTAAACAAATACAGAAAACCTTGCAATAAATAATAAGAGGTATTTAATTTGAATTGGAATGAAGGAATAAATTTCAGGGTAGTGTAGCTTTTTCTTGTCATCTTCCAGCTTCATTAATGCAAGAAAATAGGTAGTTTAGTGATTTTTGTTTGATTCTTAAGGTATCATATGATGCTATGCCTGCATGTGTATAACAATGGCTATGGATGCTATTGCATATATGCACTAACAAATGATTCCAGTTGCTGTTTGGTAATTTTCTAAAGAATAATTGGGCTATAACAGTTCAAAATATGAAGTTACTGTTTTCATTGTCTATTCTCCATTCCAAAACGCAGTAATTAGAAAGAACAGACAGTATAACCATGACTCTTTTCACTCAAGGCTGTAATCTTGGCATCTCCTTTGGCCTGTTTCTCTCCTTGGACCCACACATCCAGAGCACGTCTAAATCTTACCACATCCACTTGCATATTTCTGAGTTTTAATTGTGATCAGTTTCTGACCATGGGACAACTTTTGCATCTGTTTCTCTAATAATATTGGACACAGTTGCCCAAATTTTTACTTCTTCAGGAAGCCATTTTGTGGTTTCTCTTCTATCAGCACACAAAGCTTAAATTCTAGGAAGCCCTCTTTCAAGTTTCTTTTGAAGCCTTCCATGCTGTATTCGGCAAAGTAATAATAGTTAGATCTAATTGTGTATATATATGCTAGGAACATAATCTTTGCCTTTTTTACATGGGGAAAGACATGAACATTATGGTGCCTAACTTGAAAGTGAGAGGACCTCTAGGTCCTTTCACAATGTAATTTTTTCAGCAAATTATGGGAGAAACCAGTACTTGCTGGCTTCTCCTTTTTGTGTATTTCTGTGACAAAGCTGTCTCAAGATATGGTTAATAGCTTTGCTGAAGTCTGAACTTTTGTGTTGGCCAAACTGCATCTGTTAGAGTTGTGCTTTACTTTTAATAACAGACTTAGATGCATGAAGTTTTTTAAACAGTGTCCTTTGCAATTGGAAGAAAGACATTTAAGCCATACATTTGATTTAAATAGTTTGGCTTTCTGATCATAACCTGGGAAAATTTGCTTAGAAATTCTTGTATATAATTGAAGAATTAAATTGATGCATTGTTCCAGGAACAGGTTTCTACTACCTGACTACTGGTATAGTGTAGAGCGTGGACAAAAGGGTGGGAACACAGGACATATATTGTGTTGAAGCTAATAAGTCATTGCATATCTGTTTTTCTTTGGTTTGTATCCATGAGGAAGTTAATGTCTCTAGTCAGAGAGGTGGATCAGACTGTTGCCATACATTTTGCAAATTGCATGTAAACAATACATTTGGATGAATTCCTACTGTACTGTAAATACAGTTTTGAAAAGCTTTGTGAAAGTGTAGATATGTCATTGATTAAGATGTTTCATTATTTTGTTTCTAAATATTACAGTTCCTTTGACAAATTAGTTAGTAAATTAATATACAGACAATTAAGGTTGTGCAGGCAGTAACAGCTCATGTGTACCTCTGACTTTGATATCAGTTTTACATCAGTTTGAATAAATTGCATTATTACAACCGTAATCATTTAGTGAAGAAAATGAAAGAAATATTACACCTCCAAGCAAACACGTGTACACACATGCAAGTGTGGTTCACTCAGGGAAAATAAAGGCTTAACAAAACTTGAATGAATACTTGGAGAAATGCCAGCATTATGTATTACCATTGTACATTTGTATAGAGGCAAATGTTGTGGCTGCTCTGTTTGGTAAACCCTCAAAACACATGCCCCAGCTTACTGAGCACTTGCAGCTAGAGGCTGAAGCATGCCTAAATACAAGAATGTGTTCAGTTTGTGCTAATTTACCTTTCCATGGTCTGTCAGTTGCCTAGATGATATTCATACTGTAATTGGCACTGTCTGGATGATCTCAAATTTGTGTGTGTAATGTGCTATCCTTTTGAAGCGGGGGGATCGTAGAATATCTGTTATGGGGCTGATACCACTACTAGGATACTTATGTCTTGACTTCTCTTTAGAGAGACATCTGCAGTGGTTCATAGGCAATGAGACGTGATGGAAGCAAGTGACTTTAGGATACTGAGATGTATCTATTAAGTGAAGGCCTCCCCTGCCCCAGAAAATACAAAGAAAAGAGGCTTCTTGTGGAAGTGTATTTATTACGCATGATGTTACTACACCTGCAGGAGGGGATGTTGATATATTTGGCATGTTTAAGGGTGGAAAAGAGAGACAGGTCCAATTGCATTACTTAGTAAGCAAAGCATTTGGTTTCAAAGGTAAGTAACAAACAGTAAGTCACAAAATGATAATTGTTGTTATATGACAGAAAATACCAAATTATAGCAAATTACATATTTTCATTTGATTTGCCAAAAGAGGCACATGACAAAGAAAACTGTAAGGAAAGCAATAGTAAAAAAGAATGTTCCTTGTACAATAAGATGTCTCTACTGGATATAGCACTTGTCAGGTTAAAAAGCATGGGTGAGAGCACTAGAAATCTGGAGATGGTGCGATGTACCATTATTAGGTAAGATTTCACATTTCCTGAGTCAGAAAATATCATAGATAACAATGCAATGACAGATTCCAAACTGTAGCTCAGTATTGACTGACTTGAGGAAAAGTTAGTGTGTAGTAGAAATATTTTACAACCTAATTAAAATCTTTAACTCTTAAGAAACTAGAAGGACACAAAGCTTTATCTAGCCTCAAAAGTTTCTTCTGGTGCCTGTATTTTTGATTTTGTTAAGAGGAGAAGCAAGCTTGCTTCTGGTACTGTATCCAAAATACATCTACTGCTTTCTTTGGTAAATCTCAGCAATCAGTCCCTCAAATCTGAACAAACTTGAGCAATTCTCGAATTGACCCAACACATGCATCCCCAAATAATCATGTAATGATATGCACCACTACAGCTGAAATGTGCTTTGGTCATACCCCCATTCCCAGTTTAAAGGTGAAATTGTCAATAAACAATGATTTGTAACATTTTATAGGCAGAACACATTGATGCTGATGCTCAGACAACACAGTCAGGCCATGTATAACCCATATATTCCTTCAAATCGCACTAACAGTCTAACACTTTATTAGCTTTAGGAAAAGTTTTAATGGAATTGCATAACTTTTAAAAATATCATTTCTATCCAATATGTATAACTTATAAAAATTTCTTTAGATTTTTTTCAGAAGTTGTTTAGAAGATTTAAATCAATAGAAGTTGTTGGCTGAATTTTTTTCCCAAGCTAGCAGTGAATTTGGATATTCATTTCATAAATAAAAATAATGAGAATGGGTTATCAAAGTTCAACAAACAGCTATCAAAATTCTGTCTTTAAGATACCAGTGAACTGCATAATTATATATGATGCTGGTTTTTTACATGAGCTCATCTGGAGAACAGTGGGATAGCATAATTTTTGACAGTAAAAATGCAGAAATTTGTCAGCTATGAAATTTTTGCCAAACATCACTTTTTAAAAACTGATTATTCAAGTACAATTTGTCAACTTATGATATTAGCAAAATTGAAAAGTAATAACACAAAATAGGTGACTTTCTAGACATATATCATCTCTCTATAAGAATTTATTTTATGTTATTCTGAACCGTCTTTTATTATAAAAGTTACCATTCCAGTGAAATAGCATTAAACCTAGGAATGCCTAGTAATATTTCTGTGGTAATTCATTTCTTAACTTGTTAATTGAAATTTCTGTCTTGAATTTAAATAGAGGCATTTTATGGAATCTGCTCATTAGTAGTGCTAAAGATTAAATCTAACTAGCTGGGTCAGTTTTCCAAAGAAGTCTGACTTAACACATGAGTATCAGATTCATAAATATATTCTCATAAAGATCAAAATCAATCCAAGTCAGGTCATTTATTGGAGGGAGAAGGAAAAAAAGTGAGCTGAATTATTCAGTCAGCTTCTCTTGTTTCCTGTGTCTTTCAGATATCCATTTTATTCACCCTAAATCATGAAGACAGATCCTTAATTAATTAACATTAATTTGAATTCAGTTAAGTACCTAAAATTACATTAGATTGTCAGCAGGCATAAAACAACTTAGTAAAGAAACTATGCTGAGTTATACCTCTCAGAGGCTGGCCAGTGTTTCAGCACATGCTTGACTATACACTTAACTATTCTGTTTGGCCATATTATTTCATTCAGCTATATATATAAAACCTTTGCAGTCCTTAATATATTCATAGGCTCATCATACACTATACTTACCATAAGAGAGCAGTAAGTAAAAGCTTGGGCCTGAAAGAAAATGGTAAACTTATTCACTGTTTTGTTCATAAATAAAAATGTAATCTTTGACTTGAAGTATCAGGCTGCAGATATCTGGATGAGAGTGACTTGATAGTTACTGTGTTGAAATATGTACAGTATCTTATGTCTTGAATAGTAAAATTGATATTATCTGCAATAGTAAACATTGAGATATTAACATAAATTTTCTTATCATCCTGAATTTTAAAATATTTGGAAATTAAATTGATTTTAGTATTAAAAATAATGTTAGTCTAGTAGAAGAATCTTTGTAAATGAATCTCTGGAGATAACATGTAAATGCAACATTTTTCTCATAAAAGGAGGAGAAATGTAACAATCTTGTAAGGATGACTTAGTAACTTTTTTTGGATATTGAACATGAGATTAAAAAATAGCCAGATTATGCAATTAAGCTAACTCTCTTATTTATATTGAAGTCTTTTGTTCTTCTAACCACAGAAGGAATTCAGCTATGTAAAAAAAAAAAAAAAAAAAGGCAGAAATAAATTGTGTGTTGGAGACAGAAATTGTCTGGTTTAAAATGATATAAAAGTATGTGTTTAATGTCTGTCTTCTGAAACCTAAGCACTGTGGCAGCATTTCTGAGTTTTTTTTTAATATTTGTAAAGACCAGGGTGTTCATCATACATAACCTGGGCCTTACAAATTGTCCATGAAGTTATGACATGCAGTGAAAGCACTCTGATTTCTTGGTAACCTTGCCTATTTATTTTAAAATCTACACATTTAGCTAAAAGTTACTTCTCTTCTTCTGTAATCCAATAGAAACATTTTAGTGTTTATAATCAGTACTGTGTACAATTGTGATTATTAACCAGCTTTTAGCACTTTAACTGAAGCTCTCACTCCCTTTCATCATTCACAGCTTATTGAAAGTAGCATACCCATTGCTTACTTTGGGCTTAAGGTAACTTAGAGCCTGAATTTACCATATCAGAAACAGCACACCATATAGACTTGAAATGCTTTTGTCACTGCAATGGGTTTTGCTGTTTTTGTCTACTCTTGTCTTATAATGGTACAACATGATTATTTCCAAATATTGAGGGATTGTATCTAGTTGTCAAAGGCAAATAAAAGTAGGTAAAGCAGACTCAGCAGTTTGACAAGATAAAGGAACAGATGCGTCACTCTGATCAGTAAGCTTAACTGTTTTGTGCTCAAAACTAGCACTTACTACCTTTAGGAATTACGTGGCATTAAGAGGAGGAAGAATAGTTGGATATGAAAACGTGCTTAAATATTTCCAGGATGTTCATTTTTCACAGGTGATGCTCTTTATGACTCAGAGTAAATAGCAGCCTTTAGAAAATACGGCTAATCACTTTGAGGTTTACCCAAACAGCAAAGATAAGTCAATCATAAAAAGCTCTCCCTCCCCCATTTTTTAAAACCTGTGTTAATTGGCTATGTAAGCAAAAATGAGGGTATGTTACAGAAATTTTAGAAATTCTGAGTCTGTAGGTAATGCAAGAATATTTTCTGCAGTTGACCAATTTTTATGTGCTTATTTATAGCTTAAATGTGCCAAACATACTTGGGTACAAAGTAATGAGGTAGAAACAATCAGTCGTGCACCTGTTTGATATTTCTCATAATGAAAGAATAATAATTGACCAGTAAACACAAAGGTAATGCATTTAGTAGTGTCCTTATATTGCTTTGGAGGTTTTGTTTGAATTAATAAACTACAACCTGAGGAAAGGACCTGGAAAGAGAATGGGATACCGCAATAGGTTTTACCAGAGTTGGTCAATGAAACTGAGAAGTTTACATTATAATATCTCTGCACTTACACTCAATTAGCATGACTGAGGTAGCAATGACAGATGCTTAACACGCCTAGCTCAAACACTGTATCAGAGAAGAACTTCGTTTAAGTTTACATCATTAACAGATTTCTTACTGCATCATGTATTTGCTGTGTCATTTATACTCTTCCATACTGATTCCTTTTGTGATTGTGTAACCTGCATAAGAGTTTGGGGAGGTGTGAAAAAAAATCTGGAAGGTGTTTTGAGACCAATCTGTTATGATCAAATTTTATTTAGATTTGGAAAAGAACGGTTATATCAGTTCCAAGTTAGATTAAAAAAAAAAAAAAAAGCACGTATCTTATTTTATCGTAACTACTAGCATAACATTGACCATGATCTGAGTTGTTTTTTTAATTTACTGAGCATTCAGATAACTCTGTTCAGGTAGAATGGATGCACTCCAGACAAAGACAATCCCCCATATCTGATCCTCTGATTCCTGAGCGAGACCTTGGGAGTGGACCAGCTCCATGACCATTGTAGCAATTGGAGAGGCTGGTCACACCTGCAGCATTGTGCTTCCTGTTTTCCAGAGAGGCCTAACACAATCTGTTGCAGTTCGGGCTTTGTCTCCTGTTGACATTGCTGCTAGTCTCAAGATCCTTGGCATATGTTCATGTCCTTCAGAAACTGGTCTTCCTGTGGTCTTGATTTTATCTTGACAATGCGTTGGTGCTTCATCAGTACCTTCCAAGGCTGCTTTTCTAAGGACTCCTAAGCCTCTTCTGCTCCATAAAAAACTTGACTCTCAGTTCAATTCCACATTTGGAACTTCTTCGTGTTCTTCTCAAACGATATTCACAAGATCTTTGACCATCTGGTGACCTTTATCAGATTACTGCCTCAAGGTTTTTGCCAGAAGTTTGACACTCGTACTAATTAGGGTCATATGTCATCTAGAATGATCCTGCAAGCCTCATTTGATGCAGTAGAGATGGCAGTGTGTTCATTCACCTCCTCCTTATTTCTTAAGCAATTTTCTTGGCTCCTTTGTTCCCAGAGTAAAACAATTATACAGGAAGAGATTCTTTAGCCTTCATTCTGAACAGACATTATAAAGGGATGTGAGCTGGAACATCGTACCAAATGCAGCTTGAAAATCCAATGCATGCCAAAGTGGTAGGGAATAGCTTATTCTTTCACTGGTTCTTCAGTGAAATTTTGCTGCAAGAAGTACTGACTCTTGGTGGCTGAGTCCGGGCAATATTATTATTGGACATTTCTTCTAATTACCCATTCTCCAAGGTCTTGGGAGCAGATGCTTTCTTTCTTAGCTAGAAGTTGTTCTTGGGTGACTTGAGAATCTTGGAGCTGTGCCTGTCCTCCTGAGCAATACTATATCAGGCATCAGATACTCTGCTACCAGTCTGCCCAGGTTCTTGAACATGTTGGAAAGCAGACTAAGTCATTTCAAGCATAATATCACAAGCAGGAAATTCAGGACAATGTTCTAGAGACTCTTTTTCAAGAATGTGGTTAAGCAAGACTTACTCTTCCCTTGGCTATTAATAGGAAGTGCTACCCTTTTTACTCCAGGACCAGAATGTCTTCTAGACCCCTTCTCTATCAACTGTTAAGGGAGATGGATGCATTCATTTCAGCCATGCATGTGTTCTCCTCTTCTAATCTTCAGAGCAGCTTGGAGGATAAAATAAGATAATCATGATCATCTTGATAGCTCAAGTTGGCTGATTCAGGTAGCACTGATTTCAGAATCTGCACTGATGTCAGACTATTGGGCCCTTCAGCACAGCGCCCCAAGCCACTGCCTTCATATCAAGATCTCTTAAGGATGGCTATAGAGCAGATTTGACATCAAGATTTCAACTCCTCTATGCAACATTAATAAAGTCTGTTTTTTATATATGCCCAGAGAACATTTATTTGTCCTTCAGAGAAGCAGCCTGATTAATAGAAGAAAAAATAAAAGGCAAATTTGTTTGGCCAGGTAGACTTAATTTGCCATGGGATGCACAGAAAAGTCAATTTTCCTTTCCTTGGTCTCATTGTCTGGAATTTTAAACAATTTCCTGGATGGATCTGGGTTCCTTTATCAGCTCAATCTTATTTGACAGATAATTCAGCCCTGCACTTCCAGGCTGATGGTTACTTTGTTTTTGCTGACACTACAGTAATTGTATCTTGGAGGGTTTGGTAATATTTTTCATCTGCTTGACAAACTAGTTTTTCAGTACTACTGCTGTATTCAGTAGTAGCAGTTGTTTCCTCTCTGAACACTTTTGAGACCCTAGGTATGTGAATCTTGTTTTAATTCTCGGTAAAAGCAGACTTTCTAGTTGACTCCCTTAAAGCTAAAGTAACTCTAAGCACTCATCCCAAATTCCTTTTTATGGTGAATGCAGGGCTTTACTTTGACCAGGGTATTAACTTGCTAGTATATATACTTGTCCAAACAGCATGTATGCAGGACTGAAACATTGCACATACGCTGGATGTCAGAATAAATTTTATTTTACTTTGATCAGACTAGGTGGTTGGAGAGAACCTTCCCCCACTGCCCCTCTGATGATGTGTGCTGACAACAGACACAAGGGACAAGCAGTTATGATTTAATGTTGTTTTGCTGGATGGGGTGTTAAAGCTTGTTACGAATTGAAAAGGTGGATATATCTGCCACAGCCAAAGCTTATTTTACTCAGTCTCAAGAAATATCAGTGTTTTTTCTGTAGACCATTTCTGTTGCTGAGATCTACAAATCTCTGTCTAGGCTTCTACTCACATTTTTACAAATCATTAAGTACTGTAAAAGCTTTGAAACATAATGCTGTCTGTGAAAGGGTTGTTCTTCAGTCACAGACTCAGACAGATGTCCTTCTTCAATCTCTTTTTTATTAGTTGTTCTTTTCATTTACTGCTGGAAGTCACGTATAATGTGAACGTAAACAAAGATTTAGAGAGAAAAGTCTCTCACTTGGAAAAACTTTCTTCAAGATATATTATCTGTACGTGCATGTCTACCCATCTTGGGAATTCTCGGACTGTAAGGTAGGAATGAACACTGCTCTCTTTTTTTGCCACTGCATGGAGAAGAAGGGTCTATGCATGCCATCATGAATACTGCTGAGGATAAAAACTATCCAACCTTGTGACAAATACACCATAAATTAGCTACATACTCAACATATCAAAGGAAAGTAGTTTCAGCTAAGTATCCTCTTCTCTCCTATAATCTTAATTTCAGTGTGACTGTTTAGAGATGAGAGTTTGATTAAAGCATAGGTATGTAATTAATTCTCAGGCTTTAATTTTTTAATTGCGTATCAAATATTTTGCTCAGTGGAGACTCTGGGCACAGAGATGCTCATTCGAGTGGTCAGAAGTGGTACCTAGGCTTTAACATGTTTGTGAATGTTCATCACAGGTCCTTCACAACTTAAGCTAAAGAGATCTCGAAGGGAAGTATACATTAAGAAAGTAGGAGTATGAAAGAAAAATACAGGCAAAACTAGATATATATTAAAACTGTTACTAGCTATTTAAAAATAGATTGTAAAATCGTGATATGCCTATGTGCAGCAGTGCAACTTAAAAAATGGCATTTCCTGTTCTGAGAAGCATTCTATGAAATTCACATTCACTTCACTTTGTGGAAGTGATATGAGTTCATCCCTGGCTGGAAACCCGAGAAACTTGGCCAATCTGATATCGATGCTCAGAAGTCTTTTATAGGAGAGTTAAATCACTCCTAAGCAATGAAGTACTGCTGTCATTTTACCATATTTATTTGTATACTACACTTGTACTTTTGTACTTTAAGGCTTTTTGTAAAAATATAAATATGCATAACAAACCTGTTATTCTGTCAAGTCCTGTTATTTAGTGTCTTATCATCTTTGTAGCTTAATCAGATTTGAGCTAAAACCAAAAGACCATTTATGGATGTGTTGCTGCAGGCTGATAGCCAGTATCTAGATTAATCATTTAAATTCACAAGGTAAATGCAATGATGTGAAATGTAGAAATACACGTACCCACCAGTTTTCAGTAAAAACAGAAATGAACTATATTTTATTTACTGTTTTCTTTTGGTTTAAATCTGAGAATATAAACTAATTACTGAAAATATTAGTAAAACTGTGGCTACACTGAAGCCAGTGAAAAAAAATCATTGATAATTATGTCAAGATTTTAACTTAGAAACCCAGCTTTAAAACTCAGGGTCAATATATATTGAAGAAATGTATAATGAGGCTGATTAGCATTAAAAATACATATTGCTATCACTTCAGTAGTAAGCTATGTTAGGAAAGCAACAGCTATATACCTGGGTGAGGACTGGTAATTATTGATAAGGAAGCAGTATCAAGGCGTACTTTGTATGCTGTATTATTAAATGTATTATATTCTATGTATTGCTTTATATAAGTGGCTTTTTGATAGGCTCCTAAACATATTAAGTTACTGTTGTGCTTTAGTGGTAAGACAACAACTTTGGCTGAAACTAATCTAACAACATGCTAGCTGAGTTTTGTATAAAGTTAATAGTGAAATAGATATTTCAATAAAAGGAACTTCTGCTTGACAGTGGTGTATTTTGCAATTTTCACCCATGTGATTTTGCACAATACTGAAAACAAATACAAAAACATTCATATTGGCTGCTCAGTATGAAACAAGTAGGTGCTAAGACTTTCTGAAAGTTTTATCACCGTAATGTATTTCAAGGTGCATCACCAAAAGCTGATATCCTCTATCATGAGTCACTTTTAAGTGTTAAGATACATACTTAATTTCCAATCTGCAAAATAATATCTTCCTGTTTTTATTAATTACTCTAAGATAGCGAAAAAGGCCTGCATAAATGCAAAGGTGTGTTTTTTTCTGATTTTTTTCTTTTTAACTATTTCCCCTATTCCAGTATGAAATCTTCCAATCTGGTGGTATCTTTTGTCTGAAGATATATTGTTCCTGTTCACTTAATGGTGCAGTAAACACAAAACATTTTGGTGCCACAAAATCTGTTGTGAATGAGACTAGTAATCTACATATGTATTCACAAATTTATTTGATATATACTTCTTAAAATCAAAAACAGCTGTGCGGATGTGTTGACTATGTAGTGATATGCTAGTAAATGTTGCAGAGACTTTTAGATATTCACTGGTTAGTTTCAAGGCAGGGTTATTTCAAGGCTGTCTGGAATTACTTTAGAGCCTTTCAGGCCCTTCACTGAATCCTTCCCTGGACTAGTCTTAAAAGCCAAGGCCTGTGCCAAATACTCTGGATTTAGAAATATCCTTACATCAGTGGAACTTGTTCATAATTTAAGCATGTATGATGCACTGTCTGAACTCAGTGGTCTGTCAGAGCAATTGCAGACAATGGCCATTACACTGCCAGAAGCATCTTACGTTTGTCAGGATGGGCTCAGATTTCTGCTTCCATTGTTGTTAGTCTTGGAATATATGCAGTAAGGATGGCAGTACCAAATAAAACGTGTGCTGTGAAAACAGGGATATGCATGACAGCAAAGCTGTTAAAATCCATGTATCGAAATTAGGAGCTTGGCAAGCACTAGCAAAAATTGGCTGATGACAGCAAGCCTTTTTTTTTTTTTTTTTTTTTTTTAAGACTAAAGCTTACTCAAACAAATATTTTTTTCCCTGCATATTAATTCTAATTGTTGTCTTTCCTAATCAAAAACTGAATACATGCTAAGAATGGGCTGAGTAGCATTTCGAAAAGTGTGGGCCACAGATAACAGAATTGTTGCCTAAATAGTAAGTGATCATTAAAAGTTTAACACTCCTATAGCACTTGAAAATGTTTGTAAAGAGAAGTGCCACAGAAATCCTTAGTGTCTTGCCATGAATGTTAAGTCATTCGTAGGGGCCTCCCTTTCTTAAAAAAAAAAAAAAAAAAAAAAAAAAAAAAAAGTGCATGTACTCTAGCAACTTTTTATATGTGAATGTATCTCCATTTTTCAGACAGCAATTTTGGCAATAATAGAAGGGGAAAAACACATTGTGAACCTTTTATTGTGTGATCTACGTATAAGTACCCATTGTAAAATATTTATGGAATATAAATGCATAAATAAGAAGGTAATACTTTGTCTAGCCATTACTTTAGTATGGCAATAATGTCTGTGTCATAAGGAAATAGGATCCATTAATGGTCTCATGGATTACAAAAACTTTATCTGTATCTCCATATCACACTAACTGTGATTTTCAACCTTTGCTGACAATTATGGTTAATTCTTTCAGAGGTAGAAATTTCTAAAAATGTCATCACTAATATAACTGGTATAGCATTCATTCATGATCTCATGTATCATTCATAGATGTCTGTCTCTGTTACGTATCATCTGCTGAATGTTTGATGAATACTTTGGTTTTGATTCACTTATGCTCATTACAGGCAAAAGTAATTCAGACAATCTGAATCACAGCAGCAATTCATATATTGAAGCAATTTATCCAGCTATATGCACACTGAAATCAATTTTTTATGTTCAGACCCTTAAAATAACAGCCATTCTTTTTCATTGAAATAAAAAGCTTAATAGATTTTCATAAAACTCCAATAACATATTGCATAATATTCCCATTAATGATAATAGTCCTGCAGGTATCTGTTAATGATTTAGAGACAATGCTGTCTAAAAGGCTTGACTGTACCTTCTAGGCTAATACGCAAATTATAGCTCAAAATATATTTTTATTTTACAATCAATGTACAATTAATGTATCTTATACAGAAACCCTTTCTCATTCAGAATGAAGAAATAAATTTCAGGACCAAGAAATAACTAGAAATAATAGCTGTATGAATTTCTCTCTAAATAGATTTTTGATGGTTTTATTCAAACAAAAACAAATCAAAACTATTTTACTGACCAACATATGCTACAACAGGTTGAATGTTTGAACTTTGTACCCCTTTTTTGTTCTAGGATTGGACAGAAAGAGCTAGGCTCCTTTCTGCTCTTCTATTCCATGCGGATTCTTTTAGCCTGTTTTCAGCACTGCCTAATCTTTCCCAGCCAGCTTTGATGATCAAACAAGGTTAGTTGCCCTGAAGGGGCTGCCCTAAAAAGGACAAACGATGATGTCAGTCCACAAAAGCTATAGACTTAAAAAATAAGGAATAGACTTGGAAACTTTTTGTAGTTAACATTTCTCATGACAAAATATTAAAGGTTTTTTAATTAGTCAGTAATTTAAAAGAAGTGTTTCAAGTCTTTGGTAAAGTGAATGGATGGGGAACGAAATGATGTCTGTGCCTCTAATGGTACTTGTAAAATAACAGGAAAGGAGTTTGGCATCATTTATGGAGACAAGCTATTTTTCCTATTTACAGTACTAAGTACATTTTTTTTTTGTTGAAACTTCTAAGAGCATCTTTGAATGATTGTAAGGACAAGTACTCATGTACTTGTCAAATCAAGTATGACCAATGTCCTACACTAATGCTTACAATTAAGTATGGTTTACACATTCTAAAATACCCATCAATGAAAAAGTAAATTTATTACCTGCATTTATGCAAATATAAACTGTTCACAGTCAAGAGAATGGATTTGTCCAGTTGCTCTTTGAATCCATGTTCAAATGACCACAATATTCTGTTGCAAGGGGTTTCATAGCTCCTTTATGAAATGTGTGAAGAAGTACCTCCTCATCTTTGTTTGAACCTGCCATTTTCTTGCTGCCTGTAATGACATCCGATACCAGCACTAGGGGACAGCAAGAACAATCAAATCCATTCAGCATCACTGTGCCAGTTGTCATTTGATAGATGTTCATCACTCCCTTTGATCTGTTGTTTAGACTGGAGACTCATAATCTTTTAAGTCATTCTTCATATGAAGCTGTTCTGTAATTTTAATCATTCTTCATTTTTCCCAATACTTGCTTCAGTACTGCCATATGGTTTTAATGTGGGAGACAAGAATTGCACAGTATTCAAGCCTGAATGGTTGCAGAAGCAGCATGGATTTATACAGTTCTCTTTCCTAATAATACCTAATATTTGATTTGGCCATTGCTGAGTACTGAATGTATATTTTCAGAGCTATCAATTGTGTATTCATGTCTCTGAAATAATCCTGATTGTCAGGTTGCCAAGTGTGATACTAACAGTGAGAAAATATTATTTTCTCCTAAAGCAGATCTTTTCTAACTATAAGATTATTTAAATGTGAGAATAGTTTTAGTTTTACCTTTCTGTCCTCTAGTCTTTTGTATTATGATTTTTCTATGTAATATAATAGGCTGATTGCCGAGTTTACCATTCACTTATTTTTTGGTTTCTGTAATTAAATTTGTACTTATTTAATCATCTTTTTCTATTAATTTAAACCTTACACATAACTACACAAGCATATCTTAAATACCAGTGTTACAACTGTAGTAGTTAACCACAGAAGCTGCCTTCGAGGAAATTTATTAGTATTATAACATTAATACTGTGAAATGGCCAACTGTGATAGATTTGGTGACACTTAACAGTAGATCAGATACAGTAGTGACAGTCTCTGAAGTTGTGTCCCGTATAGCTTCATCAGTGTGCCTTATAACATAGTAAACAACAGTTTAATCTTCACGGTCGTTCAACCCTGCTTTTTCTGCTGTCTCTATCAACTGCGCCTATGTTACTGTTGCCTTTTATTATGTGGATTTCTATCTACTATGAAGCTGTCTAAAACTATCAGATCATTTGACACATGCCACTTTACACCATATCAAGGGTGAAATTTTCTCAGGGGCAGCGGTACACACAGGGCTTATGCATCACTTCAATTTTACTGACACTCTAAGGCTTTTGTTTAAATTCTCTAACAGTTCCGTGTGACTTGGAAACAAGTACCTTCTAAATAAAGTATGGGCTTATCGTTAACATCAATAGTTATTTGCCACATTTGGGCAAAATATATGTAAAATGCTTCCTTTCTAATTCGATGTCCTTGCTATCTTAAAAGGAGCTATTTGGTTTGGCCTTGTTCATCCCTCTTTTTCTCTCATTTTGTATTTAAACATTGTATTCTAATTTCAAGTGCATCAATGGAGAATATGTTGGATATGTCTTAAAACCAATGCACTGAGATGTGATATCAGAAGTACAGCGCATGACTGTTAGCTTCACCTGCCTGTACCTCTGCTCGAGCTGAGCCTAAAGGACATACAGGAGCATTCAGAGGGAAGTGAATGACTTCCTTCTACTGTAAACATTTCCTGGTTTCTGGAGATTATCCCTGCCTCTAATACTCCCTTGTTTTGCTGCTTTGGGAATAAAGTGAACAGTTACACTAACTGAAGCACTGGCGATTAGCTGAAACTGTCCAGTGTCTGCCTCAATGTACTTTCTCTAGCTTATATGTAAAGGTGAGTAAGTAGCTTACATGCAATCTTTTTTGCTATCACATTACCTGAATCCGTTTGCTTTAGAAGAAATTTTCAGAAGAAAATCTTTTTGGTTTAGTTTTGAATGTATTTTTCCATCCATGTGTATAACAAAAAATATTACTTAAGAAAATACTTAAGTTGTAATTTAATAAGCCCATACAATAGTTCAAATAACTTCCTAAAGTTCTTCATTTCTATTGCTTTTATTTAATTTGTACTGTTAAGTTTTAAAAATCCTGCCTTTTTATCACCAATAATGTGGTTCCAAACATTATTTCCTGTGCTTATCAGTATATAAACAGAACAATAGAGAATCTTGGCATAGTTTAGCATTCTATCAAAACTAATACACTTTTGCCAAAAGAGAGGAAATATCTGTCTCTATTGTTCTGTTAATGTGGGTGGGGTAAACAGACCTTTAGGGAGTCACTTATTGTTGTAGGAAGTTATTATAAAATGGCATTATAGCAGAGACTACAGGAGTATTTACTGAAAGTTCAGCAACACTTGAAAGCTATTCAGCCCACTTAATAAAATGTTTATATATCCTGTTTCAATGCACACCAAACAGTGTTGAAGAAAGGAAGTCATTTCATATCAAATGAATTTTTATTAATCACAAAGCTTAAAAATAACAAGTCAGATCAATTTAAATCAATCTGTGAACTTTTTTCTAGACAATACTGTAGCCTTCTACAAGAAAAAAGACTTGTACAAGAGAAAATTCTCCAACGATAAAATGTATTATCTGTCCTGCAATAATCAAGAGGTGATGAAATACTAGTTTGATTTGAATAATTGTGTGATTTCAGCTGCTAGATTCTTGTTTTAAAAATAAAATATGAATATATTATTATTTGATTCTCTTCTGTCCTCATGCTTAAGTCATGCAATTTTATAAATGAGTTCTCATAGTTATTTTTGACTCACTTTTCAGCTCTAGATAAAAAAATATTTCTAATTTTCCAAAATAAGAGATCTAGTAAGCAATTCTGTTCTCTATTAGACTTTTCGGTTTCTATCTTTAATTTGAGGGCAAAAGACCAATTTAGAAATTTAATCACATCTTAGCTCTAATTGAAAAAGACATAGCAATATCTCTAATACAATTCCTAATAGTGCTTCTCATTTAGCTGTTATATAATTTCTGAGACTTCCTGTTCCCTTGTTTTCAAGACAGAAGTATAAGAGGATTTCCAGTCTGCTACATCTGATTAACCGTGGCTGCTGTTTTACTCCTACCAAACTGTATTTATTTGTTTTTTACCCTTTACTACTTCAGCTTTTAATTTTTGTTAGCTGGGACAGTGTGTGAAAATTTAACTAGTTTGGGAAGCCCAATACTTTGTAAAGGTAAGATAGGATAAAAGAACTACAGCTAAAATGTAACTTTAAAACCTGCTTGTAGGTATTTTAGAACAAGCAGCATTGGACTCTTTAGTGTCCTGAAACAAGATGTGTAATTTGTACACTCGCTGTCTACACAGGATTCAATTTTTCTGAGTGCCTGAATAATTTGAAATTTACACTCTGTCTTCAGATGTGTAACATTTGGCTTCTGTTTTGTTTCAGTGTCCTGGTACATTGCTCTTACTTCTTCCAGCCCGCCTTTTAGCTGCTGTGTTGCTCTGTTTCCCTTCTACCTGCAGATCTTTTCCCTATCTTTTCTTTTGAATTTTGCTCACCTGAAAACTCTTATCTTAGTAAGAAAATTATTATGGTTGGCACATCAATGCCTTATTTCTAGCAATAGCAAAACTGAAAAACAAGCCAGACAGTAATACAAAGGTTACTAATCAGTTCCGGGGCAAAGAGACAAGGCCTGAGCTGGCCATGTTACAAAGAAAAAAATAAGATTTAGCAAGCAGGTTCTCGCAGCTGCTCTAGAGGTGGCTTTGGTGATGTTGGGAGCACTTAATACAATCATTTAAGGAAAAACTGTAATCGAGTTTATCTGTATGCACTGCTAGCTGTAGCTAAGCTTCTCCTATAAGCTAGAACAGTGACTGTAAGAAAGTGCGTGCTCTCGTGCTCTTCACATCCCGGGACTATGAAGCGCAGAGGCCGAGTTTTCCCAAAGCACAGGGGACACGTGACAGGTGAAAACAAGGCAATTCACAGAATATATATTACAACTTTGTAGTATTTTATTTCACTGCCTTTATCTTCAGGGTTTTAAAAACTGCTGGGGCTTTTTCAAAGCGGATGAAGTTGCACGCCCCTGCTTCCCCTGGGAAGCACCACTGCGCGCGCCGCAAGCTGCCCTCCCCGCGCATGCGCCGCCGGGAGGGGCGGTGATAGGCCGCGCATGCGTCTCGCGCACGCCGCGCTGCTCGATCGACGATTCGAGGGGCGACTAGCGAGGCCTTAGCGCGCCCAGCCCAGACGCGTCGCTGCCAGAGTCCCGCAGCTAGGCGGCCGGGAGCTCGCACGGGGGTCGGCGAGGAAAGATGGTGGGTGAGAGGCGACGGGCCGCGCCGCGCCGCGCCGGGGTGGGGGGGGGGCCGGTATCGCCTCCGCCGCCCGTCTTCGGCCCGGCAGCCGGGGCGCGGAGCGGAGCGGGGCGCGCGGCGGGGGCGGGCCGTGAGTAAGCACTTCCCGGGCCAGCCGGGCCGGCCTCGAGGCCCACAGCCCCCGGGGGCGGGGGGCCGTTAGCCAGCCGTGTGCTCCTACCTCTGCCGTGAGCTGGAGCCGCCCCGGCCGGGGGGTCGCGGCGGCGCGGGAGCAGGTGCTTCACCGGAAAGGCTCCATACAGAGAACGGGCGGCATTTAGCTCGGGAGCGCGGTGCCTGCCTGCGCCTTCGCCATTACTCAGGGGGCTGTTTTGTTCCTTCTAGTTCCGCAACCAGTACGACAACGACGTCACGGTTTGGAGCCCCCAGGTAAATCCGTTTCCAAGCTCGCTGACCTGTTTTGTATGCTTCTTGTTTTTCTCTCGTTTCATCTTTTCTTCTTCTTTTTTTTCCCCCCAGCAGTGGTATCTTAGCGTAGATTGCGTTCAGATGTTTAAAACTTAGTCCAGTCCCCCCCGCCCCCTTTTTTCCGTGTTTTCTACACTCTAGGTTACTAGAAAGCCTTAAGCACAAGGACCTGAATAAAACTTAGATAACTTGGCTGCGGGCCTATGAAACTCTTACTTCTGGTACATACATGTGAGTCCTGTTACACTGCAGTTTTTGCTTTTCACAGTATTTAGGGACCTGTTTTCTGAATGTTCTTGTAACACGCATGTGGGTACACATGCTAAGTATTAGATACAAGTTTTGTTCACAACAAAATAACTTAAATATGGTAAAGCCTTTAATGAAAATCAGTTACAGGAAAGTTATTCCCAATTGTAGACTAAACAGCTCCTTTCTAACACTGCTTAGCCTACAAAAGAGGGAATGATTTAGCAGTACCCTAAGATTTGGGAGATTCAAACTCAGTTTTATGTTTTTTGATATATTGCTTACCAATTTGTTATTATAGGTCTATAAAATGAGAGTAGTATCTAATTCATTACTTAGTGCTTAAAGGAGAGCATGTTTACTTCAAGTCAAAATAGGAACTGTTTGTCATTTTAGGCCAGTAATTTCTATTGCTTTGCAAGCCTTCAGTTGAATGACAGTACCTGTACCCACAGGGTAATCTGAAGCATGGAGTCTGAAATACGGATTTTTGTAGTATGAATTCACAAATGTTAATTTTATAAACTGATCTCTTCACAAACATTCCTGTTACATTTATAAGTTTTATATATAGGATTTAACACTGAGAGCTAGAATGTGCAAAGGGTTAAATGCTATATCATTTTGTAATGCAGCAGATATTATGCTTCAATGATGTAGTCATAGCAGCTGTGTATCTCTAGCTTTCCATGTTGTGGAATGTTATGGGGCCTTCACAGCATCTCTGTGCTTGAGATTATTTTGAGATTTGTGCTGGAATTGGGAATTTATCGCCTGTGAATCACTTTCACGTTGTGTGTTCTTCTGAAACTTGGTAAGGTTGTTTTGAGTTCAGAATAAATATTATAAAAATTTGAAAGCAAGGATTTTGATCAGTTTAGGTGATTAATATTGTCTCTTTTTTGATACTGTACTCTTAAGATAGGACACTTGTGGAAGATCAATATGTTTTGAAAATTTCCTCATTTCTAGATTTAGGAAAACTGAAAAGAAAGTAAATGTAAATATATTAACTTTATATTAATATGATGATATATCATTAGTTTGTGTTTCTGTATTAGTATTGAAAGTCTTCATCATATAATACTATTGTTTGAAAAATACATTTTCGATATACATCGAAATAAAGCATGTTTCATACTTTCCATTGTGTGTTAAGACCACCTTGAATATCTGAATGTTCTTTAGTCATTAGCATGATAGCTGTAGACAACTTTGAGCTGCTTTGAGAAATATACCCTTTTATCTCAAAAGGATGATGAAAACTTTGAAGATTTGCATTTTAATGTTTAAGATGCTGATGATGCAGCAACTTCAGTTAATGAGATGTCCATTTGAAATAGTTCAGTGCAGATGTTTACTGAGAAATCTTTACACTTAAGTGAATGTTGCAAGTTGAAATGAATATAAATTAAATTGTGTACATTTTATTAAAAAATATATGTATGATCAACATGTTCAATATATAACTGGGATATTCCTTAGGGCAGTCTGTATTACTGTTTTTACTCCTTACTTTTGGTTCTTTTCAAGCTTATTTTGTAATAATGAGCCGTAAGTGTTGCATAAATAAATCTGTATGTGATCACAGGCCATTCCATATAGGCAGAGATACGAAATACTTTTTTAAAGGATTAGGTGAAGTTGGTGACAGTCTGAGACTGTAAAAGGGGAAGCCAGGCAGCTTCTGTTTCTCCCCAGGCATTCCCACATCTCTCACATGGCATGCAAGCTGAGATGTCTAAAAAATTCTTAAGTTTTGTTTCTGCAGTCCTTAAATAAATATTTCATGCTGTTAATTTCTGTCATGCTGTTAAGACATTTCTTTGTGTAGCAGAAGTGTGTTCCAGTTGGTTGTACTCCATTGCTATGGCTGTGTCTTATAAATTTTGCTGCTTTTTAAGTTCTTTAATGGATGCAGAAGGAACCTTAAATTTGTTCCTTCTAATTCTAGTCATACACATTGTTCTTTATAAAAATCAGTGGCATGGATATGGAGCTTGCCAGAGAAGCACAAACATGATGGGCGTTATCTTTTCTAGTCTTCTTCAGTTTTAAAGTTTGATTTTGAAATTTCTAGATATCAGATATTTGTTACAGAATTAAAATAAATTATATTAAAGCTGTATTACTAATGTCTGTTTAATATCTGAAAAATTAAAAGGCAGAACTCAGTATCCAGGAATGCAGCCCTGCATCCACATCTCATTCTTTTAAATGATTGTGTTTCTCTGGTGAATGCTGTATTTTGAATTTCTTAGCAATCTCCTATAATAATTATTCTAAAAACTATAACATTCTACTGAGACTTTTAGTAGGTATTAAAAAGTCATCAATAGCATTTAATTTCTAAACTTTTTCAGAAATGGCCTTGAAAATATGAAAAGTACTAATGACTTTTTGTAAAAGACATTCAAAATCGTTACTGTGTTACAATTGCTTCTCCATACCTTCCTGTAGATGCAGTATGGCTGGGCTGCAGAGGCAGTTATATGATGCCCTAATAATTCTGTTGGTTTTGTTGATACAGGAGCAAAGAATAATTATATTTTACTGGTGGTTGTTTTCCAATATGTTTTAAGGAAAAGGAGATGCAAGAATAAAGGCTGGAAAGGGCTTCATATTTTTTTGCAGCCTTGTAAGTCATTCATGAAAGTCGATAAATACATGTTGGACAGGTCATAGTGATTCTATACTGCTCTTGGAGAGGAAATATTGGATATTGAAATTCTGTTACTATCTTAGTGGATAAAATGGAATAAGGGTATGTTTGGCATAAGCTGGCCAGCTAGAGTGTAGCAAATTAGCTGTTTTGCCCTCAGTGGCAGCATTAAAAGGATGTCTTTTTCCTGCAAAGATGCTGACTTTTATAGAACTTGTGGGATCTTAATTGTCTGTGAGACCTCTACTCCTCTTTCAGATTTTACTGCAGCTGACTAATGGGTTCAGAAGTTATTAGGGAATAGATGGTGAGACACCGCAATTGCATAAGACTCATTTCTTTAGGAAACTAGAATAAAAGTTAGAGTCCAGCCAGAAGTTCCATTTTTGAATCGCGTTGGGTTAGACACTGGTTCCACTGAAGACGATGACAAAGTCTCACAGTTCTGATAATGCTTGGATTCACCTTTCTTTTTAGTTTTCCTACCTTTGTTTGTATGCAGTAGTGAGTGGCTTAGAGACAGCCAAAGTTACGTGGGTTAATGTGAGAAGTTTGCAAAAGGTAATCAAAGAGGTCTATGGCTTGTAGGTTTAAATTGTGTTATGTAGTCTGTGTATCTGTTTGGCAGGGGATTCAAAGGTCTGTAAATCAAAAGCTATTGAAAATTGATATAAAAGGTTACATTTTATACTGACAGTTGATTGATTTTATTCTGTAGGGGCGAATTCATCAAATAGAATATGCCATGGAAGCTGTGAAACAAGGCTCAGCCACCGTGGGGCTGAAATCAAAAACGCACGCCGTTCTGGTTGCTCTAAAGGTAACTTTAAAACTGTGTTCTGGGGACAGCAATGTTAGCAGAGTACTTTTAGCTTGGTAAATTAGTTTTGTCCAGTCTGAACTTTTATGCTGTATATAATGGAATATGTAATCCCAGTTTCCTTATGCTTGAACATGAGTGTAGAACTATGAATATTTTCAGTACCTATGCTAAGCAGGTCTTCACAAATTGATGAAGTGAAGGAAATCAGTGAAAGATTTTCCCTTTAGAAGCTAATTGGTCCTCTGATCTTTTCTTTAGTTTTAAAGTAGTAAAACTATTTCTTTTCTCTCACAAAACTTGGCTTTTAAAGTGAGTGTCCATTCTCTTTTTCTTTCTTTTTTCTTTCTTTCTTTCTAACAGTCTCCTATTGAAGTAGGATTAGATTTTTTTTGTTTTCTGTTACAAGTTTATAGCTTTTATTATTATTACTGTTTCACAATCACATTCAGTTCTTGCCATAAACATTAGCGGATTTCTTCACAGTGACTGGCAGACTGTCAGTCTGCCACATAGCTTTTTCTTTTCATGCATAGAGAGCACAGTCTGAGCTGGCAGCTCATCAGAAAAAAATCCTGTACGTTGACAACCATATTGGTATCTCAATTGCTGGACTTACTGCTGATGCAAGACTCTTGTGGTGAGTATTTTAGTGGTTGACATACAGAGTTCTGCAATAATAATGAAGTGAAAGTCCATTTGTAGACTATTGCAAATGAAATTTTATGTTTAGCTAAGGATTAGTCTTGAGTTACTGCTCTCTTGTACTATGCTAAAGACCTCAGTATGAAATTCTGGCTTTTTTTTTTTTTTTTTTTTTTTTTTAAGTCATTGGCAGGAATTTCATTTGTTTGGCCCAAAATTTTGGTCTTTGGTTTTGTTACTAGTAAGAGAGTCCTCTGTCTGTTTTGCCCAGTGTTGTGGGGTTTCCAAGCAGCCTAAGAAAGTGCATCACTTATTTCCCTCTAGTAGATTATTCTCTGTACATTTAAGACAGTTATTAAAAACATCCACTGTTGTATACATAAGCTTCAGAGGGGTTTACCTTTTATCTGCTGGCTACACAGTCTCAGGGGATGAGGTAAATGCACACTGAAGGAGGAGGGTTCCTCAGTTTTATAGGAAAGGACAGAGAAGGCATAGGAAGAATCTGTAAAATACAATTTAATTGCTGTACTGTAGCAAAGAAGTGTTGCCACTTAAATGTGATTTTTTTTCCAGATGACTCTTCTGTAGCCTGCATGAACTTCTACCTTCCCTTCATTTGTATTGCTGAAATAATATAATACTCTTTCAAGCTTGTGGTCGATTTTATAAATAACAATTGTATGTCATGATAAAATGAAATTATGTAGTGCCTTTGGCCCTTTTTCTCAACAAGCAGAGCTGAAACAATAATATATTTACCTTAACAGACAAATACTGAAAAAAAACCTCATTGCAACTTTCACTGTGCATTGACTTGATTTTTTTTTTTTTTTTTTTTTCCCCATCCTCCTTTCTGTGACCTCCCTCACCCAGCAATTTCATGCGTCAGGAGTGCCTGGATTCCAGATTTGTGTTTGATAGACCCCTTCCAGTTTCTCGTTTAGTGTCGCTAATTGGAAGCAGTATCCTTTTGTTTGTTTGCTTGCTTTGCACTTGTTAAACTTTTACTGTTTTTTACACTTGTTTATACTTGTTCTTAAAATGCTTCTTATATATCACAACTTAAAATGAATTAACTTTTTCAATGTAATATGAAAGTTAGTTTTTCTTTATTCATGTTCCTTTCTCGTCCTTTTAGAGTATACTCCATAACACATGAATTGGTAGAAAATAAAGTGCTATGCAACATTTTACATAGCACTACTTTTTCTGTTACATAGCACTGCCTTTGGAGGTGGGGAAAGAAAAGATGACTGCACCATTCAGAACATGATCAGTTACTGGACTGCAGCTGCTCAATCAGGTTTTTTTCTCTGGCAACTTTTGTTGTCCCCGCATGGAACACAGTGGTGCCCTTGTATTCTGTTATCAGGTGCCTGCAAAAAATTCAAAGGGAAAAGAAATTAAATGAGTCTGTGCAGCATTAAGTGAACTGTTTGTGTTACTTGGTTGAATGCACCACATTTCTTTCAGGAAATTAATTGCTTAATATTCTTTGGGTGAAAACAAGCTGGTGTTGGTATTCCAAATAAGGCCTGTGATCTATTTCTTTGAACAAATTCCTCAATAATAGGAAAGGCTTTACAAAAGCTGTATGACAATTTTGGTGCATCTCTGCTTGGCTTAGGAAAATGTTTTAGGTAATTAACATGTTTTCTTGAGAATGTTTCCTTAGCTTGCTTAAGAAACCCAGATACCAACGCAGCGTTATGGCAGAAGACCATATGGTGTAGGTCTGCTCATTGCAGGTTATGATGTAAGTACAGTGTGCAGGTTGCTGTTGATCTAAAAGAAAATGTGGTTAATCCAATTTTATACACACAAATGTTAAGAGGGACAGATAGAAGGATTCTGTGATTAAGGAATCATTTTCACTATCTTACCCTAAAACATAACTTTTATAAGTGTTCATTGGTGGCTAATCCTACTTACACTTGTAAGGTATACATTCAGAAAAATGAAAAACTAATTATTTTAAGGTGAAAAATGAGATTCTGTAGCAGGGCATGAGTTTCAGAAGTGTTTGGGGGGGGGCTGATTGCTACACTGAAACGCTATGAAAGAGATGGATTTTCTAAAATGGAGTTCCAGTGATCTTTGTTTTAATGTCATTTTGTGTTTCTGTGAGAAACTACAAAAATTAGACTTGTTCACATTTTCAGCGATCAAAATGTTGGTGGTTATATGCTGAAGTAAGTCTTTGATAACAGTAATTATTTTACTAGTGATCATGAATCTTTACAAACTATTATTTTAAATAATTGTTAATAATAAAGACAAATGGATGTGAAAAGCCTCACTGGACACTCTCTTGTTTAGCAAGAACAGTTTGCTTAATATAGTACACACATAAAGAGAATCTCTGCCTTGAAGATATTTCACATGAAGAAGGTTGAGGGAAATGGGCAGCTTGCCTGAAATCTTGCATGGCATGCTTAAATCTACAGCAGGTTTTTACGCTTGTGCAGATCAGACAGAATGTGTGTGAAATATTTTACTGCAAGCTGTGAGGTAGGAAGATATGTATGCACAGTATAGCTTATGGAACAGAGAAAGAACGATTTTTGGTGCCTGCTATCCTGCCTGCATAAAAACTATATTTTAAAGAAGAAAGTGTAAAGGAGGATTTTTGTAGAATGTTACATTTGTTTGTTTATAGAACATTTGTTGAAGACTTGAAGAAATTGATAAGAACAATGATGTGATAAACAATATAAAATGTATGTCTGCTTATACAGAAGCTATGTGATGTATCATGACACAAAACTTTGTTTTAGAAAATGCTGTGTGGTTTTTCCTTTTCCTTCTGGCAGGATATGGGTCCTCACATCTTCCAGACTTGTCCTTCTGCAAACTACTTTGACTGTAAAGCAATGTCTATTGGTGCTCGTTCACAGTCAGCTCGAACTTACTTGGAGAGGCACATGACTGAATTTGCTGACTGTGAGTAATGAAACTCTGTCTATCTAATGGTCGTCTTCAGCTGCGTGGGTTTTTTTATGCTACTGCTCTATTCTTTTGCATTTAGTAAGATAGGAAGATAAATTTTGGAAACCAAGTTTAGCATAAATATAAATCTGCATGAAGACAAAAATTGTAAAGAAAACATTACAAATCTTCACTTCTAATATCTGGATATTTGTTAGATCTAATGAAAGAGAAATTTCAATTCAGAAGCTGAGAAAAAAGTAAAAGGTCTCCATTCTGTTTAACTTGGGGGAAAGAACAATTCTTTCCATTTCAAAGAAGGGATAATATTTCAGGGTGAGTATTTAGGTTGTGAATTTAAAATTGCAAATTTATTTTTTGTATGGAATAGTTACGTGGAGGCTACTGTGTATCTGGTTGGGGAAAAAGAGCTTGAGTATCACTGTACTGGAGACAATGCAGGTGCCAGAAACATGCATTTTGCCTCAAATGTAAGGAAGGGCTCATTTCTCAAGTGTATTTTGATAACCAACTCTATATTCAGTACCAGAAATACACAAGGAGTGGAATTTCAGAAATCAAAATAGCCAACTGGGAATGGGAGGAAGGGCAAATGAGTCTCTAGAGGTAATACTGTATATTTCATAAATGTCTTTCTAATTGCATTTAATTTTTAGGTAATCTAAATGAGCTAGTTAAACATGGACTGCGCGCTCTGAGAGAGACTCTTCCTGCTGAGCAAGATCTGACCACCAAAGTAAATACTATATTTATTTATTTATTTATTTATTTTAAGAAGAAATTCTACTGCCATTGTTGTTACAAATTACCCTGACAGAATTAATATAAAGTATGTCTGGCATTGAAATTTGGAAGCCAAATACTGGTAGATAGTGTCATCTCCATTTCATATGTTACCCATTTACCTACAGCTTAAAGATCTGTGATTTTTTTTCTTTACCATAACAAAATGATACTTTTTCTAAATAAGGCATCATTTGCCTGGTTGCTTGCATAAAATATTCTACTTTAAGCTTTGATCAGTGTTTAAGGTGCATTGAATGCAACTAGATCATCACTTTGCTTTGTAAGCAGAATCAGCAATTGGAAAGGACTTGGAAGGGAAGGGGGGAGTTTGCCCTTCAGTCAGAGCACAGCTATGCAAACAGTTGATTGAGCATCCAGTACCAAAAAAAAAGTTTTCTGCAAAAGTTGCAGAAACCTCTGGCAGGAAATATGAATTGAGCAACTCTTGAACAAGAAACTTCTAAGCAGATTTCTTGCCAAAAGCTAGTGTTAGTTGTGGCTGATGTGTCCTTATCTGTGTTTAAGATTTTTTATTCTTAGCCCATCTTGTTTTGTTACAACTTTTACAATAAGGAAAATGGGGAAAAAAGATGAAAATCAGTAATTTTTGAAAAGTCAGGTATTTGATATTTAAAAGAAAAAATAGACAGAAATTGAAATCCTTGAATAGTGGTTTTACTGGTAAGATTTTGAAGCATGATAGCTTTTGTAGGGAATAAATCTCCGTCCCGCCCTCCATCCCTTTCCTTTTCTCATACAGCCTACCTCTCTTCCTTAAGTAGACACAAATAGCAAAGTGAATCCCTTTATCAGAGGAAGAAACTTGAACCTGTTTCACAAGTGAAAACTGTAAAGCCATTAAGTTATTTGCAGAAGAATGTGTCTCATTTCTTTGAAAATTTTCCTCGACAGAATGTTTCCATTGGAATTGTGGGCAAAGACATGGAGTTTACTATCTATGATGATGATGACGTAGCACCATTCCTAGAAGGTCTTGAGGAGAGACCACAAAGAAAGGTTTGTGTTTTATGTACAAATAAATAGGCTTTGAAAGGCAACATTTTGTGATGTATGACTGATCACATTTATGTTTATGACATTCTCTTGTAGTCTAGTAGAGTTTTAGGTATGCAGTATTAAAATTTGACATTACTACATGAAAACAGGAGCAACATAAAATCTTGGTCTAAAGACTGAAGCTGGAGACTAAGCTTCTTATTAAATCAGTTTACAGTGAATTGGCAGGCGGCCTTTCCAATGTCTTCATCATTTTTCCATATCTGGGTTTATTTTTTTCATTTTCTTGCAACAGAACTGGCTGTGTGTGTTTCTGATGCCTGTCCCAAGATTCCCCCTCAGTCATTCTAATTGCGAGCTCTGTCCTTCTCCATGCATGACTTATATAATACTGCTTGTAAGCTATTTGCTTATGTGAGCTGTGTTTACCACTTGTGATGCTCAATCCGGTATAAGGCTGATTGCTAGATATTGTTTTCTACCTTTGTAAAATATGTTTTTTTCTTCTCTTTAAGCCTGCTCCACCTGCTGATGAACCTGCGGAAAAGGCAGAGGAGCCCATGGAGCACTAGTTGGTGAATGAATTCCTCTGTGTGTTAACCTACGTGTAATTATACAGGAACATATACCCATCTGCTGGTAATCTTTATCCTGACGTATATGCGTCTTCTACTGACACATTCTGAGGATTACTCTTAAAAAAAAAAAAAAAAGAAAAGAAAAGAAAGGAAAAAAAAGAAAGTAAACAAACCCACCTATCCTTGAATGGTAGACAGGATAGTTGGATCTATTTTCTTTGACAAGAAAGATGTTACCGTTTTCTAAATAGTGCACAATACTGTTTTTTTTTTTTTTAATGAAAAGCATATTGCCTTTAACTTGTAAGGACAAGTGGAAATAAATCTTTCTTGGAATCTGCTGTTTATTTTTTTTCAATCTGAACAAATAATTACTCAAATACTTCTTTCATATCATCAGTGTGATAGCAAGATGCAATCACGTACTTGACCATTTGTCATATTGAAACAGTGATTCATGAGGACTTATTTGCTTTATATAAATATAGTGCTCATGAAGTATTGCACTGACAGAAATTTAAAGCCCTCTATCTACAAAATAGTTGTAGAACAAGTAGGATGCAGCAGGTTTCCCCATGTTGTCTTGTGACTGTCTCAATTGTGACATGCACTGACATTTCTAGTTATAAGTGTTTACTAGAATTATTGCAGACTGAATAAGCATGAAGCTGCCAACAAACTTTTTCAGTTCTCCTTTTTTAATAAAACCCAGCTCATTCAAAGCTGAAATGAATCACTTTATTTCTTTAGAGCCATCAACCAGGGTTTTTTTAGCTCACTGATATGCTAAATGGAAATAATGATGGAAATGTAAAATTGCCCTTACAAGTCCCCTGAGTTATCAGGTCTCTGCATTGCTTCTTAATAAACATGTGCTCTTGGGTTTGTCCCTTCAGTTTGTGCTGTAGAGTCTGCCTGATGGTGGAGCCTGTTTAGGGACAGCTTGGATTTAAGTTCAATGTCACAAAACTTGAATGATCTTTTTATGTTGCAGTTTGCAGTACTACATCGCTATTATTGATCAGCTTCAATGAAGATTTTCCTGCTGGCTGCTGCATGTCGTGTGAACGTTAGACACTTCAACTGACACTAGTGTAATAAAGCCCAATTAAAGTGAAAAGAGTAATTTCCAATTGGCAACGGTGGCAGCAGTGTTACTAAACTGAGATTTCTTTAGTGATGTCTCACAGGGAAGCCCGGTGAGCCAGTGCTGTATATAGAGATGCAAAAGACATGCGAATCTACAGCGTGATAAACAGAACTAACTTGGCATTATTCATCTTAAATTTTGGCTTCTATTAATGTAGAAGCTGGGCTGGCTGAAGGGGCCTGGCCCCGCCCACCGCCGTGCCACCTGCCCTAGCTGTCGTGGTGGACACGCTTAGCTGTGCGACGTCACCCCCTGACGTCACGGCTCGCGGTGCTGATGCAATGCCGAGCCGCGCGCTCCCTGCCGCCCCTCTCCCCTGCGGCTTCCGCCCGCGCTTCCGGGCCGTCTCGCAAGAGGGCGGTGACGTCAGAGGGGCAAGTCCCTCCCCGACGCATGACGTGGCACCGCGGGGCGGTGCCTCGCGGTGCCGCCGCGTTCGCGTGCGAGCGCGAGCGGGAGGCGTGTCCCGCCAGGGCCGCCGTAGCATCGATGTGGCCCGGGGAGGGAGCGGCTCCACGTCAGCCATCGCCAGAGCGGGCCGCGCTAGCGACGGGAGCTGCCGCGGGCCGCGCCGCCACGCGCCGCACGCCAGCTGGGTGCGCAGCCCGCGCGCGACAGCGCTCGCGGCGCGCGGAGCCCGCCGCGGGTCCAACGGCCTCGCCGTGCGCGGTCGCGAGCCGCGGCCGTTGGGGGGGGGAGGGGCGGGCGGCCGTTGGGGCCGTTGCGGTGTCGCGGCCCTTCCCGCTGCTCTGGGGGCCGCGGCAGCCGGCCGGGGCCATCCTGGGCCCTCGGGGGAGCGACTGGCAGCCGCCGGGGCGCCCGAGCTCGCAGCGCCGTGCGTGAGCGGCGCTAAAACAGGGCAGCCGCTCGGGGGGGCGCGTTGGGGTGCGGCCCCCGGGGGGGGGGGCGGCGTGCGGCCGCCGTGTTTCTGGTCCATGCGTTTTTCATGGGAAGGGTAAGGAAAGGAGTAAAAGCTAAGCGTTTTAGCTCTTAAATCATAGCTAAGTGTGCCTGGCGTTTCGAGCAAGAGCTAGGCACCTGGGAAGTGAGGAGAGAAACCTGTGAACTTGCTTTTATGTTCTGTTTTCCGGGTGGTGCTGAGGTAAAATGATGCTTTGGCAGGGTTTTAGTTCCTGAGGTAACTCTTTAATGCCCTGTACAGAGCTCTGGAACTCACAAGTCTTTAACGCTGCTTTGTAAAGCTAAGTGAAAACACGTAGCTGACTACAAAATTCTGTGTTCAGGCAGTATTGATAGCTAAAACTTAAATTCTGTAGTTGTAATTCTGCCAGCAGCATAACTGAGGCTTAAGTTCTGTGGGGGTTCATTTGCTTCTCAAGGGTGTTGTAGCGGGAGAGCAGGCATGTTCTCTTTGTCTTGCAGTTCATGTTCTGGAAATTGTGTGGCTTTGAATTTCCTTATACAAGCGTAGCCATTGTCCAGTTCTATTGCTGGGGAAGTAGAGTAGCATCTGCTCTCTTCTTTATCTGGAGCACTCTTGGTAAGCTCAAGTTTTGATTGGGGAGACACTGGTTCCAAGGCTTCATGCCTCTCTGTGAAGAAGAATTGGTTGTTGGTGTCCTCGCTGCCCAGTCTCCCAGTTCTTATTTTAAGAGTTTCCCTTCACTGCTACTTTTCAGAGCCTAAAAGATGGTCTGTGTTTTCCTGCTTTAGAAATCTATTTTGCTGTGATTTTGGAGGGAGTTCCTGCAGTTGGGATCTTCCTATAGTTGGGATCTTCCTATAACTAAAGATACTTTGTCTGCTTTTTTCACAGCTGTGGTTTATTGTTTGTGTGATGAGGTTGATAGAGATGAAAATGCTAGTTGCAGAGTTTTGAGGCAGGAGCTCTAGCTAAGGGAATGGGATGGAAGGCAAGAACTGCTGCTGAAGCAAGAAAATTCTTGTTTCTGAAAAACACCAGGATTGACTTATATAGATATTTGTAGAGAAACAATGAGTTTGGAGGATCTAATCCTTAAAAGTGTACAACTCATAACAGAAAGAAGCTTTTAAAAATAAATGTTGTGTTAGAACCATTTTCTGTAGTAGTAGAATTTGTGATCCTGTTCTAATTACATTCTTTTCTCACAGCTTGGGAGCAATGGTACTTCTTACTCAAATTTGTGAGCCTCTGAGGCAAAAAGAGAGGCTACAGCCCAAGTTAGCACAACTTCCCTGCTCAGTATTTGGGCTGAGATTCTTCAGCTGGCCATTTGATAAGAAAAGGGACTTTAGTTCCGGTATCAGCTTGTGGGGTTTCTCATCCATTCATTCAGATGCCTGACTCCTTGGCCCGCTTTGCCTCCTCTTTTGTAAGAGAGGGAGTGCTTTCAGCTGGACTGGTTTTTGTTCTCACTTGTTCTTACTGCTTTAAAAGTAAAGTGGGGATGGTGGATTTACAGGGTTCACATCTCAAGAGTTGCCTCAGCGCAGGTGAAGAGGTGATGGGGGATAGGGACTGGTGTCCCCAGGCAGTAACTTCGTAAACTGGCATGCTGTTGAAAGCTTTGTGTTGTGGAGCTATGACCCTGCTCAAGCTCATCCAGCTTCAGAGGATTCTTTCAAGTTTTGAAAGTGATCTGCAGTGATAATTGTTTGTTTTATCTGAACTGTCAGCCACACAGTACCTTTAGTGGACTGTAATCCTCTAGTACTTCTTTTTTATATGAATACTTACTTTCCTCCTATTAGTGACTAGAGGAGCAGTTGAGTAGAGTTGAGCTGATGTAATGATTTTTACCAGGTAACAGGGAGATCCTGCTTTTTCCTCTGTCACATTCTCCCTTTTCCTGTCCTTGGTTTCTGCTCTGTTGGATCTCATGCTTATTTTCAAGACTTCCTTCATGGGCTGATTTGTCTTGTTAAACAAGAAGAAAACTCTTCCCCTTTTTCGTTGTGGTGTTCTTCAGGTTGGTTTTGCAGGTTAAGTCAAAGGTTGAGCCCTTGCACTCCAGTGCCCTGGAGGGCCACAGGTATGCAAGGAAAACAGTGGGGAACATATGGCCAGGATCAGAGGGGTGAGTAGAAAAGGGAAAAGCTGCCTTGTCCAATCAGTGGCAATCAGATGCCCATACACTTCAGGCATCTCTAACTGTACCCTAAGTACTGGAAAAATTTCTTTTGATTTTTTTTTTTTTTTTTGCCCATTACTTTGGGAAATTTCATATTCTTACTTCATTATTTTATATTAACAGGAACATTTAGTGTAATAAAACATTGAGAAGGCTTTTGAATGTGATTTTTTTGAGAAACCCAGCGATTCCTTGAAATCGTAAAGTTGCAAAACATTTTTGTGCTGCTTGTTATCTGTTAACTTTGGGGTGATTTTGTTTGCTTGTTTTCAGGTTGTCTGACATTTCTGTCAAAACAGTTCTTCTCTTGAGAAAACATTTGTAACCAAGAACAATGACTGCTGCAGAGAACGTGTGTTACACGTTAATCAATGTTCCAATGGATTCAGAGCCACCTTCTGAAATCAGCTTAAAAAATGACCTAGGCAAGTAATGAACTACGGTTTGAAGGTTACTCCGTCTTACCTGAATTATGCTCATTTTTCCTCATTATACCTTTCCTAGAATACTGTTTATATTTTATAAACTCCAGCAAGTCAATTTGATTTTTATTTTGTTGACTTGTGAAATGTATGAATTCCTGTCTTTGCTGTGCTTTGTGAAACACATTGTGATATTTATTTACTTATTATGTGTGGGTATCTTTTTCTTTCTCTTTTTTTCTTCTCGGTCAGTGGAAAATTTTGAAAACTGTTTCTGTCTTTCTGTATGAAGTATGCTCAGGTAGACTTAATGTAATGTAGTGATATAAATATTTTTATCACTTGCTGTTCAGTGCTTTACTGTATCTTGCTTGCAGAAGTGCCAGTGTTAGTGTTTAGTAAGTGTCTGACATCACGGTACGTCATAGTATCCTGGTATAAAATACTCTTTAGTGGCAAAATTTGTTGAACTCAGTTAATTCGAGTATGTTGATCTGCAACTAAATCTGAACTCTGTGCTTATTCTTTAAGTATCTCCTGCTAACTCTTTATTCTTTTAGAACTAAGAGGGTGAATTTTATTGATGATGTTATATTGCACTCCTTGAGAGGGAGTTTGTATCTTCAGATGTCAAAGATTAATATCCTGTTAGATTTAAAAACTCTAGCTTTCTGATTTCATAATTACAGTGACTTGCATTCTTGAATTTTTCTGTCCTTTCTAGAAAAAGGAGATGTCAAGCTGAAGACAGAAGCTCTGAAGAAAGTAATCATTATGATTCTAAATGGTGAAAAACTACCTGGACTTCTTATGACCATTATACGCTTTGTACTGCCTCTCCAAGACCATACCATCAAAAAACTGCTTCTGGTCTTTTGGGAGATAGTTCCAAAGACCACTCCAGATGGCAGACTTTTGCAAGAAATGATCCTTGTATGCGATGCGTATAGAAAGGTAGCCTGATGTTTATTGCTTATGGTCGCATGCTGGGTCTTTATATAAGTATATCATTTTGCGTTACTTTTTTTAGTATATATGTAAAAATGGTATATGTTCTGTGTTTGCTTCCTAACCACTTCGTCTTGCTGTTTCAGAGCTGGATAACTTTTAGATAACTAACAAACCTACTACCAAGGAATTTTGGTGTGCTTATTTACTATTATTACTAAAGAAAGATTTAGTACTCTTACTTCCCAAGTTGGTGAACTTCAAAGATGAGGGGTAACTGCTGTCTCCACAGTTTCTTGGGACAAGCTTTGGGTCATAAAAAGAAACACGTTATTTTTGGAATAACTTCATTGTAGTCTATTTTTGACACTACTGCACAAAGATAATAAGGTTCCACAAGTTCTGTGGGAAGCAGATGAACATTAGTACATTATATTCACTAGATATTAGTATCCATTGTGCAGGAATGCCTGCAGCATGAGCTTCCACAGCTTGAGTCATCAGAGAAAACATACACAACACAACACTCCCCCCACCCCCCAATTTTGTAAAGTTTACTACACAGAAATACTTTTTTTAAAGATTGTGGCACAGCAGTGTTTTAAGAAGGTATTTCATGAGATGACAGTGAGGTGTCCTTGTTGATATTTGGGATTTGTACCATGGAAAGAATTGGTGTGTGAAAAGGCTAGCAAGTACATTCATCTGAACTTAACTAGGTTGTAGGGTCAGGCATTTCATATATGCTTCTTATTTATTTTAGGATCTTCAGCACCCAAATGAATTTATCCGAGGCTCTACTCTTCGTTTTCTTTGTAAGCTGAAAGAAGCAGAATTGTTGGAGCCTTTGATGCCAGCCATTCGTGCATGTTTAGAACATCGTCACAGCTACGTGCGCAGAAACGCGGTTCTTGCAATTTACACAATTTATAGGTAAATGCCAGAAACTATTTACAGCTTTGTAGACGGAAGACCAAGGCTAGCTTTGGTGACCTAGATAGTTTTGGAGATCTCATAAACGTCTAGCAAGGGCAGCAGTATAAGTCACTGTTAATTGGGAAGCAGGGGTGTGAAGGGAAGGAGGGAGTTCCCCCCTTCAATCCCCCTACCCTGCATGGGCTTCTTTGGAAAAGTGAAAGGTATTGCTGTTGCTTTTTCAAGTATGACTGAGGTCCTCATGCTGCAGGTCAATTTGTATGGGCAAATACCTTGCTTAATGATATAAATATTAATAGCAGTGATTGTCCACAACTATAAATACAGAAGAATCTTTACAGGAATATGGATATATGTTATTTATTTGAAGTGAGACATTCTTCATGTAATAGTTTACTGCAGTTACATACTGAAGCATTGTTCCAGTTGTTTACCTAAACTGTGAATGTTACCATTAAACCAAAATCACTGGTGGGATAATATCTTAGTTGTCATGATAGCATACGATTTTATTTTTTTTTTAAGCTCCTTGGGTCTGTTCAGTTTCAAATAACTACACAAAAGCTATGTCTCATGATTTGTTGTATGCTATTTGAATTTTTTTTTAAAAAAAACACTTTTCTGGAAGATATTCAATTAAGCCTTAGGTTCTGCCCTTTGATAATAGTCCTTTTAATTATGGTGGGGTGTGTGTGTGTGTGTGTGTGTGTGTGTGTGTGTGTGTGTGTGTGTGTGTGGTGGGTTTTTTTTTTTTTTAAAGAAATTTTGAACATCTTATACCTGATGCTCCTGAATTGATCCATGATTTCTTGGTAAATGAGAAGGATGCAAGCTGCAAAAGAAATGCATTTATGATGCTAATTCACGCAGATCAGGTAAGGATTACTTGTGCTTTAACTCATTTGGTTTAATTACTCGAAAACCTACTTGTTGGTAAACTAAGGTACTACTAAGTAAACAGTTTAACTAACTTTCTGTTGAAACTATGAACAAGAAATAAATAAAGAAATTTGAAGTAAAAATCAGAGTAGTACCAATATTTGAAGTTGAAAAAGATTTTGGAATGGAAGCTCTTAAAAATTTAGTTGAAGATATTCTACCCAATGGAATACCTGCTACAGTACATGGTAGTGTTAGCACACCTGTGGAATATTTGGCAACTGTGAATAAGTTAACTTAGGTCTTTAGTACTGTCTTTGTTTAAATAGTGTGCGTGCTGTATTTGAAAAAGGCACACTTTGGTGCTGAAAACTATAAGTAATTTTGTCAGATGAGCCTGACCAGATTGAGAAGTGCTCCTTTACCTACTGCTTTGTAAGTTTTATAGTCACATGAGAAAGAAATTTCTGTTTATTGTTTGGGATTATTTGTTATACAGGCAATTGTCTTTTGTGCCTGGTTTGCATTAAGTTCATGGCTTGTATTTTTGTGTGTCTGTCTTTGTTTTCCCTCATCCATTGACAAAATGGGCTATTTTGCTATTAAGATCTGCCATTTTATTTTGATATATTATTGTGTAAGTTGTTTTAAATTGCTAGTTGAGGAGTTGAATATGTGCTGGTTTGCATTTTGACTAAAAATAATTGCTTTAAAATACAGCTGAGTGAGAAAACTCATCTGAATAATTTAAAATAATTTATTTTTATTTGTATAGGATCGAGCTTTGGATTATTTGAGTACCTGCATTGACCAAGTCCAGACATTTGGTGACATATTACAGTTGGTTATTGTTGAACTAATTTATAAGGTAAAAGGAAAACATAATGGCATATTTAGAATAAATGTGCATTTTAACTTATATTAGACCTCTTTTTAGAAGGGATAGGACACCACTGGAAAAGGAATTTTAGCTAGCACTTGGTCCATGTTGGGGGTGTGTCATTGCTATAGTAGAGCTGAATATAATCTGTCTCTTAATAAACTGCTGACGTGTGCAGAGTATAGAGCAATATGTCTCATCTGATTTGCTGTATCATGAACTGTATATTATCAAACTGTTGTTTTTTGTTTATATGTGCAGGACATCTGTTAAAAAAGCTAGTTGAGGGTATATATACTCTTCCTTTTGAATCAAAGTTTTAATACCTTGCAACTTTGCACAGAATTGTCAATAATAGTTTTTTATTAGCTTTTGTAAATAGCTTTTTGCAACTGTGAAGGACCCTTTTTATCCCCAAAAGTTTGTCACTGTTTGCTTTATTGTCTCCTGATAGAGTAAGATAGTTTAACTGTTAAACTATGTGGTTGCTGGTTTTTTTTCTTTATAGGCCAACTATTTCATTTTTTTTAAACCTAGGTTTGTCATGCAAATCCATCAGAGAGAGCTCGGTTTATTCGGTGCATTTACAATTTATTGCAGTCATCAAGTCCTGCAGTGAAATATGAAGCTGCAGGAACACTAGTTACACTCTCCAGTGCACCAACAGCAATCAAGGTATATGAGAAATGTTTTCAGACGTTTCAGTAGTATTTAGTGCACTGGAATACTGCATCCTGTACATTGGTACTTTGAAAGACTAAAGACTTCTGTAATATGAGGTGTTTGACACATCACATGTGAATCACTGTTTTATAATATCTCTTATCTATATTGATCAACAAAAAGAATGACCAAGAGTGTATTTTGCAGGCCTGTGGCTAGTGGACTTCATATCATTTGGTAATGAGCAAGTTTGAACACTGTATACTATCACAACAGCTAATGCCAACCTGCATTCTTCTTGGCATACTTAGCCAAGCAGACTAATGCTGAAGATGTACAGAGATTGAATGACTTGTTTTACTCATTAATGTGATCCTCTCTAGACCAGGATGAAAATATAAAGCAGAGAAGATTTACATTTAGATTTCTACTTGACCCTTGTGTTCCTAGACTTATGTTTATACCGCTGATTATTTGAGACTACATTGAAATTTTAAACTTGTAAAGAAACTTCAAAAATAAAATATACCATTTAGATTGATATAGAAAGCATTGTAAATAGATCAGAAGTTGAATTAATTCTTACATTCTTGCTTTAATGTAGTTGATTTGTTGAGTGGGAATGTTGCACCTAGAAGCTGTCATTAATACTATGTTTGGATGTGCTAACACTGGCTACTTGCAGATACTGTTGTAAACTTTTCTGTGCCATTTTTGTCATGAGCTGGTGGAGTCACGTTTACAATTGACCAGAAAGCTTTAAAGACTGTCTTTCGGGTTCATTTCTCTTTCCAGTTCTTGAGCAGTTGCTTTAATAACAATGTAGAAGGTATCTTTTTCTGAATTTCTTTCAGAAATTGCCCTCTTCTCCATTACTTAAAGTACTATTTTTTTTTTTAATTTTAGGCAGCTGCCCAATGCTACATAGATTTAATTATTAAAGAGAGTGATAATAACGTGAAACTGATTGTTTTGGATCGGTTGATTGAACTAAAGGAGCATCCTTCCCATGAACGAGTGTTACAGGTATGTTACCCCTCTCTTTTTCTGCAAGCTTATCGAAGGCTTTCTTAAAAAAAAAAAAGCTTTCAGGGGTTGTCGTATAGGGAAAAATAGAAAAATATACTTAATATACTTCTGAAGTTTAAACTTTCTGTTGGTACATTTGTTAAAAATAGCTGGATGGTATTTTACATTTAGACCTGCTGCTTTTATTTTCCTGCATAAGAGCTAACAATGACAAATACTGTCTTCATTGTAAGGTTTAATGGTATAGCTTACACAATATACTTTATGTAAATATTATAATGTATTAAATGAGCAGTGTGAAATTTTTTAATGCATATGTAGGACATCTGGCTTGTTATCTATCGATAGCTTATATATTAAGTATTCAGAAAGTCTTCGAAAATCATTGAGGACTGAAAATTAGAATTGCATGAAAAGCAAGTCACTTAAAGCAGCAAAGTAGTTAGTCTTTCATTATTGTTTCAGGATCTGGTTATGGACATCCTCAGAGTATTGAGTACCCCAGATCTAGAAGTGCGCAAAAAAACCCTTCAACTAGCTCTGGATCTTGTCTCTTCAAGAAACGTGGAGGAGGTAAAATATGTGTTACTTATGTTTCATTACACTTCCATTCTTTGGAAAAATATGTGACTTGTTTCAATTTTATTTGATCTTTTCTGTAGCTGGTGATTGTTCTGAAGAAAGAAGTGATTAAAACTAATAATGTGACAGAGCATGAAGATACTGACAAATACAGACAGCTGCTTGTTCGTACATTGCATTCCTGTAGTGTTCGGTTTCCAGATATGGCTGCAAATGTTATTCCAGTGGTATGCAAACATTTAATTATATTTTCATTAAATATGTTCTAGCTGTACCAAAATCCTTGCTACCTTCCACCACAAAAGAATAGTGAAGCTATGTTTCTAACAATGGGTTTACACTATGTTATGCTAATTATAATGCCCTAAAGAAGTGTAGGACTTCTGATGTTGTAGTTATTCATCTTCTCTGGCTTTTTTTTTAATATTCTTGAAGAACATGAGCTGAAAAACACATCTACCTAAAGGCACAATAATCTTTGTTTAAAAAAAATTGGGGATTATGATAATTGGTTGGAATGTATAGGACTTTTTTTGTCATAATCTCATTGACTTTAACTTTGCTTAATGAGATATATGTACAGTCTTATTTTTCTAAATGTAGAAAGAAAATATTGCTGTATGAACACAATACAATTTGGGGACTAAATTTAAATTAAATGAGTCTATTCTCTTATTCCTTCCTGTTCTTCCTGTCTATGTTCATCTGTTTGATGCTATAACAACTTCTGTGAAGCATGTGATCTCTTGCAAATTATGTAACCGTGTCGCTGTTTGTGCTCATGTTCACACTCTTGTGCTAGCTGATGGAGTTTCTTAGTGATAATAATGAAGCAGCAGCTGCTGATGTTTTGGAATTTGTGCGTGAAGCAATCCAGCGGTTTGATAACCTCAGACCTCTTATTGTTGAGAAGATGCTTGAAGTCTTTCATGCTATTAAATCTGTCAAGTGAGTCCAAAATATGATCTTAGTCCAAAATCAAAGCTCTGTATTGAATGTTTATTGTCATTACATATATTCTAGCTGTTCCAAAATCCCTGCTACCAAGCCACACAAAAGAGTAACTGAAGCTGAGATGTTCTAGGGGATAGATGACTTCTAGGTACCGCTTTCCTCTTGGCTATGTATACAAAACATACATTGGGTGCTTGTTGAATTGCATGAAGTAAATTGACTCAAATTTCGTTTTTATGGTGCAATTGTTAATTGTGTTTCCAGTTGCTAGAGAGCATCACTGTTGATGAAGGAAAACCTGAAAGTGATTATTTCTTAAAATGGAGTTACGAAGGGATTATTGCAGCAGGAATTTGCATTTGAAGGAAACTGGAAATACTGTACATTTGTCAGAAAACCCAGTCTTAACAAATATAATCTGCAAAGTGTCTTTAGAATCTCTCAGCACACTAAAAACTTGGTTTTCTGATTAATCTACATAGGTTCAGTCATATAAGGAGAACTATTCTGTATCAAGACAGCACTTTACCATTTTTCCAATAATAGCATACTCTGAATCCTAGCTCCATCATGCTCTCATTAAATGGCAAAAAACTGAAACAGCGGTATTTTCCTTAATCTTCATTTGTCTTCCCATTGTTCATTGTCACGCATGATGGCAAAGTTAGTCTGTCTTAATTAATTGGAAAAATTACATCTGACCTTATCCAGTTAAAATAGAGTTAGTTTTTATGATTGTAATAAATTTTTTTTTATGAATATCAAGATTAACACAGGAATAAATTCATAGCAGGCAATATATCTTATTTGATATACTTGTTGATTAGTTTAGCAAGGCTGAAAGGATGAGTGTTTTTGATCAAACTTCCTACATTTTATTTAATATGCTGCAGGCAGAGTATTTTCTCTATTCTGTCACTCATATCCTTTTGAATTTATTGAGGTTAATATTTACCACCTGACTGTAAATCACTTCCCTTGATACTAGTGTCAGTATATCATGAAAATATTACTAAGTTACTGTTCTTATCTTAGGATTTATCGAGGAGCTTTATGGATCCTTGGAGAATATTGCAGTACAAAGGAAGATATACAAAGTGTAATGACAGAAGTTCGCAGATCACTAGGAGAGGTGTGTTTGTTTTGTTGTTTGTTAGACTAGCTTTTTATGGTTTTACTTACTATATGCAGTGTGTTTTCTAACAAAAAGACTTTAAAAATCGGGTGAAAGGCAGTTTTGAGCACTTGTGACAGGTAATTGTGTGTGCAAGAAATCTAAAACAAATTAAATGGGGTTTTGCATTCATAATGAAATTATTTTCAAGTAGAATGTCTGTCATCAGCATATACTTAGAATAAGTGATAGCTGACTACCTCATGTCTGGGAGGGGAGATGAGGAATTCCTTATTTCAGAAAATTATGGCAACTTTAAGATACAATTTAACTGATTATATCCAAAATATCTGCCGTTCACAAATGAGAGTGCTTTTAAGTCTGGGAAGTACTGAGAGGTATCTAAGACATTCTGTACAATGTTGTGAATGAACTTTACTCATGGGAAAGAGGCTTCCATATACACTTCAACATCTACATATCTTCTTAAATTCTCTCAAATAGTTGCACTGTAATTGACCTTACAATACAGACAGTTTTTATGAAAACCTCTGTACAACAAAAATGGCTTTTTTTTAAATACAGTAATTGCTTCCTGATCACTCTTAGATCCCGATAGTAGAATCTGAAATCAAGAAAGAAGCTGGTGAGTTAAAACCTGAAGAAGAAGTGACTGTGGGTCCAGCCCAAAAATTGGTGACGGAAATGGGCACTTATGCAACACAGAGTGCTCTTAGTAGTTCCCGACCTGCTAAAAAGGAAGAAGACAGGTATCTAAGATTTCATACTAGACCAGCAATGACTTGGTTAATTTTAAGAGTGGTATTCTCTCTCATACAGTGTTTAGTGGTTGAGACGGTTTCCTGTTTTTAAGGTATTATCTGAAGTAGATGATATCTGATGAGAAGTTGCCTAATTGCTTGGGATTTGTAGTCGACACTTATTATATATCAAAAAGGACATTATGATATCCTAAATTCTGACTGATTCTTTGTTCTTTGTGCATCAAGTCCCTTTGCAATTTTAATTGGATAAGGAAATATTGCATTTAGATTAAGAGAGTTTTTTTCCTTAATGTTGCTGTGCAGTGTTTAATGTCTGCTATATTTTACTTCATTGGTAGCTAAAACAATTGTTATATTTTCTTAATAACTGCAGGTGAGTTACTTTGTTTGAACTGGTCGTTACCACGTGAGAGCTACGATGAAATATATTGTGGGTAGAAATTTTTATCCCTTGCACTTTTCACTTGACTTTCTATTCTGTGTAGAGTTGGCTTGTGACTTGTAAATACCTCTATATGTAGAAAAATTACTTCTGGAGGAAAAGACCTTCTTCTGAGACCTTTCAAGCTTGTTTTGTTTGTACAGTATTGGATGCTAAAGTATGAATATAATATATATGTTAAAGAGTATCTTCCAAAACTAGTCTCCTGATAATCATCTTTCTTTGCAGACCTCCGTTAAGAGGATTCCTGCTTGATGGAGACTTCTTTGTTGCAGCTTCCCTTGCCACAACTTTAACTAAGATTGCTTTACGATATGTGTCACTAGTTCAGGAAAAGAAGAAACAAAATGTAAGTCATTTACTGTATTTTCACTGTAGTTACAAAGAAGAGCTGGCTGTTGCTGTTGAGTGTGAGAATTGTTGTGTATGGGTTTGGGAGGGTTGGTTTGTTTGTTTTTTAAACAGATAAGAGGCGGGTTAAGTTCAAAATAAAGTGCTAGTTACATGACTGGGTAGTAATGGTGTTTGGGTTGCAAAATGGGCTACTGCTCTCTTTCCACTGTGTCTAGACAGTGTCTAAATCATGCTGCTTGTTTTATACACAAGTACTAACAAAAAGATGCTTTTTTTCAGCTATTTTATGAATTGATGAATTTGCATCCATTTCTGAAATAAAACAGAAGTAAATATTTATATAAAATCCATGTAAAATGCAATAACCTCTTCCCATTCTCTTTACTTTTTTTCCCTTTCTCAGTCCTTTATTGCTGAAGCTATGTTGCTGATGGCCACTATTCTCCATTTGGGAAAATCCTCTCTTCCTAAGAAGCCAATTACAGATGACGACGTGGATCGTATTTCTTTGTGTCTGAAAGTTTTGTCAGAGTGTTCTCCGCTCATGAATGATATTTTCAACAAGGAATGCAGACAGTCCCTCTCTCATATGCTGTCAGCCAAGCTAGAAGAGGAGAAACTTTCCCAGAAGGTGAGATGATATAAGCTTGTAATCATAAATACCTGGATTTTTTTTAACTGATATTCGCATCAGTTGGTTGCAGAAGCTGCGTGAATTTCACCATTTGATTGTATGTGAGTATGTAAGACTGTATTAAGAATAGAATTCATCATGAATTCTTGAATATTCCTTTGTCTTTCTGCAGAAAGAATCAGAGAAGAGGAATGTGACAGTTCAGCCAGATGATCCCATTTCCTTCATGCAGCTTACTGCTAAAAATGAAATGAGCTCAAAAGAAGACCAATTTCAGCTCAGCCTTCTTGCGGCAATGGGAAATACACAGAGGAAAGAGGCTGCTGATCCTCTGGCATCCAAACTTAATAAGGTAATATAGAAGTCAGAAGTCAGTTGGTGCTTATGCACAGGATCAACTATTGGCGATGCAAGCTGGAACCGCTGAACCTAATTAAATTGGTTGATTGGAAAGACCCATGCATTTGTTGACTGGGATGAGGAGGAGAAAGGGAAAAACCCTTCTTTTCCTTAATGGCATTCCCTTGCTCATACGAGAGGGAAAGAGTAAGGAAGGGAGTCAGCGCTGAGCCTCTGGGATGTAGAGAAGAAATAAGATTGTTTGCTAATCTGAAGAGCACAGTAAGGCTTACTGTAAGGAGAGAAGGGAGGTTGCAGGTGGTTAAGAATCACTTTCTCTGGCTGCCATACACTATTGCCAAGTGCTGTGGTTTTGTTTTTCACTGTTTGACTTGGTCCAGTGTTTTTCAACATGTTTATGAGGAAAAATACCTTCAGTTCTTTTCTTTGACAGGTTACTCAGCTGACAGGTTTCTCAGACCCTGTCTATGCAGAAGCATATGTCCACGTCAATCAGTATGACATTGTATTGGATGTGCTTGTAGTAAACCAGACCAGTGACACTCTGCAGAACTGCACACTAGAACTTGCTACGCTAGGTAAGGAATATTGGTGGAAGCAAAAGCAACTGTTAGGCAGCCATGAGGTCTTGGGTGTTGGCAGTGAGCTGGAACACTTTTAAATACTTAAAACTTTCTGCCAGCTAGTTGCCATTTTTAAAAGATATTTTCAAATGCCTTTGAAAATATTTTTTCTTCCAAATGATAGGAGACTTATTTATTGGCACTAACAGTACTGTCATGTTATAAACAATCAGATTTTGAACTTTTTCTTGCTTTTTCACCAAAAAAATAGCATAGTATTCTATTTTCCATTCTCCTCTTCCTGAAATATGGACAGTATTCTCTCATATATTTATTCCCTGCTGTGCTGTTACCATAGAGCAAGAGGACAAATTCCAGATCAGTATAGAGCAAATTTGAGCCAGTGGAAAGTCATCTGCTCTGGGTGGTGCCTGCACTCAACCTCAAGTACTAAATGTTGTGTTTACTCAGCTGAAACTGTTCCTTCTGCCAGCAGCTGTAGCAGGGGCATGTTTGAACAACACTGAGGCTTCATTAACTTCTTTTAGGGGCAGGATTGGAGCAGATAATATAAGAACAGTAATCTTTTTCCCATTGGGTATTTTATTTGTTTGTCAGGCAAGTGTTGATGAATGTTTACAACATACTAGGAGAACACATGTTGTGTGTATTTTTAATTGGTGTAACCATGACTGAGGGATCTAAACTTCCTCCCCATGATAAATGGAATGAAGATACTACTTCGTTTCTGTGTGCATCTGTCCATTTATCAGTTCAGTAAGGCAGAATTGTATAGTTTATAACTGTTACGTTGCAAGAACTGTGACTTGCTGCATCACTGTTGTGTGTGTAGAGCTGATGCATTCATGCTGTATTATCAAAGTGCACAGCTTAAAGAAATACTCTCATAGAACTAAGGTGTCTTTTACAATTGCTTGCTGAAGGATTATGAAAAGTACAGCTCTTATTGTTTCCTCATAGCAATTACATTCAAAATCATGGTGATACTTTGACCTGTCCGTAAATAGCTTAGTGCATGTAATACTGAACATTGAACTTTGCATTTTGAGGCATTTGGCAGTGGGATTAGCCATTACAGTGTTGTTGGTGTTTGAAACACAAGAGGTAGAATTAACCATTTCCTGCTTGTTAAGAATTTGTAGTAGACTTGGTCCAAACCCCACTTAAGACAGTGTTTTCATTTGTTTTTGGTGGATTTTGAATAAGTACACTAATATTTTAATTAACTTTTTTACGGTAAATTATTTTGTCTTACAGCTAGCAAATTGTAAAGAAAAAAAAATAAAACAACCCAATACCTTTATGGGATTTACTGCAACTTGATAGATTTTAGAATTGAATGACAGGAAAATTAAGAATGGTGACCCAAAAGCTAAACCCATTGTGCACTGGTAACTTCCCTTGTCCCCATCCTCCCAATTTCTTTAAACAGGTGACTTGAAACTTGTGGAAAAACCATCTCCTCTGACACTTGCTCCACATGATTTTGCAAACATTAAAGCTAATGTCAAGGTTGCTTCAACAGAAAATGGAATCATTTTTGGTAATATCGGTAAGTAAACAATTTTGTGTGCAGCATTAACATTAATATGTAGCATTTCTTAGATGCTTAATGAGCTCAGAAATAAATACTTAAAGCACTTCATACAGGAAGAGGAAATTAAATGGTCCATAATCTATTAATGGTTTTGTAATTATTAAAAAGAAAAAAAGGCCTTTACTTAAAGTCATGGTAGAGTATGCTATCTTTAGAATGATTATCAGCATGGCATTTGATCCAAGCCTCTGAATTTAAAACATGAGCTAAGTAGCCTTGCCTAAAAGACCAGCTATCTTATCTAAAAGGCTCTACCACACTGGTAATGTTTCAGAAGAAGATAGAGACCAACACTGAGCTGAACAAATATTTGCTGTTGTTAATTGGCAAATGGTAACTGAGTACTTTTATTTGTTGCAAACTCACTTTTTAAACACTAGGTGGTTTGTGTTTTGTGTTGCAGTGTATGATGTCTCTGGAGCAGCCAGTGATCGCAACTGTGTTGTTCTCAGTGATATTCACATTGACATTATGGATTACATCCAGCCAGCTTCGTGCACAGATGCAGAGTTCCGACAGATGTGGGCAGAATTTGAGTGGGAAAACAAAGTTAGTTTTCTGTTCGTGTTATTTTGAGGCTCTTTTGGATGAGGCATAATTGTGTTTTTTGCTCTACATCAACACATACCAGCATCTTTTCTTATAATATAAGCATCATTCATTTGCTTATGTAATACAAGTGATTGTTGTTTGTATTGTGTTTAAGACTAGACAGTTCTAGCTGTATCTGTGTCTGCACATTGTCTGTGCAGAAATAGGTACCATAATTTTCCAAATATAGATAGTGGCTTTGGTATTTGAAAGAATCCATGAAGTCCATAAAATGCCTAAAAGTAGTATGTGTGTTGAGTCTTACCTCTTGTCTAGAGGCTGTCCAAATTGCTCAATGGCTGCTGTGTAGTTCAGCTCAAAGGAGAGAGAATAACAAGTTCTTGCTCAGACTGCAGAATTATACTGCTTGGCCTCTCCATTTCAAAATAGAAGATACCATAACTCAGAAGTGATGTGCTGCACTTCAGGATTTTTTATGGATTCCAAGCAGAATAATTTTTAAAATTTTGCAATGCACCTGAAGCATCCAGAGCACTTAAGGATGCTACATAAAGAACGCACAAATATCACGTACAAAAGAGGACGCCTGAGCTGTTAATATCAGACTTCTTATTAAAAGAGTTGATTGGAGGGGAGATGTTCTCATACAACAGAGCAACATAATTTAAGAATAGAGTAGCAATGATTAAAACAAACACACAAAAAAAGACAGCTGTTTTACACAAACTGTAGCCTTGTTTGCTGTATGTATTTACATGTTTAACTTGGGACTGAATTTAAGTGTCCCAAAGGGGACTCGTGAACAATAGTTTTTATCCTACAATATATGGATCCTTAGCAATTCATAAACTATCCTCAAAAGATGTATTAAAAGGCAGTTTAATCAATACCCACAATCTTCAGTATGAGAAAGCCAAGGCAGCCAAGAGAGCGCTGTCTCTAACAGCGAAAGATCAAAAAAAAAGAATACTTCTGTTATGTGCTGCACACTGGCCCATGCAGCCCTTTTCAGCTGCAGTAACCTGATTTCCAAGCCACTCTACCTGATTTAAATAGCTCTGGGCCAACTTGCTTAGTCCTAAATAAATAAATAAATAACATAAATTAGCTACTTACAACTCTCCGACGTTTTCCAGGGCAAAGAAGGAGCTTTAGGCACTTTGGCTCATCAAAGTTTCATAGCACTTCAAAGTAAAATTATGCTCATTCCCCCCTCCCCCCCCCCCCATATTTTAATTACAGTTTTATTTCAGATATATACAATGTTCTTCGTTATCCTTAGCTATGGGAAGTACTAATACAGTTTCATGGAACAACTTCCCTTTTTCTGAAGGAGGCTGTTTTTCGATGGAGGATGAAGTGATTCCTAGCATCAGTCATTTAGAAATAAGCTTTTAGAGTAGATATCGCTGTCGTTCAGGCAATGTATAGACTTAAACCATATTCATAATACATTTTAGGTGATATGGTAGTAAAAAGGATTTCCCACTCTTTTTAACTAGTAGATTACAGGAGGTTCAGACTTCATATGGCGCAGCTGCATAGGCTATACAGCTAGCTTTCTGAATGTGGTGTTTCTCAAGAGAAACATAGTGGTGATCTCCTTGCAGAATCCTGAAGCAGAGGTGATTTCAGACATGTCTGATGTGCTGTTTAAGGTAATAGCACTTTTTTCCCTTTTTGAAGGTTACAGTGAACACAAATATCATTGATCTAAATGAATACTTACAGCACATACTGAAGTCAACCAATATGAAATGCCTGACTCCAGAGAAGGTGAGCTGTTTGCTTGGAGGATTTTAGACACCCTTTTTAGTTTGTGTTCTTTATCGTTTAACGTTTTTTATGAATGTTATTAGAGATGTTTGTTTACAATATGAAACTATATATATTTCAAAGTTTTGAAATGAGTGTTCTGAAAAGAGTAGAAGAAATTAATGTTGTCGGAATTCTGTGCCACTTATGTTCTTTTTTTTTTTTTGTAGCTGGACAAGAAATAGTTAAGGCTTGTTTTAGTTTGTAGTAGCTGTGCTGTAATACATACATACACACAACCATGTGATTTTGTACAATTTTTTTCAGTAGCTCAGAGTTCCTTCCTTCTCAGTCAAAATTTATCTTTATTTGCTATTTAGCCTTTTTGTTGTAAAGCAATATATGTATATAAAAAGCTATTTATTATTAATATATAACATAATAGCTATTAGCTACTATATGTATAGCAGTCATTTGCTATTTAGCTTCTTTAGTCTTTTTTGATACCCATTACTCTTGTTTCAATGACTAATACAGATTATATCTCTTTCAATATTAATCTAAAAAAAATTTAGAATTAATTTAGAAGAATGTCAGCAGTGTTTCCCACTGTGTGATTCGCTCATCTTCCAAAATGCTGTATATGAAGGCAGAGGTTTAAATGTTAAACATTGATATCTACTTGGCTATATCTAGGATGAATCAATGTATTTAAAGGATTTTGGCCTTTCTAAAGAGTTCCAATGTGCTTTCTATAGGCACTTTCAGGTTACTGTGGCTTTATGGCTGCCAATCTTTATGCGCGTTCCATATTTGGAGAAGATGCACTCGCCAATGTCAGCATTGAAAAGCCAATTCATCTTGGACCAGATGCTCCTGTCACTGGCCACATACGAATCCGTGCAAAGAGTCAGGTAACTGGTTTCTACTGACAGCATTGTTTCTTCTCATCATTTTTAAGAAAATGTACAGCACACTCTAAAAGGTCACAGCTTTTTTTGTTACTACTGCAGTTAGTTCCTAATATTAGGTAAATATAAAATTTTCAGGAATGATGAACATAGTTTTTAAACTAAGGCTGAAGTTCCTGCCTTGTTTACATTTTGTGTATTTTGTGAGGGGAGAATGGTTTTCTAGTTAGGTGTAATCAAAGCCCAAAACCATATTATAGATCTCCTCTGTCAGTCCATTCTAATAAAATAGGCCTTTGGGCCAAGATTTCCTCCTTTTATCCATAGCACTGCAAATAGGATGTTACATTTGATTTGCTTCTAGATAAAGAGCAGATGCCCCCTGAGGGTCTATGATCTGTTTCTTAATGAATTAAGCATTAAAAAAAAAATTAAATAGAATTATCTTCTAAAATTACTTTGGACGATTTTGGATTTTAGAACTTACACTTTCTGACTAAAAAAATACCAATTTGGAACTCTGTTTAATAATGAAAGAGGTAACGTATCAATAAAAGTGTCTCAAATGGCATACAATAAAGGGTTCCCTCAGTTTTTAGGGTCAAAGAAACCATTCCGTTTGTTATGTCATTGTAAAGATTTTGGAGTGGTTTAAATTAATATTTCTGGTATGTTTACAGTGAGGGTTTTTTTTGTTTGTTTGAGTTTTTTTGTTTTTTTAATATAAGACTGCCTTAATTAAATATTCTGGCCTAAATATGCCAGCTCTAAATATGTTAGTCTCATCTTGAGATTATTCTGCTGTTGAATAGGTGAATTTGTGCAGTTTCTTTTGAGATCTCCTCCTTTTGAGATTTCCTCACAATGTTAATATGATTCTGTGATGCAATTATATTTTGTAGCCTTTTTGTATCAAGTGCTGGTATTGGCACCAAGTCTTTTGACTCTTGAATTTCAGTATTTATATTGACAGTTGTAACTTATCTAGTGGCAGCATACTTTCAATTGATGAAGGATCCAATGGCTGAAAATTCTTTACTCTTCTGCCTGTAGTATTGATGACAGAGCTTTAGTAGCTGCAAGCTCATTTAAGTTTTGTTGATTCAACAGTAATATTTAGATCTTGCCTTTACCTAATGTTAAAAAGGTATGAACTGTAATTTTATATAAATACATGAACAGTTAGAAATACTTTAATTTCCATGCCACTAGCTTTGCAGATTTCTGTTATATACAGATACAGTGATTATAAAGTATCAACATCATGAACATCTTTTTTTTTTTTTTTCCTTACAGGGAATGGCCCTGAGTCTTGGAGATAAAATCAATCTGTCTCAGAAGAAAACAAGTTTATAAATTTTACATAATGTCTTTTTGAGTCTTTTACAATTTAACTTTAGGTATGTGGCTTTTGGGATCCAGAACATCTTATATTCTTCATGTTCTGTAACTGTAGAAGCCAAGCTTTTGAGCTGAATGCATTCCAGCAGATAATTTATAGGTTCTCATGATTGATACAGAGCAAAACTTTAAATCTCCAGGTTTTATTTTCTTTGTGTCCTGGAATTTGTTGTCTTTGTCTCTAATATATACTGATGCTCACAGTACAATAAACAAATCTATGCCAGTGCAGTTTTGTTTTTAAATTATACACTCTGTATTATTTGATTACTACTGAATATCTGGCAGGTTTATTTTGACACTCCAAGGAATGAGAGTATTTAATTGCTTAAAATGTTTACAAGAATTGTACAATTACAACTGTACAATTACAGGTCCTGAATTGTGTTAGTTTGTGACCATGACTCTTAAAATACTCTTGTGTATCTAGGAGAACACAGATATCTGTGAGACCTAAATCAAAGGCTGTATCTTCTAGATGGTTGATTTATAATATAATCACTTGGCACAAAGTTTTAATATTAAAATTGTATAGTTTAGCATGTAAAGGGAGACTGTCAAAATTCAGCTCTTTCCAGCAAGTGGTAAAATCTTAAACTTTCTTAGAGTCTGAAATACTTTCCGAATAGCATTATTGTTGTGAGTAACACATAACATTCTTGGTGTTTTTATTTTTTTAGTTGAATACAAAAAAGACAGCGAAGTGCAACATTAAAGTTCTAGCAATGTAAGCAGTATTTTCAGTGAATGCAGCCAGTAGCTACATATGTAAGCTCAGGAAGGAAGGATTCAGACTGATTATGACCTTGCATTGAAAACGAGTGCATTGAACCATGTTGGGGAAGTCTCGGAAAAGGAAGAATTGTGATTGGAGTTCAGGTCAGGATGTGGAAGTGAGTTAACACCATTTTAGTAGTAGATTAAAACATATAGCCATTAGACTGAAAATATATTCAGCTGAATCTGTTAAGCATTAATTCTGAATTTGTTAAATTGTTGCAAGCAATGAATTTTACAGAAGCATCCCCAGAGCCAACAGTGCTCTTCCACTTGGCAGAAGGTTCTCCTGAAAGAAGTTGAACAGCTGCAGTCCTGCTCTAGTAGGACAGAAGAGAACTAATATCCTAAGTAGCTCATTCTTAAATCATTTAAGGCCTCAGTGGTGAAAATAGGTATTTTGCATTCTTGAATAACCGTAGGAACACATGTATCGTTTGAATAGCACACATGTAAAGTTTGAAATGAAAGACTCCAGGCTGCTGAGTTCTGTCTAGCTGAAGGATCATCCAAAACTACATTGCAAAAATTGAACTGATAGTGAGATTCATATAAGTACTTAATGTTCCCCTCAATATTTCTTTTTGTCAGCTAGCTTTGGTGTGTTTTTATAAGCATTTGGTTCAGTATAGTTCTTTTTCATTACAATCCTGTTAATCCCATAACAAGTATGTTATATGTTAAGCTTAGGAGCTAGAAGATAGTTTGCCCATAGTTTTTTGTCATTGTTTTATTTGTTTGTTTTTTAAAGGGATGGGTGTAGATCTGTCAACATCAGAAACTTTGCATTGGCTGCATCATTTTGAATTTTCAGTAAATAAAATTTGTAAAGTCAGTAAAAGATGGCTGGCAGTAGTAAATTTTTTAAGCCATTAGCTGTGGAAGCCATGCTGTATTTAATACACAGTCAGTATTAAATTTTTCATTAGTGCACCCTAGTGTACAAATCCCTATTGGAGATAAGCCTGTACATCTGCTATGCCATTTATTAAATGCTCTGGATTCAAAATATGTGACTTTCAGAAGCTTTTGTACATTTATTTTATTATTTTTTCATAGATACACCTTGCACTTATCACTTGCGGTAAGAAAAAGGTCTTGGATAAGCAAACTTGTTGATTTAATATGTCTGAGCTGAGATGCTACTTGAAAGTAGCTTCCAAAGGCTTTGATTACCTTGTGCACTTTAGTGAGCATCAAATGTGTTCACAGAATGTACAGGTATGTCACAAGTATAAATAGTAGATAGGTACTGTTGGCATTAAGCATTATGATGAAGTAATTTTAAAGCCTTTATCTGCCATGGTGGGTAGCATCCAGATCTTGTACTCCAGTAAATGTTAGAGATTTTTTTTTTTTTTTAACTAAGATAGCAAAAACATGTTGCACTGAGTGACCTGGTTATACTTTGCATGTTTTGAAATCTCTTTTGGTTCTGTTCCACATTATTTTGCTTTCTAATGAAAGTTCTGACTCATGCATCACATGATACCAGCAAGAGCTGACGCCCTGGATATGCTGATCTGCCTTGATAACAAGGTTACATGTCTATGTGATCTTACAGTGGTGGAAATTCAGAACAGTTGTATTGTCCGATGTGAAGCTGTGCCAAATTCACAGTGATGTAGTAGCGATGATCAGAATGTGACCTTAGTTGCTTAGTACTGCATAATTCAGAGGGGGGAAGAAAAGCATACAAGTATGTTACGCGTGCTGTCCTGTGAAATTTGGTGTATATTGGTATGCTGCTTTTGTTTGGGGCGGGGATTTTATTCTAATGTTTTTAAGCTAAACCAAGAGAATGAGAAGAAAATCCTGGGACTCATATGGTTGGTTTCATCTCTGCAAGAGCACTGTGATTAGCAGGAGTCATAGCTACACATATAATGAGTTGAATGAGATGGATTTGCTGACCATAACCAAGGAAGCATGTTTTTGGAGGAAGATGACAACTTACAGTATCTGTTATCCAAGCCCTGTTTCAGCTGCAGACTGCAATCCTGAAGTTGGAAAATAGGAAAAGATTCTGGCATGTGCAGATGTCTATATTTTATGCAACTCATAAATCAGCTGCTAAGGGCACATAATTTAACTTGGTTTAGGGTATCTTTTGCTATCAGGACTTCATTTGTGCAAGGACATGAAAATACCTGTTCAGAACAAGCTGCTGTGTCTTTAGGATTCATTCCTCCTCTTATGTCCCGTTTTCTAATAGCTGTCCTCCTGAATTACTGTTGCATAGAAGTTTTTATTGGTGATGTATATTTTTTTTTCAGTAGCCTGGACACTGAAAAAATGTTAAATGCATGTTTCATACCCATGCTTTAGATATGAAATTCTGTCATATCTATCCTATTGTGTTTGGCTAAGATTTTCATCAGTAACTCAAATTATAGACTGGTTTTGGTTCAGGTTCTCTTTTCTAGAATGGGTTTTGTGCTCTAAAGAGGTGTTTTCGGTGTCTGCCTGCGCACAGAAATGGAATTTGCAAACTGTGTCATTCGGTGGCTCACCTCCCGAGAGAGGTAGTCCACTGGACTTCAGCCACTCCTGGTCAGGCTCCTGGGGGTCAGTTCATTTGTCACTGCTTACAAGAGCTATACTTGCGGCACCTGCTAGCCACTTACAGGGAGAGGAAATAGGGGGAAAGTGAATGTATTTCATGGTGGTTCCTGTGAGGATTAGCAGCTATGAGTGAATAGGAGAGCCAGGTGCATGAGAGCAACAGATGCACCATCAGTCAATTTAAAAACTGCTGTCTAAGGAGAACAAGGATTCTTAAGTAATTGCTGTTGAAATGCAGATCAACATTAATGCAGTGCAAAGCATTTCCCAAGGAACTAGAGAACTGTCTCCCTGAGCAGGAACAGTAGTGCTGCATGTCACCATAGAAAGGAAGATCTCATGCAGACTAGTTTGCCTTACAGTAACCAATTCTCTGGGCAACAATAGTATGTATTGCATATACTGTGCTTGGGTAAGGTAGTGGTACTCCACAACTCTGGCTTCAGAAACTTGGGCAAGAACAGGAAGCAATTCCCATTTGGGAATAAATGGAGCAAGAAAACTTGCTGCTTTTCTGATAGAGCTTTTAGAAAGTCATTATCTGATGTAGTGCTGACAAAACAGGAAGCTGGTTTCTCCTATGCTTTTGCTCCTAACTTAAGAGCTGCTGTGAGTCAGGACCAAATTTTGTCACCAGGGCCAGTGAAGATCTATTTTTGTGTTCTATTTAGATGGTGTGTGAAAAGCAGGAAAGTTTTTATGGTGACCAGCATGAAACAGTCAACTCTCCTTTATCTAGGAAAGGAAGGGATAATCCCAATAAAACCCAAAGGTAGATAATATAAACCAAGAGTAAATCAGGCTATAGGGGAACATATTTTGTGTATTGAGCTTTAGAAAGGTTTGTAAATGGGTTCTGTAGAAGCTGGGACAGCTTTTTGCAGCTGTCAGAAGAGTGAGGCTGCATGAGAGGGGCATGTGCTTCATGGTACAGAGCTGCAGCTGGAGTGTTGCGGAAAGACACAGCTAGTTAATCCACAGTTTGGGTAATCCACATAGTGATAGCTATCAATTAGCTGTGCTCAGTTGCAAATAAATATGTTTTATAAAATTTTCATGTGTTGCTACACCAGAGGGTGCTGTCTCACAACTATAAGAAATTTTGATTTAGAGTATTTTTTTTAAAAAGGCATTAGTAAGGAGGAAGAAAGTAAAGGAGGTGCAGTGGGCTTTGCCATAAAATGGATACAGGATAGTTTTGGCCCACTCTCAAGGTCATTTTCGAGTGTGTGTGTATGTGTGCGCGCACACACGTGTGTATGTTTGTTTTGAGGTTGCCTAGCTGTCTGTAACCAGCACACAGCAGTGCTGACAGCTCAATTTACTGTTTTAGTACATCTGTTTCAATGCTGACTTTTCTCTCTAGAGATTTTATTTTTCAGAAGTATAATGAGATAGGTTTGGCTGTATACATCTGGCCTAGGAAGGGTTTCCTGTATGGAAGACTTGATAATGAGTTCATTAAGGGAGAATATAAATGAAATGTAAGAAATCCTAACCATCAGTTTATCTGTACATTTGTAGTACCAATCTAGGCAATTTTTTGTTTGATCAAAGCCACAAACGTCCATCTTATTTCACTAGATATTTCTCCTGATATTTTGTGTTTCCATTTTTAGGAGTGTCTTGCATAGTTTGTCATTTTAACCTCTTCCAGATTCAGTGCATTTTTTTACTTGTTTGCATCAATGCAGTATATTTTGTCAAAATGATTCACGGTCTCCGAGAATAGAGTTGGCAGCAAAAAATGTATTTTTTTTAATATTCTGAAAGATCAGCATAATTGTAATAATTATAGGTTTTAGACATTTTAAAATTGAGTTCTGTGAATTTGAATGTTATCATAAACACTTATTTACACAGCTTCTGTGACTTAAAAGTCCCTATTGTGCTGTTTCTTTCACTGTCAGTTAATTTAGGGGAAGCAGAAAAGACCAAGCCTGTTGTTATCCTGGCCCCAATACAACAGTAGAGGTGGTGGCTCTCAGTGTTCCTGTATCTTATTAATGCCATCTTCCAGGCTTGATGTTTCAGATTCTCCTTGTAATGTCTGATCAAATATACAGTTTTTCACAACAGGTGGTCACATTAGCATCTTTTCATTAAAATATGGCCTTTTCTTTTTCTAAGGCCTTTATAAAAACATATAGGAATTATAAGAATATTATCATGCTTCTACTTTTTGTTCATCACTTCCAAAGTTTGGAAATGCCATCTGACTTCTGTATTTAGAAAGGTTAGGAAAACAAATTTTCATATACAGAAACTGTCATTTGAATTTCAAAATGCAATAAGGATGTTTTATTCTGATCTATTAGAATAACTCTGCTGTCATTCATCTTATTTCAGACACAAGAACAAAGAATTATTCCCACTGAGTTGCCTTCAAGCTACACACTTGAGAATACATAAATATTTTAATCATATGTAGAAACTTTACTCTAGATGAGATTCCCCAGGACCTTTACATAGTCTGAACTTCTTTTCCTTTTTTGCTTTAAATATTTAATGTTACTAACAAGTGCTGATCTCTTGTACTGTCCAAAAATAACATGGCATGTTGCACAGGCATTCACATCCCTGCTCTTAATTGTTTTTCAAATGAAATCTGTCATTTTTTTCAGTATTCACTGAACTTAAGGTGATTTTCCTCCTGGTGAGACCCAGGTTGAAATTGTGAACCAGGACCCTCTCTGGGGTGCCCTCTTGCAGAATGGCTGCAAATCCTCCAGCAGTTAGCTCTATACACGTGTGGCGTGCAGCTGAAACTGGGACCTGATGCTGGCTTCATTCCCAGTTCAGCCTGCATGTGGACAGTAGGTCCACAACAGGAGTCAGAACAGAATCACAATGGCTCAGACGAAATCAAAGTCGATCTCCAAGTTGGTGTCTGAATTTCATTTTGACCATTAACTTGTGTTATTTCTATCTTATTCAGCGTCTGCCTGCAGAGAGACTGCCTGCTCTAGACTGTCATATGTTCTAAGATCTTTCAGGCTGTTGTCTGTCAGTAGGAGGCCACTGTACATGATAAGACATCTTGTCACAGAGACCAAATGGACAATTCTTTGTACCAGATGGGAGTTATGCTCCAGGCTTCGATACGTTAAGTCTTAAGCAACATCTTTGCTTGCTTACAAAATACTCTAATATCTGAAAACTGCTACTTGAAACGGTCCGCTTAGTTTGTTATGTGTTATGCACCATATTTGGCTGCAAGATCGGATACCAGCCTGGAAGGCAAGTGTTCCAGTCTATTCTGCTAGTACAGCTGATATTCTTGCCATGTGGAAAGTGATTGCATTCATCAGTGTCTTACAGTGGCATCCATATTCACATGTATTATTTTCCTAAGGAGAAAGTCAATTTTTATTCTACAGTAACTATTGTTCTTTGAAATATTGTCATCCGTATGGATCCTGTAACTCGCCCTTCATACTTCGTTTAGGTGGAGAAGAGGAAAAGGCCACCTGAATCTGTAATGGGGCACATGCTGCAAAGGGCTTGTGAGTGACTGATTCAGGCTGCTTGCAAGGCTCAGCACATGTGCCCACAGAGACCCCCACTGACTACAACCCCTCCTAGAACCACTGTCTCTATAAATGCCGTGTTCCCAAGCTAACTAAGTTGCGTTCACACGTGGAGGTGTTTGCCAGTAAAATCCCTGTTGTAAGAGCATTCTTCTTTTCAGTTAGTCCCACACAGACTTGGTCGAGGTCATCTCAAAGAAGCAATTTCACTCTAGGTATGACAGCTGGCTTCCTGTGTTGTACTGTACTGCCGCATGATACAAGTGGCTGTATCTCTCATAACTTCGTGACATATAAAGACCAATGAAGTAACTGACAAAACTGAAATCTTTTCTTGTAGTTTGCCTGTACAGGGTAAATATTCATGCTTCCATCATGACTCAGTGGAAAACAGATTCATCTTTTACTCCAGTTAGCAGGAATTGCATTGGGTTCCTCCGAGATTTTTGTTATGGCATATCAGTTTTTTCTAAAAGGTACAAGAAGATAAGCTGTTAAAATTTTAAGGTGTTTGACCTGTCAATTGCTTTCATGCTCGTATTTTGAAGCGTATAATGGGTATGCTCAGGCTGTATTAATACATCTTTAACAAGAGATGTAATTATTCCAGAGTTTGTATGCCTGCTCCATAAGTAAGAACAGGTGGTTTTTTCCTACGCCTGTTCTCACTTACAGTTCAGGCGTACAAGTTCAGCAATGATACTATATCCAGCCTTAATAAATGTGAATGTTGCCGTAGAAACACTGTCACTTTGAGAGAGGTATGGAATGCCAAAGAAACCTGTTCTCTCAGCATGCAGATGCTAAAAGCAGATGAAGACATTTATCAGTAAATCAATTAAGCCTATTATTTATGGAAAATACAGATCATGTGAGACATTTGCACTATGGAATGCGTTTGTTAATGAAGTGAAAAATCAGGAATTGTCTTTGTTCCAGCTAATTCCTCATGTGTTATTGTACAGCATGAAGATACAAGTCCTAGCAAATACCTACCTTTTCTGGAAACATAAAACTCCCTAAATTCCCAAGTTCTATATGCTGAAGCATATAAATACTGTATGGCTTGCAGAAGACTATTAAGCTGAAAATTTTATTTAACTTCAGCTTTTTTTTGTTACAAATGTATTTTTTCATTACAGATTTGCTTGGGAATTACTGGAGTTTGTAAGTCTGTGTATAAACCATGCTTTCAAAAGCTTGCAACTGATTTTTGTAGTAGTAGCTAATAGATGGTACATGGGACTAGGTCTTTAGAATGAAACAGATTTCTGCCATTTGCTACTCGTAAGCTCGAGACATCACCATAGGACATCCATTTCCATAGCTGTAAAGTGGAGATAGACTGTCTTTGTTGTTAAGTGTTCTGAGATCTGTTGATGAAAAGTTCAGTACAAAAGCTTAGTTACTGTTCTGCTTTTGAAATCCTAGTCAACGGTCCCAGTTGTCCTCCTAGTCAATAGGCAGTTAACTGAGCTTAGTCAGCTTTCAGAGAAAGCTCTGGGTAGATGCAGCAAGACAGCATTGGGAACTGGGCTGCCATGCAGACATTGCGAAGGAATGCTGGGGAGCAGCTGCCTGTTGGAAGGACAGACTTCACCATCTCTATTTTATAATTTACTGTTTGTCATAGTTTAATGTGGATACAGTAAACTCTCAACAAACCAACACTAGTTTTTGACATTCTCAAAGCTAATAAACAGTTGGGTACCTGAAGTGATGTTAAGCAGCATCAGAACCACACCACAAGAGGGACAGCCTGGTGTCCCTCAGCTTTTCGGTGAGCCAAGGAAAGGCAATCAATAAATAATTGAAAGCTGGGGTTGGCAGGCTTGTCCTGCTGTTCCCATGTGGCCTTTAATGAAAAGAGTTTTTTGAAATATGCAAAATCTTGTTCACTATAGTGAAAGCATATTTTCTATCTCTGTTTTCTAGTGCGTCTTTACTTTAGTAGGCATAAACATAGCTAGTTTTGTCTTTACTTTAGTAGGCATAAACATAGCTAGTTTTGGAGGAAAAATGTGATAGTCCTGCTGTCTTCCACTAGTCAGTATCTTTTGGAAGTTCTTTTCCAAGTAGAATGGCTTATTTTAAATCGTATGCCATCCTCTATGTGCATAGGGCTAAATGCACTTGCACGGAACTGCATGAAGTACTTATCCCAATTGCTTTGAAGAGCTTTAATACTTCATTAGCACTTTCTCTGTGGAGCAAAATATTGGACTTTTAAAAACACTTTTAAAAAATGAATGCTAATATAGACCCAGAACGTGTGGCTTGTCTCAGTTACCTTCTGTCTGCTGAACCTGTTCTCATCTCCCACTGTGTGCCACATTTCCTTTTATTGATAACAACCTATGCGTAGTTGGCAGGAGGTCTACTTTTCCGGAAAGTACTTTAAAAGTTTGCTCATTGTCACAAATGAGAATTTGCTGTTTATCAGTATTCTACTTGTTCTAGTATTCTCCTTCAGCATAGTCTGCAAGTACTGCCCTACTTCAGGCTAGGAAAAGGTTTCTCATAGCTTTTTTTCTTCAAGCTGATATGCTGGAATACCACTACACTGAGCTACACATCTGTGTCAGATGTGAATATCCTTTCTAGATAGTAATTTTTAAAATGGATGATATTGGCCTTACAGGGATAAGAACAAAATATGATTCTGAATTCTATTAGTCAGGAAAGTTGAAACAACCCACTGTCTCTGTTGGTACCAGTCATGTAAGATTGTATGATTTCTGGTGTAAATCAGAAGACTTTCAGTTTTTAGTAGACAAAAAGGTTATCTATCCTGCTTAAACAATGATGATGAACACGAAGCTACAGAAGGGAAAAAATGTGGTAAGATAAGGCTTGACAAGGGCTGGGGGGAGACAGGGAAGCAGTATGACCTAACCTTTATGATTACAGATGAGAAAGATTGACTTACAAAGGTCTTCTGAGCTATAAATTTGATCAGACCCATTATTTCAAAGCAGCCGTAAGTCCTTGAAGTTTGTATTCCTGCTGTTGTTGGAAACTTGCTTGTTAACCTACTTTTCTACTGTATTGTGCACTGACATGCTAATGATTATTTATGAGTAAGGTTAAGGAAGACCAGATACCCTCCAGTGTTCCAGCATGTTGTTAGATTTTTCACATAGATATTGGATAATAGAATTATTTTTAATTACAGGTGACAGATGTTGAGAATTGTGTGAATGTATGAATAACATAAAAATGCAAAGCTCTCAGAACACTAATTGTTTTTCCCATGGGTACAAGCAATTTAGATGAGTTTTTGCTTTAACTAAAATCATATTTTCCAGTATGGTATTAAAATTCTTCCTAGTAAGTGCATGAAGTAGTCTGAAGCATATTTGAATCAATTAAATTACTGATATTAATACAGTTTATTCGCCTACAAAAATGGGAAGAATGTAAGTAGCTGAATGCCAAGACCTCGATCTTAAATAAGATTATACTGGACCTATGCTATCATCAAGCTTCTTTTACTTCAGGTTGTCAAAAGCAATCTGATTTAGAGAATTCTGAAGAACTAGATCCTGCTGTTATAAAAAGAATGTGCAAATTGACATATGCTTTGCCCAGGTGAAGACAGAGCGGGGCCGTAAGCATAGAAAAAGGGAAGAGCAGTGGAACTGAATCTTCCCTCAATGAACTCTTAATTTAACTCTTGAAAGTATTTCGCTAATCCTCCTAGATTAGATGCTAACAAATCCTTTTGGGGAGTTAATTTCTTTGGCTTCGTGTGATACTCCCCACTACTCTGCTACCCCGCTACATGGCTCTGTGGGAGGTAATAAAGGGTAGTATCTGTAAGTTGTTCAGGAAACCTTAGCGGCACTGTCTTTTTGCTGTTAAGGCTACCAAATCTTACGAAGAGAATATGTACTTTGTTAATCTTGAATGTTTTGTATCTGATCATTAGTTACTTGGGTTCCAGGTGTGACTTTTTAACTTAATATACAGAGAACGAAGGATCAGTGGTTTTAAAATAACTTGAAATTGCATTAAATTAATTGGGAGCATCAAAACAGAACATCTAAAGAAAGGATGCTGCATACTAAACTCCTGATACTGCTCATTCATAAAGAGTTCTTCCCTGCAATACTAATTTACAGAAAATGAGAATGACAGTGGCTGATAACAGAATTGTGTTGTGCAAAGGATCTGTATCATGTGATAAAAATTTTCCTGGGTGATGTAAGCGATCCAGGTATTACAATCACTTGTCTTTTCATGTCTTTTGATGATAATCTTAAATGCAATATAGTTCTAACCTTATGGTTCAGCATATACAGTTCAGTCATCTGGAAAGTATGTTGAATTGGGGCCTTTTATGTAGATAAGCTCCATGTAACTGTTTCAAAATCCAACCGAATCACGTCGATTGCCCAATGGCAATCCAGTGCATTTTTGTCTGACTTCTGCATACATTTCATCCTTCTGGCTGAAATTCATTCTGGTGCTCTTGGCTGGGCAAAAGGTATCTGTGTTGCTGAAGTTCCGTTAATGCTCAATTTTCAGAAATTAAGCAATTAGTGATGTGGGTCTTATGTTAGTTCTTTACATGCAGAATTCATGCAGTATGGGATGAAAACAGGATCTAAGCCTGAGAATAACCAACCGACGATCATCTCTGTTCTGCAGTTTAGATCCAAGGAAGTATAACCTCATGCACAGCTACACTGAAGTGCCAGTGATGCCATAACTTGGCATTAATTGAAGTTTCTTCTGTGCTAGGTTTGGAGTAGTCTGTAGATTCACTGGTACGGCAGACGAGGAAGGTTTTTGTTTTGCTAGAGGCTACTCCTGAAGTGGCAAGGAAACTTTCTGGTGTCTCAGAACCAGATTAGAGCTTCTTAGAAACAGAAACAAAGTTGAATTTTGCAGCCTGGGGCATCAGAGGCTAGGGACTGGTCAAGGCTGGGCAGTTACTCCCCACAAGAGAGGGAAGAAGATGAATGGACCTGGGAGAAGGGGCAAGGGGAGAGCCTAGAGCAGGAAGGCCTGCTACATCTGCTGCTTCTGGGGCCCTGGGCAACAGTTACAGAGGAATATAACAGTTACTGTCAAACTCCAGTAGTAACTGTCATGCCAAGCAACCCACCTCTTCCTTGGGGTGGCAACAGCAGCCTGGGCAAGTTAACCTGTTTTTTCATGGCCCTCGGGGAGACATGCATGCAGTGGGGCTGAGGCTGTTCTACTTTCCTGCCCTGCAGCAGCTTTCTGCTTTGTGTATGCTTAAGCTGTGCTTGATGTCCCTCTATCTATTCTGACTTATCTATTTCAGGTGTTTCTGTAAAGATTGTGTCCATAGTGCATAAGGAAGGACATGATATGATTTTCAAGACTGTCTCAAATGATTTTTCCTCTAATGCGTTCTTTATAGTATCTTCAGGCTGCATATCACCCGTGGTTGAGTAGCACTCATCACTAACTGTATTGTAGCCAGGGCCTCAGCTGATATCCTTAGGACCAGCCTTTGGTACTGTTTGCAGATTTGCTAAAGAGAATTAGTGCAGAGTTGAATTTCAAATGGACATGGGTTGGGTTTGTTTTAGGATTGTGTTTGAGATGAGTATTGTGGTTGGTTTAGTTCTAAAAAGCCTGTTTCTACACATATTGTATCACAGCCCTCATCCAAGGAGGTTTAGGGGTCTCTGCTGAGAACTATGTTGGATTTTGAAATACAGGGACTGTCTGTTTACTTACTTAAATGTTTACAGCTGTATGTAATGTAGCCATATATAAACAAAAGAAGAATTGCCCTTGATTCTCCTACACCAGTAAAAACACAGGTATATGCACTTACCCATGCACACACAGACTCTCAAACTCTGTATCTGAAGCTTCTTAAAAGGAACTATTTTTCTAAATTCCTTGAAAACTTGCTGAAAATTAAAAATCAATCCATTTTCTCCATTTCTGTCGAGCCAGTAATCTTATGAAATTGGTTTTTTGTGCTTGAAGTCAAGGATTCTGACAGGAGACAAATGCAGTCATTTATCCTGGCAGACTCATTCTCTGCCTGACCTCACCCCAATGGCATTTTGGAAGTGTGGGTTCGTTATTTTGTTCAGGTGAATCATTCAAAATTACCATTCATCTGAAAGAGTTTATCAAGTACTAATGGGATCAAATACTAATGGGATTTTGCAAAAAAAAAAAAAAAAAAAAAAAGGCTTAGCAATTCTTCATCTAGCAGATTGATGAGAGATGAAGTGAGTGTCTGAGATATTTATTAACTTCTATTGGTAGTTTTGAATATAAGAAAGGAATGTGCTTTAAAATTAACTAAAGGAAGTATGTTACTCTCCTTAATTGTTAGTGAGGGGCTTTAATGCACAATAAAAACACCAATCATCCAGATGTTTTCTGCTTGTAATAATGTTCATAACTATCAGAAGACTACTTTTAATAAAAAACTGAAATTTTCTTTTAAGCACGAAGACTTACTAGTCCTTGTTTTCTGGATAAATTACAATTTTCTAACAATCTAGAACACTAATGGCTGTCTAGTCCCAGTAGGTAAGGGGAAATGTTTCTCATGTAGTTGCTCAGTGATGGACTCTGAAGAAAATGACAGCTATGATACTCATCTTTCTCTCAATTTATATCAAGCAGAGTACAGCATCAAATTTTGATGCCAAATGTAATTATTCACTAGAAGCCAGTGTATATTTAATCCTCAAAGGCAGGAGTGTTAAGTAGGCAGGATAGAGTCGACACATATGGAATATTACATTCTGTAATGATGCTGGAGCTGGTTAAAGCTTATTCCCTAATTCTGTATCCAAACATCCAGCTGTGAACACAAATCGAAGTCCTTGTGGGTACAGATCAGTCCCAGGTGCAAACACCCAAATATGCAAGCACAATTTAATTAGTGCAGACTATACTGGAAGGGCAAACCTGCCTTTACCAAAATGTACCCGTCATTATTCCTTAGCCAGAACAATGTTTTAACTAGATGAGCTTTTTCTCCCCATAAAGTTGTGTTTTGAGTCTTATCTTTAGATTGTCTGTTAAGTTTTGTGGAGAGTGTGATGGTATGTATCTAACATGTGCTAGGCATGTTTGCACCCTGGTATGGTGTGCCATTTTTCACTGGGATACCTGAGTGATATAATATAAGTTTCAAATAGTATTTATCTTCTTTTTATCTAATGTCATGTTACGTTCTCATCCCCTGAGGAGCAAAGCATTGTGAGAAATAAACCAGGGAGGATCCTGCGTAGGAAGGGAAATTCCAAACAAATAAAAGGAAAAGGACAGTGGTCGTGGTGGTTACTCACTGGAGCACGTTGCTCAGAAAGGCTCTGGAATCTCCATCCTTGGAGATGGTCAAAACTGAGCTGAACAAGGCCTTGATCAACCTGATTTGACTTTGAAGTTAGCCGTGCTTTGAGTGGGAGGCTGGACAAGATGACTGCCAGGGACTCCTAACTTTTCTATAGCTCCGTGATTCTGCACAGTCACCTGTCGTCTTAGTGGTTGGCTTACTTTTTTTTTTTTTTTTTTTTTTTTTTTTTTTTTTAAACACTCATCAGGCCCAGAGTAATAGCAGATGGAAAAAGGAGAATACAGTATTGTTGAAAGATTATTTTGATTTTTGGTGGTCAACAGAAAGACATCAGTTCATCAGTGCAAGGGAGAAGCAGATGGAAGCTGCAACTTTAAAATCAGATGAGGTTAAGATTAGTTTTTAGCAGAATGTATTTTGTGTCTAATAGCTAATAACGTATCTTTACATTGTATTTCGAAGGCAGAGTATTTAAAATAGTTTTCTGTCCAGTATTCTGCTGATGGAGAGTTTGGGGATTTTTCAGAAGATGAATGCTGATGAGGATCCGGAAGATGATTGTCCCTAACGAAATGTTTTATGGCTAAGACCGTTGCTGGAATAAAACCATTGGCTAATTATTCCTGCAGCTTGTACATCTAAATCTTATCTACACTCTTTAACTCTAGCTTCCTCCTTTCTTATTGATCTCATTCATTAATGAATACTGTGGATCCTTTTATTGCATCTTTTCCATCCTGGATCATTACAGGGTCACTAAATGTAATTCTTCCCTGTGGGCATATACTACCTGTTCTTGCTCATTTCACAACGTGGTAATTACGAATAAACCAGAGGTTGCAAATTATGAAAACAACTCAGCTGACACTGAATCTAAATTAAACTATAGGAGGAAAATCCATTTATGCACCCACATTGTTATTTTATTTTTTGCTTTGTTTTTTAATATAAAGGGACTCAGTCATATTTATCCAATGCCTTATACAAAGTATGAGTCCTGTGGCAGTGTTCTTCTCTCAATTTCAGCTGACTATGAGAAAGTGTTGCATTTTAAATCAAATTATTCCTACTTGATGGAGTAAATGTTTGCACCTGAGGTCCTGAGCAGCTGCAGCTCTCACTGCAGTCTGTGAGTGTGATACATGGTCAGTTCTTCTGAGGACTGTGGTGCCTGTAATGGGGTACTTGCTGTGTGTGTGAAAGAGAGGGAGACAGACCACTGCTGCTTGAGGACTGTAGTGCTGTTTGGATTTTTTCCTATTTTGTGCTTCTTTGGGCTGGACTAGGGCACAGTGTAGAACTGGCTACTACTAAAATAATTTGTTTTTCTCTCTCATGCCGTGTGAGGTGTCATTGGAAGCAGAAGCTTTGTAAAGAAGGCAACTGATCCCTCTCTTTTTTTGGATAGCTGATTCTTTTCTAATCAAACTGGCGTGGAATTGGTTTCCCATCAATGGCAGCTAAGAGTGGACTGCCTACATTTTCTGTTGCTAACTTTCCGATGTCCGAGGACAGTACACCTTACTTTACATACACACTATCCATTACAGCATGTGTCCTTAAGCTGTTTATATAAATTTGGATGTCCCTGGGAGTATGTATTTGTGCTCCTGAAGGAGAGAGCTAACAGATACACATACATTGCCTGATTCTGAGAGAGATGAAGAGAAGACGCAATATGTATCTTTTACTGGTCAGATCTAGAAGTAGTCCGTTTTGGTTTAACATTACCCTAGTCTCACTAGTGTAGCTCGCATTTAAACCCAAAGATAGCAGGAAATTTGTAGTACTTTTGATAACAGAGACAAAGCAAGTACTGAGTGCAGGTTTCCGCAGAGCACTGCTGTTGAACCTCAATTATTCCTGCCTGCAGCACATCCATTATTCCAGTCCTTAGACTCTGATCATCAGGAAACTCCTGCTGTGCAGGTGCTGTAATAAGAGCAAATCCCTGAGGTGTCTGAGGACCATAAGCCCATTTCACCTCTGCTGATGCATCAAATATGAGCTCGTGTCTCCAGTGACTAAACTTTCTGCACCACCAGCCTTGAGGCCTCTCTGTAATGCTCTTATTTCTGCCTTGGTCACAGGGGAGTCTCCCAGGCTTTTAATCTATAACTTATTGTTTAAAGATTTATTTGTTTTGCGAGGTTGCTGCCAACACTGATCATAGGCTGGCATGGGTGGAAGGAAGCTGTAGAATTGGAAAGATGTCCACTTGTGCTCCAAATGAGTGTCTTATCTGTGATAAGACTGTTGTGAAGGATTCAGGTCACTTGCAAATGTCATCTTAAAGCTGCAAATGCTTCATTTTTCTTGTTTACAGTGGAATTGCATGAGCAAGAAAATGAGGTGTAAGTAGTAAGTCCCTTGCTGTTGCAGAAAAGCATTTTTTCCTGGGAAGTGCCGTGTTTCCATGGCTACCCTTTGTTAAGATTCCTGCTGTTGGGCTCAACTTTAATTCTGCAAGTACCATGGGATCCCCAGAGGTGGGATAGCGGGGTCCCAGGAAGGGGGAGGGGGCGTGATGTTCACACACTGCTCCTTCACAGACCAGCAGTGCTGGGTCTCTGCGATGCACTAACCCCTCCTTCTCCCCCAGTTTAAGGAAGGCAATCTCACTTTTCTCTCTCTGCCTCCTTCACCCTCCAGCAGGTTTTCCACTTCAGGGACACACTGCCATAACAGGAAAATTAGTTAAGCCCAGAAACTGTAAAGAAAATGCTGATTGCTCTCCACTAGCCAAATCAAGACAGTGTAGTCAAGGGGGCCTCTGAAATCTGGTCCCAGCCCCTCTGCTTGCCCAGCTATCAGCTTGTATTCTGTTGAAAATAAATAAACAGTCCTCTTTCTTGGAGTTGCTGTTAATTTCAAGTTGAGATATTACTGTTAGATGTTTCTATCTCAGATTTTTCCTGTAATTCAGATTCTCCCTTCCTTGTGCTGGCAGCAACAAGTTGATACAAGGCAGAGTTACTTTTAGGGCATTAGTGTGGCAATATTTGGATGCCACAAGCTCAAAGTCTTGGGTGGTATTCAAAGTTTTCTGCTTACCCACAGATATACCTATAATAATAGGAAAAAGTTCCTAAAAGTCTAATGGTTGTTTGATAACTTCTCTCACAGTAAGTGTGTCTCATACAGATCATTTGATTCTCTCTCTTGGCTGTGTTGAAATTGCATGTTCTTGTCAACGATGTGTGTCCAGAAGCAGTAGACTTCAAACCTATTCATGGGTATTTCTAATTTCTCATTATCTTTTTCCCTTTGGAATTGATTTCATATATCTCAGGCTTTCTTTCTTGTCACAAAAAAGAGCAATGCTGCTTGCAGCCTTTTCTCCTACTTATCTACTTCTATAGCCATGAGGAACAAGAGAAGTCTCAGCTTCTATTTTCTTCAATTGTCTGCTAAATTTCCTTTGAAGGTTATTTTTCCTGAAGGCTTTAACTGATCCATTTTCTTCACATTTCTCTCTCTCTCTCTCTCTTTTTTTGTTTTTTTTCTTTTTGGGGGGGGGGGTTGGCAGTGTGTAATATGTTTGTGTAAGGGAAAAGAAAGGAAAAGAGAAGAAAATATATCTTTCTGTTGACAAAACTCTTTGGTTCTTATTCTGCTTCTGGGCTTTCAGCTTGGATATCCTGAATGCAGCTACACATCTCTTCTATGCTATAAAAGGAGATGCTGCTGTGAAGAATGACTATGTGAAATAACATTTCTTATGGACTTTAAATCAGCCCCTTTCATAACAGATCTGTTCTCCATATATATTCATTTAATCATAGCTCTTTGCTTTAGTGATTTTAAAATGAGTTTTTATTATTCCTTATTCCTCAAGTCATCTGGAGCCACAGCTAAAACATACTTATCCTGCCTTGGAGGGGGTGTGAAGGGTGGCAAATTGTCTGCTCCACAAAAAATGCCACTGTCTGCTCCTTTACTCTTGCGTGGGGGCTCTCAACACTCTTGTGAAGAGTATCTGCTAGGACTAAGTGGCAGGTGAAAAGCAGAGCTGTTCCGGGAGTGAGAGTTGTGCACGTGTGCATGTCCTTACCTCTCCTGACTAGTACACAAAGTGAGGGTGTTGGTGTGCCTGTAGTTCTTCCTGGTGCCTCTGACTCTTACCATGCTGCAACAGTGGCATCAGTAAACTCTTCCCTCCAGGCTGTTTTCAGAAGGTGCGTGGATGGGCAGGGATTTAGCTTGCACGCTGACATTTCGAAGGAACCACATCCAAGATATCTGAATGGCTGTCTCTTTCCCTATATCTTAGCAAGGCAGTAAGGTTTTGTTGCGTTTGCCTTATTCTCTCTCATGATGGGGCTCATCTAGAGAAGATTAGGGGCCTTCTGATGCAGAGAATTTGTTTGTGGCATCTCTTCCTGAGTATGTTGTGCCATCAGCTTTTACTTAAATCTTCAGGACTTCATGCAGAGCTGTCTTGTCAAGTAAATTCACCTTTTGACAACTTTGACCCCACTTTCTCACCAACTCTTCTGGGCTATTTTAATACTTACTGTTTCTGGACATGTCTGTGAGCTATCTGGGAATTTGGTTAGTATTTTAAAAATATTCAGTGACATGTTTAATGTTCACAGCATTAATGTGAAAATAAACAACTTAATGTTGGGTAAGTTCCAAACTTCTACATTGTTTTTACCTCAGAGCTAATGGAGAGAGATCATAGCATCTCTCCAACTAAAAACCTCTTGCATCCGAAAAGTCTACCTTAAGCATGCTTAAAAAAACATAAAGCTATTTATGTTAGCGGAAGACTGGCCATGGTGCCCTGCAAATCAGTCCTGCTCCTGTCATGCCCCTTCTCCTTTTCTTGGGAGGACTGTAGGATGGCTGGCACCAAACAGTGCCACCATAAAATCTTCAAGAAAAGCAAGTTTTCTGTTCACAGCAGAGCTGATGCAGCCTTTCTATGTGTTTGTGTTCTATATCCCCAGCATATGCTCATGTCCGTACTGCTTTTCCTTCTTCTTTTACAGGACTTCCTAGCTCCCCTTCTATATTTCTCTGGGCAAGTAGCAGCAGGCACTGGAAGCTGACTTAGAGCTATGAATGTGCTGATTGGCAGGTCAGTATTGATGTGCTTGTTAGCCAGCTGGCTGTTTCTCCTGGGGTGGGATACTATACTGGGTCGTATCCATTTTTCCTGTCTGTGTAGCTACTTGTTTGGGTTTCTATCCTCCATCTTGCTGAATTTCATTGAAGAAAGAATTATCATCTCAGGTAGTCTGTCAAATTTGGCTGAAATTGGTGTTGGGTTCAAAAGTTACTGGAATAGCCTGATGGAAGTCTGTGGAGACAGCATGAAAATGGCCTGAAGTATCAGTTTGATTCTTATGCTCAGAAACTTTAGTGTGCTCCTATTTGACCCCAAGTCACTTTAAATTTTGTTAAAGTATTTGCCCACTAGCCTTAAAATAATTAAACCTTCATTCTTTTTTTTTTTTTCCTGTGGAATTTTCTTTATTCATGGGGGAGCAGTCTGGTAGAATTATATAGCACATAGACCTTTGGTTATATTAGTTTAGTAGAAGTTTATTTTGCTGAAGATTAATAAAATTATTTGACTGTGTTGCATTTCTTCTTTATTCGTTATATGAGCAGTGTTGACATGTGCAGTACACTGATACAGATTGTACTGTTTCATCCAAGTACACACAGTCCTATTCTCCCTATTTTTTGCATTTAAACTGAAGCATTTGTAGTTGTGAATGATGTGATTTATTTCATTATAGTATCTTTGCTGCTGGCTATAGCATGGAGTCTCTTTGTCCTGATGAAGTCTTTTTTTATGACAATGGTAATGTATGACTGTTTGTTTCAGTAACAAGGAGGCAACTGTGTTTTGTTTGTATGTATTTTTTTTTTTTGGTCTTGAATTCTTTGGCCATTCCAAAAATAGACAAAATATGCTGAAGTGTGTGTAAAGGTCATTATTTCAAACCTATCTAATGGCACATTATTTTTAACTGGAGAGACAGCTCAAAAAACCCAACATATTCCTTAAGCATACCCTTAGGTTTAATTGAAATCAGTCTGTCATTTCAGACAGAGTTTAACAGTCTTAGCCTGTTAAATTTGTAAAGTTAATTAGAACTGTGGCTCACCATGCTTCTGAACTATGTTAGGTCATGACATAACGAAACATAAGGACCAGTGCTGGGTTTACTAGCTGGAAGAATCGATATTGTCTCCCATTCCAGCTGCTGCAAGGGATTAGAATGTGACTGCATAGGCTGGACTTTCTCCAGTGTATCAGGAAACCCTATTCACGGAAAAGTGGTCTTGTGCTTTTACCAGCTACAAATTACTGGGGCTTCACTTCACATGAAGTCCCATATAAGAAATGGCAACTTCACCAAAGTGACTCCTTCCACACCTCATCCGGAGGTACTGGCTCAGCTCTGAACCCAGAGGAGGAGTCGGGTTCTCATCAGAATCACTTCCTGCACACATGGGTATGACTTGGAGATCTTCCACTGCAAATATTGATCCAGCTAACACTGCTTAGCTTATGAGATCTGAGGAGATGAAAGTACTTGGCCTTATGACTGCAAGCTATTACAAATGATTACCGTGTGAATCAGACCCTCCACCTACCTGCAGAGCACTGAGTTTAGGATTCTTTTTCATCCCCTGCCTACACAGTTGCTGCTGTCTTTATCCCAAAGACTGCTATCTCTGTGGAGAAATATGCTGTTGGATGGATCGGGCTGGCAGAGTGCCTTCTGGTTTGTGTTCCCCTGTCTCGAACACATCATCTTTTCCTGTGCATTATATGCTTATGGTATGTCATTGGGCGTAATAGAAATGTTTGGAGATCTGGAAGGGGCCCCTTTTGGCTCCAGCTATGTAACCGCTTATTCAGCTCAGTGTCATGATTCACAGGTCTGGATTCTTTGCACTGAATCAGATGTTAAAGATGCAGAAGGTCTGTTAGGTCATCTAGCCCATCCCTTTGACAATTGTTCCTTTCAGGGTGTAAGTCTAGTTTTTCTTCTGTTAGGAGACGAGAGGAAGCAGAAATTCATTCTTTCTTTGCAGGTCTGGAGCGCTACGTGAATGGTGGTTCTTCGTTCCTTTCTGTTCGTGAAGCGTTTTTGATGTTTATAGATTCAGAAAATCAGTGTTGTTTCTTTCTGACTCATCATTAGTGAGCTGAAGCAGCAAAGGTAGAATAAAAGTCACAGAAAATAATCGAAGGAGGAAAAACTCTTTTGTGTCTTTTTTAAGGATTTGTGCCACATGCCTTTTGCTGTCACTGAGTGATGAATGCAGCACGTGTATCTCTTCTAGCTTTTTTTGTTGTAACATTTCCCTTTCTGCTACATGAATATGCACTGTTAATATTGATACTTCTTTGAGGGGCATGTCTAGCCAAAAAACCCAGGATCTCTTCTGTTTCACTTAGGAGAAACTGGTGAAAGAGATGTTTCCAGCAATACCTATCTTGTTTATTTGAAAAGTCAGTTGTCTTTTCCTGTATACAGGAGAATCAAGCAGAACAGAAGTGGTCATCCCATGCTCTTACAGCCAACACCCTCCTTTGCTCTCTGGGCTGTTTTTCATGATTACACTACCATGCTTGTTCAGGGTGAGCTTCCTTCTCTCTGCTCTCTGCCCATCTTCTGCCTACCTACGTGGGCATGTGTGCTCACAGACACACCACCCTATCCAAGGCAGGACTGAGACAAATAGCTCCTGCCACATTCAGATTCCTCGGTAGGCTTGCATTTCTGTTTGGGTTTGGATAGAGCTCATGCTTATGCCATATTTTGGAGGTTATTATTTCTAGTGTCTATTCTCAGAAAAAATTCACTGATTTCTTGCAGCCATTTTAAATGCAAGTCAGCAGTTATGATCAATTTTTTCAGTAAGGTATATCCCCTGCTACAACCAAACTAGCTGATTACTTGCATTTCAGTAGGACCTGGATGGAAGTTCATCCTGCTGGGCTCTGTACATGCACAGTGGGAGACAACCCTTGTGCAGAGGAATTCAGTCTGAGGAGACGTTACAGCAAAGGCTAAGCAAAAACAGAGAAAAGCAAATGCAGTAGCTTGAAACTAGGAAGCAAATCAAGTAGAGAGCCTGACTTAGAACCCGTCTTTCTCAGATGCTAGTTTACGGCCTAATCTACTTTGTCCCAGGACTTTCCAGGCACTCTGTTGCATAATTTATAAAACATTGAAACTTGTGGACAATCTGATGGTTTTGTTAGGTCCATAATGCAGGATAGTCATTTCACTTCATTTCATACTGAGAAGACTTATTGAATGAAAGGTGAAGATTTATTCAACTTAACACAGGAGCCTTTCTTTCCAGTGGAAAAGGGAGCTAATGCCAGCTTGTTTTGATAACATCAGTTAGCAAAGCCTGTGTCCTAGAGCATGCTTTAACTCTCAGCAATTTAAAGTTCACTGTCTGGTTTGTGAAAGAACGACAATACAGGTTAGTAAGAACTCAGTATATCACACTCTCACTGGCAGTAGACTAGCAGTAGTATCTGGTTCTCCCTGGCAGCAGAGTGGTCACAGCCTGGACTTTCCCTGCACAGCTCTGATGGACAATTCCCCAATGAAGGAATTTCTTTTACCGAAGAAACAGATGTACACTGGAAGCAACCAGATTGGGGTAAATTTGCATTTCACTTGCTGGATGGCAAAATGAAAAGGAGACTGTTGAAGGCCCTTCCCCATCTTCCTAAGCAGTCCTTGTAACTCCTCTTAAAGGGCTAGTATCCTATCCCATCCTATCCTATTCTAGGAAAAAAACCTCTTAATCTTGCTGTTTGGGAGAGGGAGCTATGATTTCAAACTCTCTCTGCTTGTCGCCAGACCCCAAAATAGCATAATGATGCTTACGATGCACAGGAGTGCTTGTAGTAATCCAATCTCTGCAGCATCTTAGGGGGATGTGGATTCAGAAACAGAATAGTGAGGAGCTGGCTTGTAGCTTGCCAATGTGGATAACAGAATAATGACTTTTTGTCCCCTTTCTGTTTTAGCTCCATGTCTCTCTTCCCTTGTTATGAGACTGCTTTAGCCCCACCCTATCTCTCTGAGGAAGTGATGTGTAAAAAAGAAGGGAGGGGTTGGTTTTGTTTTTAGTCAATAGCTTTTTTTAAATATATATTTGAGGGAGTAAAAATTCATGCCTAATTGCTGAGGATAAGTGATCATTCAAAAATCCAGCCAAAATCAAGCTAGTCGTGCCTTAAGACTACTTGGGAATTCAAACGGTTACTGAAATCCATGCTAAACCTTAAAAAGCTGTAGTTGAGATAGCCTAAAAATGTTTTTTAGAAGTCTAAGAATCTGTTCTAACGTTTTTGCTTCTGGTTTAAAACATGCTATTAAAAACAAAAACAAAACAAAACAGTCTTTCTCCCAGATGTTGCTGAACTGAGTTAGTAGTTACAGGATCCAATGGTCACCAGAAGGGACACTTTCCAGGAAGGTGAATAACCAGTTCTATCTGGTGATGCTTCTAAAAGTTGCACTTACTCTGTCTGTAGTATGTGTTCAAATGAGAATTTATTATGATTCCTTACCCCCCCACCCTCTTTTCTTAAAGCTTTTGTTTGCATTTTCCTTACTAGTGCTTGCAAAGTAGCCCTAAGAGGGTAGTGGAAAGTCAGAAAATGTTCCTTGCTTCTCAGAGGATAAGCAGGTCCCACTCAGGGAGCATCTTGCATTGGATATTTAAGCAAATCTTTCAGGAGAAATGCAGGGTCCTCAGCAGTTCAGAAAACCATGTTTTTAGTGCCTCAACTTGATTACACCTAAAAGAAGTAAAATAAATAGTATTAGTCAAAAAATAAAAGGAATTTGTTTTTTTCTGGAAAACATTTAACTTGGAGTTCTTAATCTGTTCATCGATGTCTGTCTCTGAAAGGGCAGCTGAACCTCACATTCCAAGAAGACTACAAATATAGAGCAGTGCAGTCTCATTTACTAATATTATAAAGCTAATTTAGCTCTAAATTCAATCTTTCATCTACCTAAACCACCAAGAAAAAAATCACTGTGCTGGAAGAGTAAGTTCCCAGCAGACATCTAAACATTTAAGTCTCCACCCTTCTTTTCATGTCAAATCATAAAAATGGTCTTGAAGCTTTGAAATTAGAAGACTTTTATAGATTCAGGACCTACTGTTGTCTGAAGGCAGCTTTATATGTTTGCCCTTAATGTCTCTATGGTTTGTGATCTCTGGGTATTTAATGATTACTGAAAACTTCCTGCAGTTAAAAGCAATGTGTCCTTAGTTATTAATTAAGAAAAAAAGAAGAAAAGAAAGAAAGAAAAACAGGAGAGAAAGAGAATCATTTGGTAATCTGGCTGGTACTTTTCCAATAAGTGAGTGGTAATATTCTACTCTAGATGTCTCAAGTAATTCATTAAGCCTTTCAGCGCTGTGCAGGCCAATAATGGATGCAAAATGTCACTTAAATCTCTACTAAAAGACAATAATCTTTACAGGAAATGGTGAGCCTTTGACAGTATATTCTAGTGGAGGGCGGTGAGGATCTACCTGAGATGGAATTTTGTGGGGCACCCAATTTATCACCACTCTCTTACGAAATGTTCCAGGAATTTCTGATTCTCTGAGCTTTCCCTCATGTCACCTGACTTTGACTCGGAGCCCAGACTGTAAAATGTAGTTTGGTTTACAACATAAGGTTTTCAATTTCAACCTTAACAGAATTAAGTATTGACTTGACATTTATACCGATTATGACTCATGGGATGAGTTAACTGATTAAAATGAGGACAAGCAATCTCTCAGAGTATGAGAAAAATGATGAATAGTGAAGAAGTAATGGTTGATAGTAATTAGGGAAGATTATATATTTGTCTGTAGATCTATAGGACCTCATATTAACTTGAATGAATTGCAGAAGTTAGATACAATACCCTTCAGTAGAAAGCCGGAAAATTCTAGTGAACTTTTAGAAATATGATTGACTCGTAAGTTAATTTAGTGCAGGCTTTTCTATGTCAGGTGCAGTATTTCAGCTGTGTACAACACATCTTTCTGTCTTTCTCCTCTAAGAAAGACATAAGGGCAAAGCTCACTTACAGGTCCATTTAAAATTTGTGATCTATCATATTTCTTTCATATCCTTTAATATTACTTACAATACCTTGCTCTTGAAGGACTCCCTTGGAATAAAAACAAACCCTGAGATAATGAAAAGAAAGGGCCAGAAGGCAAACTGTACTCAGTAGTGGTCTGTTGTACTGTGGGGATCATTATCACAGCTTCTAGAAGATACTGGGTGGGCAAATAAGGAGCTGTGTCCTTCAAGCTCTGCTTTCCTGTTAAATTTCATTAATTTTATTGTCTGTTTTCTTACCTACCCCTCTTGCCCTTCTCTGTTTTGTGTCTCTTTTACATCAGGACCTACTCCTACTGTGAGCTTCCACGTTGTAACTATCCGAGCTGAGCACAGGATTTGGCTATCATTTTTTCTCTTCCTAGAGGTGGCAAATGTTGCATGTTATTCATCTCTATGTTGTCTTCAAAAATAGACCCCTCCTTTCTGTTCGATATTCCTGGGTGCTACCTTAATTAAAACAGCAGTCTAGCAGTGCGGTTCCCAGTACTCTGGAATGTCAGCAGATAACCTTTCCTCACCCATCTTACAAAATGATGTGATTTCTCTCCTGTCAGTTGATTTTCCAGAAGCAGGTTCATCATTTTTTCCCCCTCTCTTGGTTTGTCGTGATCTGCCTGTAGCTCTAGATCACACCAAGTTGTTTGTTGGAACTTTGGGGAGGCAGAGTGGGGGGTACTACAGTGTCTCTGAAGGCATGGGCCGGTGGGGGGAAACCTGCTTTGTTCCCAAAGGCAAAATAACGGAGAACAGAGAGGAGTATGGCTTACAGCAAGAGCTGAGAGTACTCTTTTTTTGTCTATTTTTGTCCATACTTACTAGCTTCCTGCTCCCTGGGTTTTTTTTTCCTCAACTTAAAATTGCTTCAGTCTGTGACAGTACTTTTCATCTTCCAGTCCTTGCCTGCATTGCTCTTCCTCATCCATTTGGCCCTTACTCATGCTTTCAGGGATATCCTGAATTTTTAAATCTTACTCTGTGTAGGTTTGACAATACTTAAGGAATGACCCTGTGGTGCAGACTGTGCATGAATAACACTGTACATGGCAAGCCCTGGAACACTTTCACACTTTTCTGATGTGCAATACCTTTTTCTCCTTTTTTTCATAGGGAAAATAAGATACCGCAGGGCTTGAACAATGTTTTCTTATCCCATCATACCTACTAGCTACTCACTTTAGCATATGGTAATGGGTTCCTATTCTGTCCGCTTGGTGTTGATGAGCATCAGTAGAGCTCAGTGCAAAATCTCACTATGGTGGGCAGGCAGATCAGTGTGCAATCTAACCTTGATTACTGTCATCTCCACTTCATATTTTATCTCTGGCTTCTACAACCCTTGGAAATTCTCAGCACTTACCCCATTGTTATTGTTATTGCTATTTCTGGTTTTACAGATAGATACATCAAACATAGCTTGAGGCCCCATTTTACTAGATGCCATACTAGACTGGTAGATGATCTCTGATCTTGGACATTTACAATCTTACCCCTCCCCCCCAATTAACGGTAATTCTGTCTCCAAAGTATTTGATCTAGATTTTATTTATAGCATGTTTTGGGTAAAGACATAAGATGATGGTGAAGGCACAAGGGTTCAGCAGCAAGAGATGCTTAGAAGAGCTTTAAGGAATGAAAGGTAGAAAAGGCAGAGATGAGATTGTATCGCTGTCACTGAAGTTGGCAGACACAAACACAAAGGCAAGAGGCCAGCAAAGGAGTTTTTGAAGGAAGTGAGTGGACTCCAAAACAGTGTGAAGAGAAAGTTGTCTTGCTGTTATAGCTCCAGTGTGACCAGCCGAGGGCCAAGTAAGGAAGAGCTCTGAGGAACTTGGAAAGCCATAGAGGGAAATCAACACTAACCCTATTGAGTAGCGTTTGAGCTTTTGAATGGATGTCTCTGAGATTTTAACTGAAGAAATGCGTACCAGTGAAGTGATGTGTTGGATGCTGTGACTCTTGACTACGGAGAGAATGGCGAGTGGAAAGGAAGGCAGGAATAAGAAGAAGGTGGAGAGAGAAATGCAGAATCTATTTACTAGAGATTTGTGACAGGGTGGGCATGAGCTTCTTTTTACTGAATAAATTACTGTCACTGTAAATACAGTGTGAGTGAATCCATTCTTCATCCCAGCATGTATATTAGCTCAGCTGTGGCTGTCTCTTCCAGGACTTCAAGTGGCAGTGAAGGGCTGCAGCAAACCAGACTGCAGCTCTGTTTTCATATTTGTCTAGACTCATCGTAGGTGCACTGGGTTTGTTTTATGTTTTTCTTTTTCCTTTTCCTTCTTTTTATTTCTGTTTCAGCTGCTGCAGGGGTTTATTATTTGTATTACTGATGTTTGTTATATGTATTATTTAAGTAAGGGCCAAGTCCAAGATCACTAGTAAACCCTTACAAGTGGTAGCTTCTGGGCCGATGCTGCCTGGAATTTAAAGACAAGGCTTTGCCCTATAAGGATATTTGTGCTAAATTTACTTCTTGTGCTTCACTTCTCCTAGCCTTGGCCTTTAAAAATGTTTGATAAACATAGATATTGGGTGCTGGACCATACAGTACTTCCCGTCTTGTTACATTGCTGACAGTATAAGCTTTTGTCAGGGCCCTGAGTGCAGTAGTAGGCCTTCATGACCCTGACCAGTCTAAACGTAGGTTAAAGTTTTGCTAGTTATGACTGTATTTTGGCTGGTAACTTTGCAGTTAAAGTGAGCTGTACATCTCTGAAATCAGCCCTTGGTCAACTGTGATTACAAATTTAGTTTAATTATTTTCATTTAACTTTCTTCTTGGGTACCTACACTTACCATTATTTTATCATCGGTGCGATAAATCCAAACATTTCATGGTGACAGTGAAGCATGGATATCACCTCAAAAAGTACACCCAATCTCTATGGCAATGTCAAAGAAAGCTCCTGGTGTTTCTCTAACGGTGCAGGTTCCATTTTTGATGACTAACATAATGTGTGGGGACACCCTGAGTGACACCCTGTTGCCTTGGACAAATCTTTTGCACGTGACCTGTGGCTTGCAGTGTAATAGAAGGCTATCTCAGTGTAAAGCTGAAAGGGAATTGCCTCTGTTTATTGGTTACGGGGAAGAAACTACTGCTCTTTGTTGTGAACTTACAGCCTGTTTTCCAGAAAACACTAGTACATTTAAAAGATAAATTTATATCCTATTTTTTTGTGTGCCCTTCATAGGGATTTCAGAAGGCCTTTCTTCTGTCAGAATTTATAGCTCGTGCTGCTTCTTATTAACTCTGCAGTAAAATCCTCACCATTTTCAATCAGTGTTGCATTAATTCCTTAACAGGAGATAGATAAATAGCACTCTGAGGGTGAATTGCTGAGTACTTTGCTTACCTTGCTTTGATTTCTAACTTCCTCATTAGTTGTGCTTACCACTGATGCTATTAGGGTTTATGAACCCAGTACCAAGATCAAATCCAGTTCATCTTACTCTAAACAGAAGGCATCATTAAATGGTACAAATATGTTTATCATTCAGTAGGGAAAAATCTGGGAAGCTTTAGCTCATTACTCTGGTTTGTTTCTACAACCAACTTTGTATTTTTCTTTTAATATGGTAATTATTTAGTAGAAAACTCACTCAGTAATTTTAGTCACACATGCACTCTTGTGCATTTCTCTAAAAAAAAGATTTCAGAAGTTCAGATATATATCCAGTGTCTTTAAGGAGGTAATTGTCTAATTAGGGTTTCATTGGCTTTCTCAGTAATAAAAATGAAGACAATGTGACATAAAAGACATGCACATGCTGAATGCATTAAGATAATACAAGGGCTTTATGACCCTAATCCCTAATATATAAGTGCTGAGCTGAGACTACTGATTTAGGAAGCTATTTCTGACTCTTCTAGGGGAAAAAAGAATGTTGAATGAAGAAGTGGGTAAATTATACATAAAGACATTGCTGGAACTTTTTAGGTGTAAAAAGCACCAGCCCATACTTTTTCTGAGTGTAGTAGTAATTCATGTTTGCAAAGGAAACTTTAAAATGAAGATCAGTAGATCAAATTGGGAGACTCAAGGCCTGCTGTCTTGATTAATAACTTCTCCTAATAAAGAAGTGGCTGTTAAAAGAAAGAATATCTACCATGATATACCAGAGATGCTATAGAGATGGTCCAATTACAGTGACGTACATTATATTTTTTGCGTTTCTGCTTCTCTGTTCTTTTGTCCTGTATCCACTCCAGTATAAAAGGCCGAGTATTCAGTCGCTCCCTCCTTCTCAAGTGCCACATAACTAACGTTCCAGCCCAACGCGTGGCAGTTTTGTACCGGAGCGTAAGGTGTGGGGCAGGCATTCAAGGGCTCTTCTCCAGGCCGTGCGTGGATGTTCTCGTGAGACTCTCAGGATCCTGGGCCAGTCTCTTAAGACTCCTAATTAAAAAGGTAGAAGGCAGAAATCTGTTTGGTTCCTCTTCCCAGCAGAGGGGTCCCCGTGTCCCCTGGGCTTTCTCCCACAAAGTCCACCTTTCTCAGGAGACTTGCTAGCAGTCGTCTTACCACCTGCCACAAACCATTCCTGTCTTATATTTAACATGTACTAAAGGAAATGGAAGGGTGTGGCTGAGGTTGGCAATGTGTGATGTTAGCTTAGGTGCCTGGAGAGCATACAGTATGTTGTACTTTCTGAAGCAGTGGGGGTCTTGTTAGTCATTCGGGGAAGGTAAACTGCGTTTAGTGAGGTGCACCATGGTATTTCAAGGATGAGAGCTCATATCAAATGCATTCTTACAAAAAAAAAAAAAAAATCTGTTGAAACAATTAAACTAAGAAATGCCACGTCGTGCTATTTTGGCAATGATGTGAATCGTGACACACCTTCCCCCATTTGTGTGGGAGAGCTCTCAAATGGAATGCGAGATTAATTATTTTGTGACGGTTGGCTTTTTTTCCAGGAGATTACCTCTTTGCATAGCTATGAGCTGCTGTTGGTAGTTCCTGTCCACGTCGTTAATAAGGCATGGCCCTCTGTGACAGAACCAACTGAGAGACAAGTATCAGATAGTTTCACCTACTGCAATAAATAATACTTGTTACTAAATAATACTTGTTAATAATACTATTACTTGTTACTGCAATTTAGGTTGGAGTCTTAAATTGTTTATATTGAATAGTTCTCACACAAACTGCTGTCTGCTCAGAGACCAATTTGATTTCAGGAAGGCTTGGTGTAGTCTCTGCAGCCTGCCTTGATGTTATCAGATGAGAGGTCAGAGCTATAGATCTGAATTCTAAATGTTAAGTAGTGTCAACTATACACAGCCAGAGTGCATATGCTATGTGTACGCTACTTAAAACTGCCTATTATTTCTAGGGCACCTATTTTATACATGGAAACTCAAAAATAATAAAATCATGCTGCTTATGGATGTAATTGCTATAACTGTGTACAATCCGTGCCCAAATGGCTGAGACAAGATGGTCTTTGCACTAAGCTTCTCATGTTACAAAATCCAGACTGACATGGAAGAAAGAAGTGGAGCGTATGAACCCCTATTCAGATGTAGGCTACGTTAAAAGGTTAACAAAGTACAAAATGAAAGCTAGTCTGCATTAGACATTGTTCTGTTTTTTCGTGGAAAAATGTCTACCAGTCCTCCCTGCTCCTCCTCCTCCCCCCATCCCCCGAAAACGTTAACACCTCATTGGCCAGTTGTGTAGAAAGGTTTTTTAATAGTAAGACAAGTAACAAAAGCAAAGAGTCTAAAAAGCCCATAGGGTATGAATGAATGACAAATTTGTTTTTATGACTTCCTGCAGTGGAATGAGGAATGACTTTATTTTTCTGAGAGCAGGAATTACGAAGAAGGTTGGTCAAACATATACCGTGAAATCAATCTTGCTTTCAACAAAGTGAGAAGCATTTCAGCAAATGTGAAGGCGTGGCTTGATGAAAGTATTTGGGAGCCAAAGTCTCTTTATAACTTTGGGCCTAAGTGTAAAAAGCTTAATGCCAGTACTAACATGAATCTCTGTCATCTTTACTAACATCAAGTAAATCAAAACAAAATGAACCAACTACACCTTTGGGCTGCATCATGTAATGACTACTGGCAATGTGATTCTCATGTCCTGCTTCAGGAATGAGCTGGGCTTGCTTCCTCCTGCCTTGTGCACAGTACTGTCCCAGAGCCCCCCAGTTGTGCTGCCCTGGAGGAGGCTGCCTTGTCCTTAGCCAGACAGCAATCCTCACTGCTGTGGGCTGCAGCTGAGGCCACAGACTTGCCTCCTTCTGGTCCCTTTGGGGATGGCAGTGCTTGATTTGAGACGTACTTGTGATCTGATCTGGTGCCAAGTTGCAATCAGCAGTCTGCTTTTTCTGTCTTATCTCAGGGCTATACCACTGTCTTGTCCTTAGTTTGTAATTCCCTGACACTAACAGCTATGTCTGCCTCTGTGTTTTGTACAGTGCTGCCCATTGGCTGAACAGATATTCGCAGTTTGGTTTGGGGCACTGGTGTGGCTCTGAAGCAAATTCCTGCAGCTGTCCTCACTTACTGCCCATTAGTTTTGACTGCAGAGCAGTTTTGATGCATGCAGACTAGATTCTTTCTGGAGTAAACTAAACCAGTTGCAGATGTGCACCTACTGTGCTCCAACCTCTGAAGTGGTCAAACCGCTAGTGGGCCACACCATCATGAAATCCTCCAGCATGGACCGAAGTACATCAGGAGATCCTGTGACACTTTGAAGTGTTTCTCAGGTTATACAAAGATCCAAACGAGTCAGACCCTTCATGTTTACTGTTGACTGTGAGCCCTCTAGCCTTTGCAGCTCAATTCTTTGTCTTCCCCTAAGAGTTTCCCTGTCTCAAAATCTTTTCCCTGCTTTGCTTGCTCTGCTTCCTGTTGCTGTCCCCACTTGCTGAAGCACCTGTCTGTCCTTTATTTTTTTTTGTTTCTTTAGTAATATTAATCCTTTTGGCCTCCCAGAAGAGCCAGCGTGGTGCAACCTGGAGCTCCAATGAAATGACATTGCAGTGGTATTAGGAGGTTGCCAGCCGATAATGAGAAGAGTCACATAAAATTCAAGGTGTCCATGCTCTTGAAGACTTGAGGAAAGAACCACATGTGGAGGTAAAGTGGCAGCTGTTCTCCATGTTATAATGTGGTACAGATGCTTGAGCAAATCTTTCGGGGACAGTACACTCATTTGGACATCCATGCCCTGGACAGACTGTGCCTTTTGCTTCCCCTTTCTAGACCCCACAGTCCCCCTGAGAGGACAAATCCAGGAAGCCTCTTCAGCCCACTCCTAGCCACAGCTTGCATCAGTGAGCCCCTGTGCCAGTACTTCTTGTTCCAGCCTGCGTAAGTGTGCTGCTTTCCTATATGAGTTTCTTTTTTGGGTTGGTGAGGGGGAGGGAAAGAGTAGCAACTCTTGTCAGAAGACTTTCTGGCTCCCTCCAGAGTCAATGAATTATGCTGCCAAGAAGCGCCTGGTAGGCCAGCTAATGGAGCATGAGGAAGAGCAAGAAGGTAGGCCCAGTTCTGATTAAGGACCTTCATCAGCACCAGTGATTGCTGTGTGTCTCTCTTCAGAGAGACCCTCTTTACGTGCTTATGTTAGGCTGGGAGGACACAAAATGGCAGCAGGCGCCGGACAACATGATGGCTGTCGGAGCATCTCCTCTCCGCAACAGAGAGAGGCACAGTGCCTGTGGGGTGTTGGTGGCCTCTTGTGAGGTTCAGAAGGTACAGTCACTCCATGAATAGAGTGTTTTGGCCAAAAGCCTAGGTACAGGGCAAGTGGCCAATTTGTCTTGAGATAAAAAGGGAGAGGACAGGACAGAATTTCTTGTGTCACTGTGGAGGGGGATGGGAGATGGTTTCCTGGGTGAAAGAGTGCCTTTTTGCCCTGAAGGATGTAACCACTGGTTCCACCCCTTGCTTTTCTAGCCTTTATCAAGTTTCACTCCCCCATCCACATGAGCTGCTTACACAGCCTTATTGCATCTTCCCTCTCTCCTGCTCCCCTCCACCATCTCCCAAGAAGCAGATAGCAAGCAAATCTTCCCTCACCCCCCTCTCCTTTCCTGAGCTGTATGGCACAGCCACTTCTCAGCTGCGTTTTTCTCCAGCAAAACACTTAATCCTCAGCCTGTGACAGTTCCTGAGGGTTATGGAGGCAGCAGTCACAGCCACATGACAGAATGCTCAAAAGGTCAGAAAAGACATTGAGAGCCAGGGCATACACAGTCAAAGTAACCATGCTTGCACAAGAGATGTGGATTCAGGTGCCCTGAGGAGGGAGTGGGTGAAGCAGGCAAACCTATAACTTTTCTTTGCCTCCTGGAAGAGGGTTGTTTACAGTAAATTGCATCCCTTCCTCTTACTAATTTCACCCCATTAATGAGGGCATGGTCAGACACGGGTGCTCACCTGGGTGCTTCAGCTACTCACAAACTGCCAAATATGGGCATAAAGCAGCTGAAGAAACCAGTCCTTGCTGTTCTGGTCCAGATGGAAAGGCTCAGCTATTTCCTTGCAGAAGCTGTGTGGGACACAGAGGCATCAGGACTGCACTGGGAACATTTGTGTCTAATCTGTCAGACAGGGCTTGTTATATTGCAGTCAGAAGAAAAAGCACATTCCAGTTCTCATAGCATGTGGGAAGGGTGCAGTTAAACGAGGCCCGTCCTCCATCGTTGTTTGGGTATGGTTTCGTGGCCCAACAGCACAGAGGGGTTTCAGCCTCTTCCACACCATAGGCAGGTACCTGTATGTTGAAAATGATCCTGCTTGGAAAGAAGGTGTCAGTATCCCCTTTAGGTCCAAGGCTGGAGGAAGGGAAAACACAGATATCTTGAGTCCTTCTGAAGAAGCCTGCAGGGCTTCTGCCTCTATGGTGCTTCTGTTTGGCCAGTGACCAAATTCAGTGTTGGGAGGAGGCCTGGACAGCTGGCCTATGGTGTCCCCTGGAAACAGGCAGGAGCATGGGTAAGGCAGGGATATAAGAAACGAAAAGCTTGTGCATGAGACACCTTACACAGGAGAGGATGGCTGGGGCAGAGATATACTGCTGTCCCTGCATGTCGCAGATGAAAAAACAACTTGCAGCTTCCTGGGCGGCTCTGCAGGGAACCTACAATCAGGAAAGCAAAGCTTCAAACCGCTGTCATCAATGTTCAGTGTACGGGACCAGACTGCATCTTATCCCAAATGGATAGGACAGCATATATTGCAGTTGTAGAGACCTCAGCACTTTTGAACTGAATATACCGATCCACTCCTATTGGACTGCATTCGTTGTTAACAGACAGCTCACAAGCGAGAACTTAATGTTTTCATTTGTGGGGAGCCAAGTGCCCAAATATTTACTTCTGTTTTATAAGCTGTTTTGAAGAGGTGCAAATCTCATGCACTGCGCTTGGTGCCAGAACCCAGCTAAACTGCAGGTCATTTACTGTGCTTGTGTACAGTTCTCTGCCTCTGTGATAATGTGAAAAACAAATTGTGAGTTTCCTGTGTCAGTTCTGCCATGGCCAGGGAAGATGTGGAGACCTCAGGGTGAGATATTTTACAACCAGTCGCATCACCACTGAATGTGCTATTTAACATTGTCTCTGTTGATTTTCATTTTCACCACTTTCCTTTTCTTCCTGTGCTTTTTAAAATATGGCAGATTAAACTTAGGCCCTTGTTTTGCATATGCTTTTAGAAAATGTTCACACACAAGTTCTCCCAGGAGAACCAAGAAACTATTTAGTTCGGTAAGAGTTTGCTGGAATATTACTGATTAGCATCCCAATTCAATGAGGTAACTAAGGAAAGCATCATTTTAAGCACGTGAGTAACTCTAGTGAATTCAGAGAGTGGTGGATGCCTGCATTTCAGTACCTTGCTGGTTCACAGTGTAAAGCTTCTCAATGCAGTTGTTTATGTAACTAACAAAAAGATAAATTTAGGTTTAATGGTAGGTTTATTGATTGAATGTTTTCTTTTGTTCCATTATTATTTTGTTTGATTACTACTTATTATTTTTTTGTTGGTATCTTTTCCCTTAATAGAAGATTTGATAGGGAACCAAAGCATCTTAAAATTTTACTTTACTGTCATTGTGAACTTTTAAAAATGAGAGTTGGAGTCACTATTAACACAAAATCCTAGGGATGTGTTTGTTTGATTTTTCTGAAAGAAATTTTTTAGCAAGTTGAACATTCATCTTGCACTATCCTTACCAGAGAAGACAGAATTTAAAAAATCGTATGTTGAAAAAAATAGCATCTGATTACATACAACATGTTCTGCCAGATATTCTGAAACAGCACCAGAAGGCACCGCATTTCAAGTGGCAGCAACATGTCATGGAAATATCTGAAAAGTCTCCTTCTTTTTGTAAAATCTCTGTTTATCATGCGCTCGCTATCAAGCTGGCCTGTTTTTTTCCTTAATTTCCCCATTCTTCATTCACTAGGTACACTTTCACTTTTCAGATGGATTCTGATTTTCAGTTATTTAAGAGCATAAAAGTACCATCAAAGCATAATGTAACTTTTTGGATTTTTTTTGTTTTGAAAGGTAAGATTTTTTGAATTAATTCATTCTTACTGGAGATACATTGATCTCCTTGATCTATATTGACTTCAGTCCTTAGTTCTCAGGTACATAAACAGCAAGAACAAAAAGAAAATATACTTCCACAGCTACTTCAGCTGTGGTGCTGCTGATGGTGAATTAACAGGCTGATTTAAAGGAAGATACAGAGGGTATGGAGAAAGAGCAAGTAGAGGGCTTGTGTTGTTTATTCCCCAGTGTGGCTCACGTCACTGATAAAGGCTTCCTGCATATCCTCAGGGATTTTCCTTAGCTTGTCTGTGCTCGAATGTCTTGTCTGCAAATGGGATAATAATATTTCTTTTGTCTATTCAGCCTGTAACTTCCATGTGACAGGAACTGGGTCTTATGACATGATTATACAGAATCTACCAGTATGATCTTCTGATACTGGTTCTGTAGATTGACAGTAAAAACAAAGTTGGAAAAATATGAAAAAATTGTGTTATTCCTCAGCTGAAATCTCAATACAAATTAACTTCACATTTTTGAACAAGTGCTTTTCTTCTTCTTGGCAATAAGCCTCACTGGTTAAAATCTATCTCAGACATGATAGATTTGGGGAAGTCTGCCAACATCATCTTTGAACCAAAAGCATTTCAAGTGCTTCTGGGGCCTAACGGAGGGTACTCTGAATGTAGGGTATTCAGCTCAGAATATAGGGTTTCTTGAGGTGTGTGGACAGAGGAGAAGAGTAGTAGAAGAGGAATTGCTGAAGGTCTGAAACAGCTTATTTTCTGACCTTCAGCAATTTTTCTTTCACTCCTTTTCCCCCATACTTAAATTAGCACAACCCAGGAGAAAAGACTTTTATTTGGGTACTGTGTGTCTATTGAGTTTTGGCAAAACACCCTTCCAGGTCTTTAAGCTGGCGGCGTTGTGAGGTACCTGAGAATACCCTGTATCCTGAGAAGGGGCTCATTGGCTTGTTGAAGGTGGGAGGAGGATGGAAAGGGATACGACTTTACTGTTGGTTGTGTGTTGAGATGTACCTGGCAGTGTGATGAGAATGCGGGACTGAAGGGGAGAATCTGAGGACAAGACGACCTGTGGAGGGGAATTGGTGGAGTCCAATTGCTTATCAGACAAGGAGTTGCCCACAGAATGGGAAGAAAAACAAGAAGAGTGGTAGACAGGAGAAAAAGACACATTTTACAAGATTTTTACATTGCCATCTCAGTTCTCTTATATCCAAAGAAAATGAACTGCTGAACCCTCTGCTGTTCACCCACCACTAACCCTTACATAATGAAATGACAGCACTGAGGCAAGTTATTGTAGGCTGAGAAAACAGTGTTTCACTAAGCAATAGCAGTGATTTCATTGAACAGTGACATTTGAAAACACAGACAGACTAGCCTGTCCTTTACCAGCAGTAAATATACCCTGTTACGTTTAGCAAGCATCCATGGCCAGTAAAGTCGATCAAAATAGGAAGGGAAGCTTCAACAATTTGGGCAACTGTCATTGTAGGTATTGGATCTATAAAGAAATGTGGCATTTTGCTGATAGGATGCACAAAAAAAGAGAGTGGGCACAGGAAAAATATCTGCTTGAAAGAAATTCATGTTCCCAAGTAGCCCTTAACCAGACAAAGAATAATGTATATTTATCTGTGAAACTATGTAGGGATAGGACCTCGCTGTACAAAACCCACTGCTAACACCACCATTGTTTATAGGCTCCACCTACGTGGAGAATCCTTACTGCCCTATTTTTAGCACTGGAGATTTCAAAGATGATATGAGTGTTTTGAAGGAGAGCTCTTTTGACCCAATGGATTCCATAGTGAAGCAATATTATATGTATTTTCAGTTGCCACCAAAATATTGGAACACAACATCTTGAAGGACAGCCAATGCTAGAGAGATTAGCCCCAGCAGACCTCTTCTGAAAGTCCAAGAAAGAAACCCACGTTCTGTTTAAACCAGTGGCAAACCTTCCACTATCCTCAGGATGTACCTACATTGCACAGGTAAGTACGTGCTGTAGAGACAAGGTGGATGAGCTACTCTGGGGACCAGAAGCATGGATTCACATATAAATGTGCTTGGTTAAATTTACTTCCAGTATCTGTACCCTATACTGCAATTTCAGTCGTTTAGACAACTCTGAAGTCCTGACTCTCTTAAATCTCAATTTTGTAGTATCAGACATCTGGTAAACTCCATCTGTGCTATGAAACTATGCTATTTCAAGGTCATGCATTTCAGTAAATGTTTCCTAATGTATTTTGCTCCTATGTGGATTTAGAGTTCTCAGAATTAACCAGACGGCTCTCTGCCTCCAAGTGAGGTACTGAAATACTATGACAATGAATTCTAGAAAAATCCTATCAGAAAATTAATCCAGAAGAATGTGTCAAGGAGGGTAAAGGGAAATAAAAATGAGGCTGCAAGTCGATGGCCTTATAAAAAGTGAGTTTATAAGAAAAAGAAGAGTTTGCAGTTTGCTGAAGAAATGCTATGTAGCACAAGCACGCACCACCTTAGTGCAAAAGAAGGACAGGAATTTTAGTAAGACCACTGTGCCTGAATTACTAGCTCTTCTTTGATCTCAGTGTGAGAAGGAAATATGCAGAAATGAGATCTAGGTCATCATACTGAGGTTTTATACTAAAATGATAATACAAGCATTTAGGGTGGAAATTACACTGTAGCTAGCAAGAGAAATAAAATGTAAGAAAGAAAAGTTCTGAAAGTGTATCAGTAAAAAGAGGAAGTTCAAGGTAGGTGTTGTACAGTACCAAGCAGGGAGAGAAAGCAATCAATTGTGTCAGCACTTGGGGAAGGTAAAGTAATTTTTTTTTGTTTGTTTTGCTTCAGTGTTTGTTCAGTGTTTTTTTACAATATGGTTAACTGCAGTCAAGTAGCTAATATATTATTGTCTGCGTATGGAACCATGTATGTCTTGAATTACAGTCTGCCTTTTAAAACTTTTCTTCAATTTTTTGTAATGATTTAGAATTGTCACCTTGTCCCCCAGCAGGCAGCCTATCTTTGCTGGATGTTGTCTGAAAATGGAGGAAGTGTGATTTTTTGTTTCATCATCCAGGCTTTTACTGAAATATTTAATAATACTACATCAGGTCATGTCTTCTGGATTGTCATGTGATACTTTCCTGAGTTTTGACAGTGAACCACTGAAAACCACTGAGTCCGCTGTTTCCACCTGTTCTGTTCCCACTTTGTAGTACTGCTGCTTAATATAAACCAGGGAACTAGCTTGTTTATGAGAACATCATGTAAAACAGTATCAAAAGCCTTACTAAAATCAAGATATAGAACACCTACCGCTTCCTCCTACTCAAAGGCCTATTACTGAATCATAGAAGAAAAATATTTTGATTTGACACACAATTTGTTCTTGGAGAAGAACATATTGGTTGTCAGTTATCTCCCTGTTTTCTTCCAGATATTTACAAATAGTTTATTTGTTTTAATATTTCTTTCAGAAAATGAATCAAGCTGACTGATCCATAACTCCCTATCCTTCCTTTTCTCCTTTTTTAATATATTTACCTTCTTCAGTCTCCCAGACTTCTCCCTCACATTTTATAAATTATTAAAGGTAGCCACCAGTGCTTCTGAGATTGCATGCCCTGTACTTTACAATAAATCTCATCAGGCCTAGCTGATTTAGGCCAACTTACGTACGAAATTTCTCACCTTTTTCTTTCTCTATTCAAGCTTAAATATAATCATAATTAAGTGAGTCCAGGTGAACAGTATTGCTGTGGGAACTTTGTATGAGTGGTGGTAATGTGTCTTTACGATAGCTAATCTCATGGCTACACTATCTTACTGACTCCAGGAAAGCAAAAGAAATAGAAAAGAACTAAGATATGCCCGCAAACGTCTCAGGTTTTTTACAAAGTGAGTGGCAGAGGTTTCTCGAGGCAGATGATATAAATCAACTCCCTCCTTCCATTCTGAGGCAGCGGGATCATGGGTACAATGACCAAAAGGTGTGCAAAAATGTGGCTGTTCCCAAACTTGAGATTCAGAGGCTGATATGGATATCCAGGTACAAACTCTCTTTTTGTTATTCTGCCTCTCTCTCATCGCTCTGTGGAAAGGTCATAGATGAGAGAGAGCAAATAGGCTTCTGAGGTTTAGGGGAAAATAAGGAGCTTTTTTACCTCCTGTTTGAGGGGAAAGGAAACCAGTGATGATTTATCTCTTGGTGAGAAAGACAAAAAGCCAATTTCTTTATCTTTGTGCGTGTGGGAGACTCCAGTCTTGCTGTGGTAAATGAAGTGACTGCATGCATTGATTGAGGTAGCTCATTTTCTGGCCATGAAAAGCCACGGTTTGTGGGACTGTGTGTTGCTGCCCCTGAGATGCACATGCAGGGATAATGCTGCACGCTCCCCTGCCGTCCTAGGATCCTGGGCGCTGGCCGCGGCAGTGCTGGGTGGGCACAGACAAAGGGGAGGGCGCAGCCCGGATACACGCGCTCCATGCGGAGCAGCTCTGTGCCAGAGAGGCCCTGCCGCGTGCAGCCAGCCGGCCGAACGCACACGCTGCTTTTGCCCTGCTGCAGCTCCGGGCATGGTTCCTGTGTGCGTGTTGCCTGTGATGTTACTGTATGAACCCAGGAGAGCTGGGTACGTGTGGCGCTTGCCAGGACATAGCCTGGCAGCCTGAGTCCCCGAAAGCTGGTGTCCCCTGGGGGAAGGAACAAGCGCCAGCTCATTCCCATGGACTGCAGCAGATGCAGGCACAGGGAGTTTGGCTGCTGGGTGCAGTCATGCTGGAAGGTTTGTGACAGAGCTGCAAAATGAGCAAATGGGAACCAGACAGCTGATGTGGAGACACGAGCACATCAGGCTGTGAATCCCTTGTATTACCCTTGTGCAGATGGTATGTGGTGCCGTTAGGGACATGCACTGTGACAGTCGCAGGCGCAGAAGATTTGCAGGTGTTATCTCAGATCTGAGCCATGGTCTCACCCTCCATAGGTTAACTGCGACAAGTCAGAAGTCGCAAGGCTCTCCAGCACCATAGCAACCTTCTCTTTGATGAGCAGCTCCCAGCACTGCATAGCCTGTGTCTGCCCCTGGGAGAAAGCCCTGGATGGACCCCTGCACCTGGGAATTGCAGATGCACAGCTCTTATCTGAGGCGTGCGGACCACAACACAAGCTCCTCTGAGGTGCTGAGACAGCCCTACCCAGTAATGCCTGCTCTTGTCCCATCCCTCCGACTCAGAGGCTGGTGTCAGAAGATGTTATAGATCCCGGTGGTGATCTCATGCTGCCCAAGCAGCAGCACAGAGCCCACTGCCATGAGCAGCGCTCAGCAGCACCTGAGCACCTGTGGGCTCGCCGCCCTGTAGCGAGGGCTCAGCTGTAGCCCCATGTCACCACTAGCGTGGGGCCGTGGGGGCTGCAGGAGATGCCAAAGTCTTGCAGTGGGAGAGCCCAAAGGTACGGGGTTTCTCTCTGTGCGGTATCAGTGTGAATGTGGCCAGGCCGCTCCAGAGGGCCCTGGCTGTGAGCAGCGTAGAAAGGAGCCTGTCCGTGCCATCCGTCCCAGACCCAGAGCTTGCTTTCTGGGGCATGTTGCAGAGAACAGCTGGAGCTATAGTTACCCAGCTGATCTGGAAAGAGACCAGAAAAGGTACAGTTTCCTTCCAGTAGAGCATGGCTTTTCTCGAAAGAAGTAATTTAAGGATGACCTATGGCGAATTTTTCTTTTTATTGAGACTTGGGTGCTTTTAGGGGGTCTGTAGGGAAAGTCTGAAAGATATTTTTTCTTTAGTTTTGGATTGCTTTCCTGCTTGTTTTTTAGTCCAGCAATATCAAGAAATTCTAAATGTATGTATAAAAAATACCGAGATAGGTTCCCTTGTTTTACTGGAGGTTTGCCTGAATGTCTCAGTGTGAAAAACCTGACCTATTCACTAAATGAATGATGCTGCTGCATTCTCTGCAAAAAAAAAAAAAAAAAATATTCCCACGTGTTAATTGCTCACTGCAGTTATGCGAGTGTTAGCGAAAACATATACCAACCAAATTTAAACAGTCTCATCTAAAAATCCTCTTCCTACTCAGTTACTCAGCCAGACTTTTATGCTTTTCTCTTGGGACGCTATTGTTTTGTAATTGCTATTGGGTATTTTAGAATTAACACATCTGAATTTCTAAAGTAATCATAATAAAAATTTTCAAACCCAATTTATAAATTATAGCAAAAAAGAGGGACATAATATTTTTCCTCTGTAGATCAGTCTCAAGTTTCTGTGAAAATGGCATATTTTGAAAAGTCTGTGCATGTGCATGAATATTTACTACAGACTGCTTTACTGGAATAGGTAGATACAAAAATAAAAATGTGGCGAACATTTATAAAAAGCTGTAGCTGCTTGGCTGAAAATAGTTTTGCTTCTACACAAAAGCAGAGCATAGCAGGTTTATGCTTCTTACTCAGATAGAAACTGATATGTATGTCTGAGGAGAAATGTTTTTTCTTTTAGTTTCTGGGTGCTCATTATAGATGTAACAATTCATGTTTTTTATACACAGCAAAAGTAATTGTCCATTTTAATCTGAATTCAATTTTATATTCTTATCCCAAGGACAATCAAACCGTTTGTAACTCTTCCCCCAAGCTGCTTGTTTTATGACTTTGTGAAAGCCAGTTACCTCCCACGTTCTTACAGCCAACAGTGGAGTTGTTGCTTGGAATTGCAACACGTGGAATTCATTAGGTCACAGCATCCACACTGTGTTAGGAATGATCTTTAAGGCCTGTTTGAGCAAGGTAAATAAATAAGTGCCACCTTTAGGAACATACATCATACTAAATTAATGGAATAAGTCAACATACCTACCATGCTTCCAAAGATTTTGTACATTTTTTTCTGTGGTAAGCCTATGAACAAGTTTTCTTTTAATTAAGTTATTATGCTTTCACATAGAACTTTTTAGCTTTTAGTATGTCACTTACTGCATATATGTCTTGTACCTTCTAAGCTCACATCTTTGCCAGACTGCCGATGTAAAATAAAGTTCTGGATCATTTTCCCAAGCTCTCCCTGAAACCTTTTTTTCCTGTCACTATATAAAGCACTATGGTACTCTGTCTTTTAAGCTTGCCATCTGGATGTCATTCTTGATTTCGTCTCTCTTTAAGTATTTATATTCAGGCTGGATCTAAAAGGATGCAGCTTCTTTCTGTGTAGCAGTTCTAAAAACTGTACTTTCTTTTCCATCCACTTTATCAAAACTTTGGCCATGTCTTCATCATCTCATGTCTTGATATTGCAAGTTCTTCATCTCTGGTATGAAACACTGCAGTTTCTGCCTCCCTAGGGATATGCAAAGTGGTGCTGCAAAATTATTTTCCTGGCTGCATGGACCATACAAAACCTCTTTTGAATCATCTTTCCCTACTACCTTGTATCAGTCACAAGTTTCTTGTCTTTACCTTGAAGCTCCTGACTACTCAGCCTTTTCTAGGTTAGCTGATGTCTAAATTAATCATGACCTAAGTTGCTGCTTCCTCTTTTCATACTTCACTCATATACTTCACAGACCTGTCTATATTCCCTGGTAGAGGAGAAAAATCTCTATGTAAAGATCTGTGCAACTGCTAACTTCCTCATTCCCCCCTTCTTTCAGCTCAGTCTTGCCTCAGAATTGCACCTGGACCCTCACATCTGTGCCTAGTCCCTTCCCATACTCGTACCTGCTTGCACTTAGGACTATAATGAAAGGAGGTGAAAATAACAAAACTGGGTATGCATTATCATTTGCTTATATATTGTATCCTCATCTTCATTGCTTTCTTCACGTGTCTGTAAACTCCTTGTTTCCTGACACCAGGGCTCAATGGGTGCTGGTGCGGGGAGAGACGATGCTCAGTCTCCCAAGGCTCTGGGTGCAGTAAGTGGAGGGATTAGCACTTGCAGAGGCTGCCTCTGCCCCCACTGCTCTCTGACGTCTCCAGAGGGCTCAGCTTCTCTCCAGGCACTGCACAGGGAATGTAAGACAACTGTTTCGTATAGAAAATTACTATCGTACACAGGTGTTTGAACACCCAAGATTTTAGGCTGTAACTTCTGTGCTAGGGACTCACTCTCTCTTTACTGATGTCTGTACAACACCCAACTCAAAGACAACACAATTCTTATTGGGATCTTTGGATACAGTTATAAACCACAGTAAAATGCTGCTTGGTTATTGCTGTCCATGTCTTGCTGTTTTGTGATTGCTGCCTTGTGTTTTGCACGAATATCACTTTACTTGTGAAACTGTATTTCATTACCAAAACAACAAGTGCAAAGAATTGTAACAGTAATAAGGCTATTTTAAAGATCAGTGTTGTTAGTAAAGTCAATGCTGTTAAAAAGCAAGATTATCTGGTGGAATTCACAAGGTTGGGTGGCCACATCAGTAAGAATAGATATTTAAAAGGATGTATAAGAAAATTGAAACATTAAAAAAAGGTAAGGGAAAATACAAATGTTTGTTTTCTGTATATTTTTAAAATAAAGAAATCAAATATCCTGTTTCAATAGTTTTTGTAGAGACTATTATATTATTAGAAATCTACTGGCTATGAATGTTTTTCATGTCACTTCAGTCTCAGCTCCCGGGAGTATAGCTTACTGGTTACAGTACTAGTAGCCAATTGTGAAATCTTACCTGTATCTTTTTTTAAAAAGCTAATACTTAATAAACTAGCAGCAGCTCAATTTTTGTAGATGCTTTCACTTCATAGTAAACTTCATACTTTGGATTTTCTTAAGCTAATGAACATAACTCTTCTGACTTAATACTTAAATGGGTCCCTGTTCCTGACAGTGGTTACTCACTGATTCTTAGGCAAGAGTACAAGAATTGGGGCATGTGGAAAGTAACTTGTTTCATATAGCAGACCCATCTGCTGACTGTCAGTGTCTTAGAAACTTCCCAAGTCAAAATTGTGTCCCTCATCACTGTGTTTAATACTTGCTTTATGCCTTATGACTTGGTCTACTCCTTTTGTCAGCTCAGATACAATTTTGTCTTCCACAACACGTTGTGGCAGCGAGTTCCACAATTCCATGATTGTCTGGAAAAAATAATCCTTTTTGTTTATTTAAACTTGTTTCTTCGTACTATCTCTGGGCGTCCCTTAATTCTCCTGTTATGAAACTTTATTCAACTCCTCTGTGCTGCTTAGGACTTTGTAGATCTCTGTTTCCCTCTCACTTTTCTCTTTTCCAAGCTGGAAAACCCTAGGCTATTTAATCTCTCCCTTGGAAGCTGTTCCTTATTTCTGATCAGCCAGGACAGTGAGGAAATGGATGTGAAAAAGTGGCTTATAACGACAGGAGTGTACTAAACCAAGGGTCCTGAGTCCTAACATTCCTCTTCCAAAATATAGTCATGAATCCTGGTGGCAAAGCATATCTCTCATCTCCCTCTCCTACAGTTACCCCATTAAGGCTCAAGGTATTGGTTTGTGTCTTCTGTGCATCGAATATTCCTCCACCCCAGACCCAGAGGGGGTGTTCAAAGAGGTCATTCATGATGTCCTTTTTGTTTGTTCAGTTTCTTTTTTTTAAGCAAAGAAATGCAATGTAAGAATTACAAAGTTCAGCTTGCCAAATTGGGAAATGCTAGAATTAAGATTACTTGTATCTCATTGATTTACCCCCTTTGTATGTATGGTATCATGTTAGCTCTTAATTAGTTCCACAGTATATTATTTTTCTATGGACCTCTGCGTTACTCACTGCATTGAACAGATCTTGCTGTGGGAACGAACCAGGTCCATGAAGAAGCAGACTCCTGCCTGTACGACCCTTGCTTCATCTGTTGCAGAGCTAAAAGGCATGTGGATTGCAGAAAGTAGGGGTTTCTTGGGTGGATAAGTTGAATGATACCTGGATTGCTCTCCCTGCAAGTCACTTTAACAAAGCTTTCGTGCATGCCCACTAGTTCTGTTTTCATTATTTTCTAGGTGAGAGGAGGAGTGCGTCTACACTAGAAAATGTTGTTGGCGTGGCTATGCTGTTGCGAAATGTGATGGCTGTCATTCTGTGCTGGCAAGAGGCTGCTCATCTATGTAAGCACTTTGATCTTGCTGCTATAGCTCCCTTCTTCTAAAAGGGAGAAGGAGAGGAAGGGAAGAAGTAATTTCCTGAAATCAGGTATGCTGCCAAAATCCTGTTTCACTGTTACAAGCGAAGTATATGCCACTGATATCCCGACCTGGCTACATGGGTGTTTCCTAAACCAGTTGATCCGGCTGTCCCAGGTCGGATGTACTGGGAATGCTCAACATAAGCCAGTCTGTGTGTGTTACAGGTCTAATGTGATCTGGAAGCACTGAACTCATGAAACCTGTGTAGAGCAATTTGACGGTGCCTGTGCAGCGGCCATCTGCTTAGTGTTTGGGATGTCTAGAAACAGGTGGGACAGTGGAGTATTACCCACATCAGTAGGGCAGTAGCTCATCACTGAAAGCAGTAGTCTACCACAGCAGAGGAAGCAGAGAGATAGAGGGCCAAAGTAAATTACCACAAAACGCTCTCCATGTAGGTATTGTCTGATAGGCCTATTTCGTGTCCAAATTGAACGCATGGAGATACCTGAGCTAGCTTCTTCGGAGCTACGTTGTGAAGTGCAGGCACATGCTTAGAGTCTGTGATAAGGAGCGTATACGATGTGTGAGGCTGATAATAGGTAAGAGAAGAGATACCTTGTGCTTAAGGCAGTTGAACATTACGTGGGGGAACTGGATCCCCTCCCTGCTGCTGCCCCAGAGCTCCTGTGGGATGTTAATGAATTCCCAGAAGCTGGCATTTTCGGAGGGATAACATAACCTTCATCTAAGTGGTCTAAGCGATGGGGAAGCTCGTTCCCCTGCGTGGTCGTGGGTGTACTGATGGCACGGCAGGGGGGGCTTTGCCTGGTGGTGGCTACTGAGAAGTGGGGAAGGGTCGAGGTCTCCCCAGATTTTCTCTCCCTCCTGGTAGATGGGTGCCTGGCAGTAACAATGTTTTAGCTCCGCCTTGCTTCCTCGGCTGTACTTTAGGGGTCATAATGCCTCTCTGCCTCACGGGCGTTCAAAAGACGAGTTCGTTCATGTTGATGGAGCCCTCAGTAGCGTAAGCAAAGCCCGTGAGGAAATTCACGGCGCGCGGGCCGGGGGCAGTAGGCACACACGGCACCCCGCGGGGCGCGCAGCGAGGCGCGGGGACGCAGCTGCGGGCCGCGCCGGGCCGGGCCGGGCCGGGCCGCTATCGTACCGCGCCGCCGCCGCCTCCCCGCGGGCGCCAGGCGCCAGGCGACGCCGCTGCCGGGAGCGCGCGCGGGGCGGTTCGTGACGTCCCGGCGGGGCGGGGCGGGGCAGCCCCGTGCCCGGGCGCGGGGGCCGTGGAGCGCCGCGCGCCCCGCCCCCGCCGCCATGAGCGGGCGCCGCCCCGCGCCGCCCCCCGCCCCGCCTGCGCGCTGCGGCTGGGCTCGGCGCGGCTGGGCTCGGCGCGGCTGGGCTCGGCGCACTCGGCGGGGCGCAGCGCGGCGGCGGCGGCGGCGGCGGGGCCTGCGGCTGCTCGGCCTCGGCGCGGCGGCAGGAGGGAGGCGGCCGGGCCGGCGGCGGCGCTGCCGCGGTGGGCTGGGCGCGGCGCGGCGCGGCTCCCCGATGGCCGCGGGCTGCAGGGACGGCCCGGGGCAGGAGAAGTACCGGCTGGTGGTGGTGGGCGGCGGCGGCGTGGGCAAGTCGGCGCTCACCATCCAGTTCATACAGGTGAGGCGCCGCGCGGCCCGCTCGCGGCCGCCCTGCGCTGCGCTGCGCTGCGCTGCGCTGCCCGCGGCGGCGGCGGGGCCTGGGCGCTGCCGGCGGCGGCTCGAGGCGGGGCGGCGGCGCCGCTGCCCCTTCCTGCGCGGGCGGCGCGGCCCCGGGCGGCGAGCGGGAAGCCGGGGCGGCGGCGGCGGCGGCGCGACCTTGAGGGGCCCCGGCGGGGGGCGGCGGCGGGGCCGGCGCCCCTGGGGCGACAGGGCGGCGCTGGCAGCGCCGCGGCCGGAGGAGGCGGCGACGGCGGGGCCGGGCCCGCCGGCGCCGCGGGGCAAAGCCGCCGCCCGCCCGGCCCGGTGCGGCGCCGCTCTGCTCCGCTCCGCGGCGGCTCCAGTCGGGGCCTCGGTGCGGCTCGGTGAGCCGCGTCTGGCCGCGGAGCGGGGCCGCCCGGTGCCGTCCGGGTTGGTCTCGGCGCGGCCTCGGCCAGGAGGCCGAGCAAGAGAGTCGCAGACGTGCGGGCACCGGCCCCGGCAGCTCTCGCCCGTTGTACGTCTGAATTCTGGCTCTGGATGCATGCCTCAGCGTCTAAATAATTAGACTTGTTTTTTCCCTTTGATTTCTGACATAGGGAAACACGGCAGTAAAGATGAGGCAAATTGTGCATAGCAGTCTTATGAGGAAAGGTCCTCTTTCCTCCCCTGCCACTAATTCAGCAGCGCCTCTGTTACTGCGCTTCTCTGCTGTCGCTTTTAGCGTTGCTGCTGCTGTGGGGGTATTATTAATCTGTCTGTGCCTCTTTATGGTGGACGGAGGAGACAACTACTTGTGTCCTGTTTGTTGGTAGCAGGGTCACAAATCTGGAGAGAATTACTTTTTTCTGTGCTTTTTTCTTTAGTTCCACTGAGGAGAGATCTTGATACCTACCGTTAAGATAGGTTTTCTGACATTGAGACAAATTGTTGCCTTTTAACAGTTAGGGCAGTGATATTTTCAGAGAATGTTTTGTTAGAGCAGCTGATCTGGTTGAAATAGACTCATTTTTGATTTCAGAGTCTCTTCTCTAATACACATATCCTTGTGTTCATTAGTTGTAATATTCTGATGAGAGTTTGGGCTCTGCAGCATAGACTAAATAACTGAACAGAAAACTGTACTTTCAAAATTTGGGTAAGTATTGGATAACTAAATGCTTAGAAAATCAGGCATATTCTGTAGGACATTCCAGTAACTGACACGTTAAGAAATTCGATTATCGGAAAATTATTTTGAAGAGTGCAGTTGGGATGGAATGAAACTATCTGTTACGCCCAGGGCGTGTAGATAGCTGGTCAGGTTCCATATTTAAGATACTGAATCTCTGTAAATCTTGTCAGTCCTGTAAGGTAACGACTGGCTGGTCTGTTTGGAGGCGATAGGGCTAGAATAACTCACAGTTCTGTCGCTGCATTGATTGAATTCTTCCTTGCTTGTACAGACAGATAATAGTGGTTGATTGAAGCTGAGATCTGGAGTGCCATTCACGCTTAAATACAGCATTATGGCTTTAGATGGTATTACCTGCGTGTTCTCATGGGCATCTCGCTAATCATGCCAGTAGTATGTGCAGCTGAACATGACTTAAATCATTTTTGAAGTGGTAGTGTCTTGGAAAATGTTGCTGAATGGATTTGTGAATAGTCCTTGGCTATGTTAAAAGCTCTTGGACAATTTTAACTTGATTGCTGACTATCAAGGTATGGATATGGGGTACCAGCTACACTGAACTTCCACAGGAGGAGTGATGCTTTCAGCACTCTCAGCTTCGTAAGGTCTTGTACTTAGTCTGTGTTGCAAATTTTAACTTACTGTAGAACTATATTCAAAGCCTCATGGAACATTAGACTACTGACTGCTTGGAAAAGACAGTATTTTAAAATATTGACTGTTATGATGTGTGATGAAAGGTACTTGTATTTGGACACATCTTGAAATCAGTGAACTGTTTGATTACTGAATTTTGAAGATGAAAAGGTAAAAATGCTGTCATTTCTATTAAAGACATGAGGAAAAAAATGTGAAGTCCACATGTTGCCTTGGTACCTCCATTTACTTTAATAGCAATAAGATTCTGCAGTGTTCTGGGTCATTTTAGTGTTTCAGCACCTGTAGAAATTTGTTCTTTAAATAAACCAACAGCTTGGGCTACATCCCTGTAGAAATAAAAGTTTTGGTTCAAGTGCTTCGACTGACACTTGTCTTTCAGACAAGATTTGCAAGTGAGGAATCTCTCTGTTTTGTCACACATAAGGATCTCTTCTTCACTCTAATAGCAGGAAAAAGAAATAGTTTAGTTTTAAAGAGTAACAAGCAAACAGCACTGCAGCATTGAGCTGAGGTGTTAAGGGGGAATTACTCAAAATAACTTACTGTCAGTCTGTATTAAATCATCTACATCTTTTTTCCCTCTCAGCTGCTTAATCTTGAGATAAAATCTTGCTACCACAAAATGATCTTTAGCAGAAAATTTGACCTTCTAAACAGGGGAAAGAAAAAATAGCTGGGAAGTAGATGCCTTTTGAGAACAGCCTCAGATGCTCTAGAGAAAAGTTTTGTCTTGTTTCAATACTTGCTATGTAGTTATGGATAATAAGAGATGAGGCTTGGTGGAAACTTGCATACCGCCATATCTTCCTGAGCTCTGACTGCTTATGATGATATCAAGTGTGTCTGCTGTGCAAGCTCTGCTGTGCAGCCACTTCGGTAGCTTGTGTGGCAAGTGTATTGCCAAGTATGTTGTTTGTCTTTTAAGGCTGCATAGAAACTGCTCCAGACCGCTTTAAAATTGATTACGAGCAAGTCACGTGCTTCATTTTTGGAATTTCTTAGGATTAAGTAACAAACTCAGAGGGTTGCCTTCCCTAAAGCGTGGACCAGACTAGATTTGGTCACCTGACAAATCTTGGTGTCAGTTAGGGATTTCAATTCTTTTGCTTCTCTGTTGCTTGTGTTAAAATGCGGCTCTGACCGTCTTAGTTTTGAGGCTTAAAAGGGAAAGTTTCTTCTTACTGGTAGTAGCAAGTATTTCCACATTTGGACTTGCTTTCCTATAATCCTGTCTTTAACTTTCTGTAAATCAGTACTTAAGAACGTTTATTCTATGCAAGTGATTTGTTTTCTCTTGCTTCTACCTTCAGTGCTTCTTAGTATTTTCCAGTAAACAAGGCTACAGTGGCGATAGATCAGGGGAAGGCATGTGGCTTTGAGATTATTTGTTGATTTACGTTGCGCCTTTGAAAGACTCATGTTTGAAAATGGGAAAATTACTCCTTCATTTCAGATGAAATAAATGAAGGGGAGAAAGGAGGACCTGAGGATGCAGAGAGAACCAGTTTAGCTTCTTTCTCTTGCTGGCTATCTTGTGTACAGTACATCCTTTCCAGCCTTGTTTGGGTGTTGGGGGGGGAAACCAGTAGCATTAGCCCTTACAACAGTAAGAGTTGCCAAGGTGGACTCTTGCTGCGGTACCGATCAGCGTGTAAGCGCTCCTGCATACGGTTTCTGAAAATTGCTGCTCTTAAATGTGGACTGAAACAACAACATTCTTGTAATGAGGCTGAGTGAGAGAGACAATATAATGGAAGTCATGTCATACAATGGAAGTTGTTTCACAGACTGAGTTTAGCATCTCTGCGCTAATTAGTACGTTGTACTGAGAATGGTACAAGAAACGTAACTATTCATTTGTGTTTAACTGCATGTGATCTTGTGTCCTTTTTTAGAAGTTCATCTTACAACTTGGGGAAATTTTAGACCACAGATTAACAGATCAAAGCTTTCAGCAGTTAAATGACTAGTGTGTTCTGTCTCTCAAAACTCTTCCTCTGGGGAGATAAACGGAGCCTGATACTGATGTTGGTGGGCCAGGATTTCATCCTGGAAATTTTATAATCATTTCCGTTAAATCAGGATGTGATATGTGAACTTACTGCTGTGCAGTCTGTGCACTGTTAAGACAGGAAGTGAAGAAGCTCTAATTGTAGAGATGAGTAGATGGGATTTGTCACAAGTATAAACGTGAAGCAAGCAGCAGTGAATTATAGTTAAACTTTATGCCACAGTCATTTTAAAACTGTGAGTGCTAGAACTAAGCATTCCTTCTCTTATTAAAAATAAACAAATAATCCATCGTGCTCGTATCCCAAAAGAGAGGCAGAAAACTTTTAAAATAACTTGCAGCCAGTTAACTGGCCCCTTGGTAGGCTGAAGGAGTTGGGAGTATGAGCTGTACCGAGCACAGCTGTTGCCACAATAGCTTTTCTCCAGCTGTCATGCAGAGGTCTGTCACAAAATACCCCACATTCCCTTGTAACTCAGCCCTTTGTAACATTTAGGTTTCCTTGCTCAAAGGGAGCACAGGCTAACAAATACTTAATCACCCTCTGTGTTTTTTTAACTCGCAGTTGCCATTTACTTCATGCATTTTTTTTGTTAAGCTGAACAATGTATGGTTAGTTTTAGCAGTATACTGTAAGAGTGCTGCTGATGTTTCAAGTATCTGCTTTGCAAAATCGTGGATACTTTTGATCAGAAATCTTTTTCCACAGACAAGAGGTGTTCAGCCTCTCTGAAGAATGTTACAATTATTTATCATACTGTTTTGCCTCTTTGTAGAGCTATAGATTTTGTTTTGAGACAAATACATGTATAATTTTGCATACTGAATGGACTCCAATGACTTACAAGAATGTACTCATTTATAAATGTCACAGGACCCTTGAGATGGTATTGATTGGATGTAATTCAGTGCAGCTGAGTTGAGCTTAGTTTGTCAGTCAACTTCATGTTAAATATGGTAATGCAACAATGTGCTTAAGACTGCTGAAATGCTTAATGTAAATATAAAATGTATGGGGGTCTGTAGGGATCTGTTTTGTTTTCATATACTGATACCATGCTCTATTTGTAAGTGAATTTTTTACTGCCAGGTTTGCAAAGTAAAGTACTTGTACTGCTCTTAAAATTATCAGTTAAAAATTCTGATTACAGCTGAGCCGATTATGTTACTGATAACAAGTGAGTAAAATGAACTGGATATAGTTTCGTTGACTCTTTAATGCTTGTATCAGACACTTGTCTAAAAGCAAGCATATATGACTTGCAG